>NC_143573.1:5517500-6117500 GCF_054136105.1 Typopeltis vanoorti | reverse complement strand
TTTGTTATTACATCACTTGGAAAGGTAAAATTTACAAGCAAGAAGAAGGAACAGCAATGGGGTCTCCTTTATCACCAAACTTAGCAAACCTGTTTCTAGAACACCTGGAAGAAACGATTTTCACTTTTGAACCTAAACCAAAAATTTGGTTGCGATATATTGACGACGGTTTTGCAACCTGGGATCATTCCGAACATGAATTGCACTTGTTTCTAGAAGACAAGTGCAATTCATGTATTTCACAGGGTATTTCCTTTCTGGATTTACACATTCAAAGAAAAGAAGACGGTTCCATCGCCACATCTGTCTATCGCAAGCCTACATTTTCAGGTCGCTACATTCAAAATTCTTCCGCTCATCATCCATCTCAGAAATTTGTCATCATTAAATCACTAGTTACCAGACCACACAAATTCTGCTCCTCTGAAGAATCTCTAAACCGAGAACTAGAAATATTCAAAAATACAGCCATACTAAATGGATATAATCTTAAAACAACTCAAAATATCATCAGTCACCTTCCTACACATCAAACCAGACAGGAAGAAGTCCATAGGATTCCCATACCTTATGTCAAAGGCATCTCCGAACGTCTTTCAAAAATCATGAAGGAATACAATTTTGCCGCTACTTACAAACCCATTAACCAAATCTATAACTTGCTGCCTTCTCCTAAGGACAAACTCTTACCTCTGATGTTACCTGGCGCTTATGAGATCCCATGCTGCTGCAGTTTGTCTTACTTTGAACAGACAGGTAGGTCTGTTCAGAAACGCATCTCGGAACATCAAGATCACATTTGTCTTTTCAAGCCCCAGAAATTCTCTCCCAACACGGAGTTGAAAATCCAAGCAATAGGATCCATTGGGAAAATGCTTTACATAGATCTTTATATAAATATGAACGTTTATACAAAGAAAGTTCTGAAGCCCTATTAAATTTAAAAATTTAAACCGCAAATTTAAACCGCAACGACATTCTTACTATTCCTAAAGTTTGGGAAATTTTTATCCAAAATTGTGTAAAATAGTCTCTTTATATATGTTTTTTAAATTTACTGCTATAACACGTTACTGCACGCTTATTGAGATTCCATTATAATCATCACTCCTAACTGGATTTTATTCTAAGTATTGTTTGAATTACTGTTCTGATTATGTCCCGAGATACTTGAGATGAAATATTCACGTATTAAAACTAATAATCACTGTGGTTATACGTGTGTTTTTAGGGATGAATTCATCACAGGTTTTATTATATATATATATATATATATATTATAATCATATAATACATTATAATCACAGACTTGTTAACTGAAGTTAAGTTTGAATTGTCGTTATAGTCCGTTCTGTAGTTGTATTGTTGTGCCAATGCGAGCTTTTGCAATCACATGTACGCCAGTATCCAATGGGAGAACTGTGCTGTGCGAGTCAGGTAGACTATAACTAATATTGCTGTTGATATGAGACGAGTCTAGGGCAATTTCTTTCGATTCAACTATGCGCCGTTCCTCTTCATCGTGACAAATATAAACGTTTAATGTTGCATTCCAATCTACTCCGTGTTGGCGGACTTCATCGTTTGTGCGCACTGAAAATAAGACGTGACTTGAGAGTGCGCTTGCTCTGACTCTATTATATGAAATGTCTCTCTGGTGCCCCTCTAGCCGTAGGAGGATGGCCTTCTCAGTTTGGCCATAATATGGTCTCCCACGACCACATATTATTTTATATACACTGGGGAATTGAAGATGGTTATGAGCCTGTCTTGGATGGCTTAGAACTGACCTTAGTTTTGGAAGAGTTGAAAAACACGTTCTAATATTAATTTTCTTCAAAAATCTTCCTAGTTTCCGGGAGTGCTGATGTACGGTAAAGAAATATAAGCCTTGTAGTTTTTAGGGATCTCTGTATTGTTTAGAGGGCGCTGGTATAGTTGCCTCTTGCTGTTTTTGGAAGAGTATCCATTATTTAAAAGTCACTTAGTTGTTTCTAGTAATTTTAGTTCATTTTTAAATTCTTCTTCATCAGACAAGCTGAGCGAGCACGGTGAGTCAATGTGGAAACGATACCTAAATTTTGTACGGGATAGTGATGTGAGGATGCATGTAGGTATCTATCTGTGTGTGTTGATTTCCTGGAGATTTAGATTTTTAAAGAATCAGACATCTTAGTAAGTTTCATGTCTAAAAATGAAAGGGAACCATTTTCTTCAATCTTAATGGCAAATTTTATGTTCTGGTTGAAGTTCTTTAAATGATTTAGGAAGATATGAAGATTCTCTACACCAGGGTTTCTCAAACTTTTTCTACGACTGAACACTTCACAAATGCTGAAATTTTCACGGAACACCTTGGTTATTTTTTAATGTATTAATTAATTGGTGATTTAGCGATTTGTTAATTAATTAATAATTGATAATTAATTAACCATCGTTTAAACCACCATTAATTTAATTTGTGCTGATTTTCATTGACATATCCTATTGTGACCACCAAAAATTTATATTATAAGTACTTACGAGTGAATGCAGACTTTTTCTCCTGTGTGCTAGTTTTGTAAGGTAGGTAAATATAAATAAAATAAGTGAGTAAATCTAAGCGTTAAGAAAAAACAAACATTTATTGTCAAATATTAATTATCAAAAGCAAAACAGATAAAAATAGTAAAATAAACTACAGTATATACAGTATATGGCAAATTAAGTTCTTAATGACTCTGATGTTTTTGGGTGTTTGAATTACAAATTCTTTTGGTATCAGGCCAATGTTAGAAAGTTGAATTCTCATATTTGGTGTAGCGTCGAATCTGTTTCGGGGATTTGATTTGGTTGCAGCATAATACGAAAATCCTGCCTCGCATAAATATGTCGTTGTAAAAGGAAGTAAAACAATAATAATTAGTTTTGACACGCTTGGGTACTCTTCTGTTAAATGTTTCCAGAAATCATTTGTTGACAGTTCCTTGTATTTTTGTTTTAAATCAGAGTCACTAATTAAGTCAATTAGATTTTCATAGTCACTTGCGCTGAAGCCTGCTGGCTTAGCTGTCACTGTAAATGGATTCAGAACCCAGGAATTGTCCTCACTGCATTTCGAAAAATATTGCAAAAGGGCTGATTGCAAGTCATGCAAGTGTTCTAAAATTAGGTTAGAAACTTCTTCATTTACGTTAGAATTTATTTCAGTCAAAAATTCATGCAAGGCGGGAAAACAATCAAAATTATTCTGTTCAACTGTAGAAATCCAGAATTGCAACTTCCTGTGAAAAGATGCAATTTTATCTCTTGTATTAAAAATTGGAATATTCTTTCCTTGTAATGATAAGTTAATTTCATTGCACTTTGTAAAAATATCTGCCAGATACGCAAGCCTCATCAACCATGAAGAAATTCTTAATAATTCAATAAAATTTTGTCCTAAATTATGTGACATCAAGAAGACCGTTAACTCACTACGAAGTTCAAAAAGCATTTCTCCCTTCAGTACGTAATAAAAGTGCTTTATGTTCATTTCATCGCACAAAAGTTTAAATAACCTTGATTGAAGTGGTCGAGATTTTACATAGTTGATCATTTTTATGGCTTCGTCTAAAATAGTTTTTAAATATGTAGGAATTCGTTTTGTTACTAGTGCTTGTCTATGCAAAACACATGGTGGCTATTGTAGCTACTTGCAGGATACGTGTTACAACTCCCTTCATCTTTCCTACCATTGCTTGAGCACCATCTCTACAAATATCAATACACTTCTCCCAACCAATTTCCTGTTTTGTAATATAATTATTTATACAATTGAATATATCTTCTCCAGTAGTTTTTTCTTGTAGATATTCGCACATGACTAAATCTTCTTCAATACTTTTATCAAATATGTAACGAACAAACACTAGTAATACATCTGTAGATTCATCCATTTGCAATGAATATTGACTGCAATGTCCATGTCGATGAATTAGCTCTTTCTCTATGTCAGCAGAAAGATCTTTGATGGGCGTGAAACAGTATCATTTGATAATTGTACTGCATCTATTTTTTTAGAAATCTGATCGTTTAACATGCGTGATACAATGTCTTTCACACAAGGCTTAATGAGCGTCTCACCAATTGTGTGAGCTTCACCATGAAGTGCAATGGTAACTCACGCGAAAAGACGCCTCTATTGCATTTTCAGTTGAAGCAATTGTAGCCATTTGAAGTTTAGATTTTTCTAGCGAGTCACCTTGTCTCTTAAAAAAATGTATATCTTTTCCTTTGTAATCAGTGTGTTTCGTTTCGAAGTGCCTACGAAATTTAGCTGGAGCCAAAGAACTGTTTACTAGTATTTTATTACATAAAACATCAGGAGCATGTGTATTGCCAATACACGTAAATCCATAATTTAAATAACTTTCATGGTACTTCCGTTTTGGTCTGTCCTTAGATGACTCTTGTTCTTTAATATTAGCGTTTGAAGAAACCACAGTTTGCAATTCCATATCTTCTCCAATCATACGAGTAGATGTGTCAGCAGAAGTACTTGCTCCTCCTTGTGTTAAAGTTCCTGTCTTTAAACAAGAATCCATGGGTAATGTTTGAATAATATTCAAATTCCAATATTTGACAGAGCTATAATGAAAACAAATAGAATTTTGTTGTAAAGGTCACGTTAGTATAAAAAATAATAAGATTATAAATAAGAAATGTCGAATAATATAAAAGTAAATGAATAATGCAAAATAGTGAAAAAAGACTGCAACACACAAAACTAAATATGAATTGTAACTTGTAAGAAAAGTAAGTACTAAACCGTGTCAAATAAAGTAAAAGCAATTGTAATAAGAGTGATTTGTTACAATGTTCAGTAACAAAACATCTCGAAATAAATCAGATATATTAATTTTAAAATTAGTTAAAAGAGTAAGAAGAATTATTTTTTTAAAAGTCGCTTCGCCTACTCCCTATTAAAAGGCGTTAGATTTTTTTTCTTCGAGGGCCCGGTCCTAACAAATTTACTGGTAAATACCTTTCCAAAAAATTTAAAAGTTCATACATTAACATAAGTATTAATAATTAATTATGGAATAATCATAAACTGTTTTAATACACTTATGTATACGGTGTGGTATGTTGACAAATATAAAATTACATTTAAATTAGTTATCAATCACTGGACTAATGAAATCTTGTAGCATGTCGTAGTTTCCTCAGGCAAACATCATTAAATTAATTTGTGCTGCTTTTTCATTGACATATCTCACTCTGATCAACAAATATATTTATAATATTATTATAAGTACATACCAGTGAATGCAGACTTTTTCTCCCGTGTGCTGGTAGTTTCCCCCTCCTTTCGTACATCCTGGAGATCGCTATGTAGGCTTGAGGTATAACCTCAAATTTAAACAAAGTTAAACCCAAAATTAAACGAAGTGCCTTGTCTCTCATTCATATTGGCTTGCAGGCAATTTTTATGACCCATCGTAAACAGCGGTATTCCCTTTCCCAAATGCTGAAAGGTTTCGATGTGTGAAAATTAACGACACATAGATGTTAATAGGCGTTCTGGGTCTGAGCTTTTCGACATATTCACGAATATTATTCTCCTCTGAATATTTCTACTAAAAATATTTATTCATGAAAAATGCTTAGAAAACTAAAATGACAAATTCCAGAACTTCTCGCGGAACACCTATTCACTTTCCGCGGAACACGGTTTGAGAAACCCTGCTCTACATCATACTCCCAAATAAGGAATATATCATCTACATAGCGGAGCCATGTTCTAGGTTTTAATGTTTCTTTAGAGATGGCTTTTTTTTCCTCAAAGTCCTCAAAGAAAATGCTGTCCAGTATTGGAGACAGGGGGCTACCCATACTAGTCCTTTGTTCTGTTTGTAAATTTTCTCTTCGACTTTAAAATACCCCGAATTAATACAGTGTAAGAGGAGAGCAAAAATCTGTTTATAGATCTTGTTTTTTAAAATTCCCTAAAACATCTTGCGTTGGAACAATTGTGAAAAGAGCCACAACATCAAAGCTTGCCATAATATCCGAATTCTTCAGCTTTATATCTTTAATTTTAGAAGCGAAGACCGTTGAAGTTTTAATATAAGAAGAAGATTTTCCCACTATACCTTTTAAGGAGGATGCTAGATATTTTGATAATATATATTTCGTTGAATCAATACTATCAACTATTGGCCTGAGTGGACAATTTGCTTTATGCACCTTTGGTAGGCCGTATAATCTCGGTATAAATACTTGGATGTAAGGATCGAAGAGAAAGGCGTGTTTCTTGGAAGTTCTGTTGTCGTCTTAAGGAAATTGTTTGTTCGATTATGTATTTCTCTCGTTGGGTCTCGGTCTCTCCTCTTCTCTCCCGTAGTCCTAAATGGACCGTTGGGTCATTCATGGCTGGTAGGTGATATTCTTTGACAGCCTCCTCCAATCATCTTAGTCTCTTCTTCTTGATGTCAGTTGAGAAAGGGAGGAATTTGTCCGTTTTTTGATGTTATCAGTCCATGGGGCTCGGTCTAGTTCAGAGTATCTGATTCTAGTAACACCACGATTTTTTCGCGAAAAACTGTTTTATTTAGTACGACCGTTGCATTGCCCTTGTCTGCTTGGAGGATAATAATATCTCTATTTCTTTTAAGTTTTTTATATTAGCTAGTCTTTCACCAGGAAAAATGTTGCCGACTGATGGTTTTGCATTGTTAATTGCAAATATTGCCTCCATACGAAGTAAATTTGCGTCTACTGTATGAATCAGTGAGCCAGCCTTTTCAATCTTGGTAAGAAACAATTCTCTAGGGATGGATTTTGGCGAAGGAACAAAATTAAGACCTCCTGAGAGAATATGCTCTTCTTCCAGAGTAAGGGTGCAAGATGATTTGTTAATTACTAATTTTTTAAGGTCTTCATGATGCTTATTAGGTGAGAATCGTTCTTGTGTTAAGTTAAGTGAATTAAATGTACAGAATCTTCACATCTTCCTAAATCATTAAAACAACTTTCACGAAGACATAAAATTTACCATTGAGATTGAAAAAAATGGTTCCCGTTCATTTTTAGCTATTAAACTTACTAAAACTTCTTTAAAAATCTCAATCGTCAGGAAATCAACACACACAGAGAGATACATACATGCATCCTCACATCACTGTCCTGCACAAAAGTTAGGTATCATTTTCACATTGGCTCACCTTGCACGCTCAGTTTGGTCTGATGAAGAAAAACTAAAAAATGAACTAAAATATCTAGAAAGAACTATACCAACGCCCTCGAAACAACACAAAGATTCGTAACAACCCCAAGGGTTATATTTTTTTTACCTTACATCAGCTCGCTCTCCCGGAAACTGGGAAGAATTTTGAAGAAAATTAATATTAAAACGTGTTTTTGAACTCTACCAAAACTAAGGTCATTTCTAAGCCACCCAAAACAAGCTCATAACCATCTTCAGTTCCCCGGTGTATATAAAATGATATGTGATCGTGGGAGACCATACTATGGCCAGACTGAGAAGTCAATCCTCCTACGGCTAGAGGAGCACCAGAGAGACATTTCATATAATAGAGTCAGAGCAAGCGCACTCTCAAGTCACGCCTTATTTTCAGTGCACACAAACGATGAAGGCCGACACAGAGTAGATTGGGATGCAACATTAAACGTTTATATTTGTCACTATGAAGAGGAGCGGCGCATAGTTGAATCGAAAGAAATTGCCCAAGACTCGTCTCATATCAACAGCAATCTTAGTTATAGTCTACCTGACTTGCATAGTTCTCTCATTGGATACTGGCGTACACGTGATCTCAGGTAAGCCAACTTGCAGCCATATTGGATCGAGAGTCACCCACAGTCGCATTCGTTCGAGCTCTTGATTTTCTTGATTTATAGCGAAATGGGGGTTGTTCTGCTCCAAATTGTACAAACAGGCATTCTAAAGGATTCAGTTTCTATCGACGTCCAAGATATCAGGATAGCAGGGCGATATTGCTACAGAATTGTTGTCGTGATGGATGAATAAAAGCCAACAGATTGTTCTAGGCTTTGTGAAGTGAGTATTCATCATCATCATACGTATCAAGGATTTAGGCCTAGCATGGCCTGTTCCGGCCTTAGAAGTCATCATTGAATCGTTTAAGAGGACGTCCTGGTTTTCTTTTTCCTAATGGCATGTACTTTAAGGCTTGTTTTGGTAATCTTTCTGTTTTCATTCTTTGGACGTGTTCCATCCATTTATGTTTATATTTTTTTATTTTTTCTATTACTGGTTCTTGGTTTAATTCTTTCATGATATCTTCGTTTCTTTTGTGATCAAATGAAACGAAGATATCATGAAAGCACTTTGCAGTTTTTCTCATAAACTTCATTTCTGCTGTTGTTAATCTTTGTTTGTCTTTTTGTTTTATTGTCCAGATTTCGCTTCCATACAATGTATTGTATACTTTTAGCCTGGTTTGTTTTTGAACAAGGTTTGGTTTAAATATAGAGTTAATTACTCCTGTTATTTTTAAATATTTTGCAATTTTTATGTTTATATATATCTTTTTCATTTTCATATGTGATCATACATCCTAGGTAGTTAAATGAATTCACCTGTTCTAAGATCTTGTTATCTATTACTATTTTAGTTCTTGCTGAATCATGTCCTTTAAAGGCCATAGTTTTTGATTTTTCCGTTGATATTATCATACCATAATCTTTGGATATCTCATTTAGATTTAAAATAGCTTTCTGTAAGTTATCTTCAGAATTTGTAATTATTATTTGGTCGTCTGCAAAGAGGAGAGTGTTTAAGTTAACTGTAGGAGAAAGTTTAATTCCTTGATGTAAATTTTTACTCCATTTTATTATTATTTCATTTAAGTAGATATTAAAAAGAGTTGCTGAGAGGGGACATCCCTGCCGGACCCCTTGGTTTATCTCTCTTGTATATGATAGCTCGTGATTTAATCTTATTTGTATTTGATTATTTTCATATATACTTGTGATAGCTTTTAGGATATTATTTGGTATTTGTCTTTCTTTTAATATTTTAAATAATATGTTTCTTTTAACTTTGTCAAATGCTTTTTCAAAGTCAATAAAAGAAATACGTGTTTCTAAGTTATATTCTCTTCTTTTCTCTATTATTAGTTTTAGGCAAAAGGCTGGGTCTATACATGATCGTTCTTTTCTAAATCCATTTTGTACCTCTATAATAAAGTTTTCGGAATATGTGAAATGAGTATTGCATTGAGCATATAACGAGAATTATAAGATAGTGATAAAATTAAAAAGTTTAATAATTATCCAATCGATTAAATAATTCTAAAAAAAATCAGGAGCTCAAACAAATGCGACTGTGGGCGACTCTGGATTAAAGATGGCGCGTGTAAGCGTACCTTCGATTTAGAGCCTTAAGTAGATCTACAGAATGGACTATAACGACAATTCAAACTAAACTTCAGTTCACGAGTCTATTATTATAATAGCACAGTATTTTATGTTTTTTTTATGTTTCTCAATTTGCTTTAAGTGTTACCACACCTGAAGAAGTCATTTTTGACGAAATACGTTGTGTGCTCCATTATTATAATATCTGTCAGAAGCTCTAGAAAGTCGCAATATAAGTATTATAAATGTTTAGAGGCTCCGTACCTCATGACTCGAAGAACCTATTATCAGGGCTTTTCAGTTAAATTAACTTATTATATATTTTCTCGGTTTCCGTCACTCAAAAAAAGATGAATATATATATATATACACACACACAGTGGTGAGCTATGAAGATTTTAACAAAGGGCTCGGATCAACGAGCAAAAAAAAAAAAAAAAAAAAAAAAAAAGCCTAACTTAGCCTTCCACCTCCCTAAAAGATCGAACGAATAACTCACTTTTAACTGAAAAGCCCTGATAATAGGTTCTTCGAGTTATGAGGTACGGAGCCTCTAAACATTTATAATACTTATAATACTTACATCGCGACTTTGTAGAGCTTCTGACAGATATGATAATTCCTGTAGGACATCAATCATTAATGCTAGATCTTTTAAAAACTCCTAATGGAGAAGTCGGTTTAAAAAGCCCTTAGATTTATCATTCGATGCAAAATGCATAAACTGGGTAATTTCTTCACAAAGTAAGAGCCGTTCGTAAACTGCAAGCTTCCCATTGTTGTCCAAACATACAGACGATCTTTAAAATTTCGATACTAAGGTCTTTTGCAATCGTATTTAATTCTCGTGGATTTTTTGGTGATTGATGATAAAAAGCATATAATTTATCCATAAATATTTCAAAATGATTTATTTCTTTAATGTTTTTTTTTATCGAATTGTCTAATGCTAAGTTTAAACGATCAGCGCAATGCCAAAACACAACTTTGGGAAAATTTGTAGAAGTTTGATTGCAACACCTGATTTGTTTCCTGACTTTACACTGGCTCCATCAGAACAAAATGCAATAAAGTGATTTTTTTATATAGTTATCAGAAAATCCATACGAATTTAAAGTAGCAATTATAGTAGCACATGTATACATTCCACAGTGGTATTTTCTAGTTCTACAAAATTAATAAACAAGCAGAACAAGGGGCTCGCAAATTTGAGAAAAAATTAACAAAGGGCTCGCGCTAGCCCACGCGAGCTCCTTATAGCTCACCGCTGTATATATACCAAGCAATTTTATAAGCTAGGTTTTAATCCTTTTTGCCAAGTAAGCAAACTCGACTTACTTGTTTGTTTGTTTACTTTACAAACTTGAAAGCTGTGATTCCTTTCCTTAGTATTTCCCCTAATGCAAAGCACATCCCCTTGCGGAGATGTATAATGCTATTCATTAAAGGCAAGGGCCATTACCCAGACCGGTTTCGACCTTTATTGAGGTCTCGTCAGTGGGAGCCAGATGCAAAAATGCCAAGGTTGAAGTAATGCAGTGCTTATAAATTTTACTTAAACAGGTTGCCACAAGGTGCTTTGACCTTATTAAATAAAAATCTCAGGAAGAGAGTAAGATGTAGAAAGATTTTTACCTTGGTTATATACTATGTTAAAGATACCAAGCAATTTTATAAGCTAGGTTTTAATCCTTTTTCCCAAGTAAGCAAACGGACAAGCAAGTCAAGTTTGCGCCTGAACATAGTTCAGGTCTGAGACAACTCGTAGTAAAGGTGGAGTAAGCTGTGATGACTTTCCTTAGTATTTCCCCTAATGCAAAGCACATCCAATTGCAGAGATGTATAATGCTATGCATTCAATGCAAGGGCCACTACCCAGCCCGGTTTCGACCTTTATTGAGGTCTCGTCCCAAAAATGCCAAGGATCACCTTTACTAAGAGTTGCCTCAGACCTGCTAAGTTCAGGCGCAAACTTGACTTACTTGTCTGTTTGCTTACTTGGAAAAAAGGATTAAAACCATGTTTAAAAATTACTTGATATCTTTAACATAGTATATACCCAAGGTAAAAAATTTTCTACATTTTACTCTCATCCTGAGATTTTTTTATTTAAAAAGGTCAAAGCACCTTGTGGCAACTTGTTTAGGTAAAATTTATAAGCTCGTATTACTTCAACTTGGCATTTTTGGGTCTTGCTTCCACTGACGAGACCTCAATAAAGGTCGAAACCTGTCTGGGTAGTTGCCTTTGACTTTGATGCATAGCATCATACATCTCCGCAAGGGGATGTGCTTTGCATTAGGGGAAATACTAAGGAAAGTCATCACAGCTTACTCCACCTTTACTACGAGTTGACTCAGACCTGAATTATGTTCAGGCGCAAACTTGACTTACTTGGGAAAAAGGATTAAAACCAAGTTTATAAAAATTGCTTGGTATCTTTAACATAGTATATACCTAAGTTAAAAAATTTCTTTCTCTACACACACACACACACACACACACACACACACACACACACACACACACACACACACACACTGCTTGGAAAGAATTAAACTGACACCACATTGTGAGGAACAAACTTCAGGGCGCCAACCTTAAATAAGATGCATGATTTCCTTTCGTTGCGATGACTACATTAATCCCACGAAGTACATATCCAACAAGCATGTGATAGCGATCAATGAGGAATTTAGAATGTTCCACTTGTACACATGTAATGAGGACTTGTGACCACACTCGAAGATCCAGTTCATCTCACACATGTTCAATAGGGTTATGATCAGGGGTTGTGGAGCTCAGTCAAGTGTGGTGGCGTTCCCTGCAGTTTCAGTAGCAGCCTTATGAAATCGTGCATTGTCTTGATGAAGGAGAAATTGGTCACTTCGGTAGAAAAGCCGCAAAGTAGGAAGCATCGCATTGTCCACGATGAACCTCTTGGGGTTCAGTGTTCGTGACACTACAAACAGAGGTCCGATGACAAACCAGAAAAAACAGGACTATGTCATCACACCTCCACCTCCAAATTTCATAGTTTGGGTTACCGCTCTGTAAGAGAAGTTTATTGGGCATCAGCCACACTAACGCCGTCATTTTCTGCTTCGTAGAGGGTGTTAGTGTGATTCGTCGCTTTCCGAGCTTTCACGTCCCACTGTACACTCTCTTTGCACTACTTTAAGACAAAGTTGCATTTGGTTCGGGTAATGTGGGACTTGCATATTGCAGTCTTACCATCTTACGATTCGTGTTGCACTCGATGCCCGGAAATCCGCATTCAACGTGTCGCCTGAGAGGCTGTCTTTACATGTTCTCCTATACAAATAAAAGGGCATCGTTTGACTACTTTCGAAGCAGTGTATGTGGAATAATTCTTTGGCGATTTGCTATTCATCTTTGTAAGTTGTAGTATTTTATTGCGTGATATCAAAATGATATCAATTATAAATTAAACATTTGAGATATTTAATTTAATTGTTACGATTTCTAAAGTCAACAGCAATTGTAACAATTTTAAGCTGCGTTAATGAAGCCTTCTCTGAAAATTGTCCATGAGACTAAATGCAATTGTATTTACTTTATTTATTTATTTACCTAGAAATATTTATTTATTTATTATGAAATTATTTTAAAGTGGAGTGCCCGCAGGAGTCAGTAGTTTTCCTCAAACTCGTCCTTTGAAATGGATTTTGTTCTGTGGATTTATATTCATCGGGGAAGTACTTTGTTCGATGATGTTTTGCACGATCATTTTCTATTATATCACCTTGTTGTTTGCTTCTAATATGCCCGTAAGTATTTAATGAACCAGTTTTACGAATTTATATTTTATATTTTATTTATTTATTTATTTTTATTTCGTGTGCCATAATGCATGTTGATGTACAAGACGTTATGTGCATTGCAATTGGTTGATAAAATCGTATGAGTTGAGAAATTTTGATTACGAGTTCGAAGGTAAGGATATTGCAGCCAAAAGTGTCCAAAATAACCACGAAATAAAAGTAAGAATGACATGTGAAGAACAGAACTGCATTTGACAGGTTTTAAAACTTCAATGTTGGCAAGATAATTACACGTGTGCAGTTTTTTTCACGAGGACTGTCTAAAAAACTCAATTATAAACCGGTGCTCTTGGCAGTAACAGTACATTACAGAGTTTAGAGATCAAGATAAAAAAAAGTCAATGATCCCGAGTTAGATCTTATCTTTCTCGTCACGAGAAAGGTCCAGACATCAGCCTCATCTAATTATGTTGACATCGATCATGACTTGCTTACAGAGCAAATATCTATCATATCCGGAAACCTGTAAAGTTTCCGGATATGATAGAAAGTGACATATTCTGGATATAAAAATAGAAATTATTTGCTGTTATTACAACAGTAGCTGGAAAGAAAGAAATGCAATCTGATAAGATTTATTTGTGTAAGAAATCTATTTACTTAATCCTAAACAAAACGATTCTTTGCGTTGAAGAAACGAACATAAAACTTAATGCAGAAGTTTTATTCGTTTGATTCCCTTAAATTAAGTTTAATTAAACTTAATTTAAGGGAATCGAACGAAAAGCTTCTATCAACACCTTAGAGTACTATGCGGGATTTGCCCACTTGACATGTAAAATGGTGAAATATCTCTAATTATCATTGTGTCCATTTTAACAAGTTCACAGTTCGAAGGTTAGTCGTTCTGATAATATAAAATACAAAACTGGAAAACTTGGATCTCTTACGGATCGAATATTGTTTCCTTTTCAGTTTTATTCCAAATGGTCATTACGCTATCATTTGAACAGCATTACATTTCATCAAATGAAGCAGCGCAATCAACGGTTTACATAAATTTATTCATCAATTAAAGACTAATCTCTCCACTTCCGTATTTCAACGAATCAATAGTTTTCAGGATGGAGGGAGAAAGAGAGAGAGAGAGAGAGAGAGAGAGAGAGAGAGAGAGAGAGAGAGAGAGAGAGAGAGAGAGAGAGAGAGAGAGAGAGAGAGAGAGAGAATACGGCAGACAACTTCTTCCTGGCCCTTAATCCTGACATTCATGTTAATGCAAGAAAGAGTGTGAATTCTACAGCCAACTTGTTGTTCGGGTGTTAAAGGGTAATACTTAAACCTAATAAGTTAATTAAGCCTCATATTTAAAACCCGGGTTTCCGGGAAGCGGGGGAGGGGACTGTACATTTCCATGCAAAGATCTACTAGTTTGGAATCAGTCGAAAATGCAACAAAGAAAACAAAAGTTCTTCTGCTCGGCCCAACTGGAATTGAACCTTGACTTCGCCATTAATGATCATGGATATCAATACAAATGTTTAATGCCGTACATCCACATTTCAGACATCAAATTCCATCCACTGTCTTTAACTGATTCCTAACTGACGTCTCTTACTACTACTACTACAATCGACCTGAGCTATAGGACCCCGTCGAACGACCCAACTACATCTTGTGTAATCCCTTCCATAAATAGAAAGATCTCTCACTTTTGTGAAATCCTTAATTCAGACAACCATGATGCTCGTTTTGCCTACGTATCTATAAAAATGCTTTCTTACGGTGGGCTTTCCCAAACTTCATCTATGAGATTGTTTTCCTATGGGTTTAACAACCGGGACACAAGTTGAATCTCCTCCTCTAACTTTAGAAATTAAGTTGGGAAGGAAACCGAATCAAATGCATCAGACATGATCTACCTATCAACAGGAGAGTCCTCATTATCCTTCTAACACTCTGGACCTCTTTCACTCCAAAAACTCCGCAGGTATTTGCTCTCAAATGAATCAGGTTATGATCAGCAACTCTGACCATAATATTCTTCCTGTCTACTTTTCTAAAGCCTCCTACTTTATGACGCTACAATGATGCTAAACGGGGTTGTCTCGTTGCTGTTTTCGCTTAATCGATACGAACACCTGCTCCGAACCAATAACTGAAATGTTCATTTCTGGAGCGATGGCATTCATTCCCCACTCCACTGCGAATTTAAGACTTTTATCGAGTTCTGGTTTCCTGAACAACATACCTTCGCAACCCATGCTAAAATAACGCATGTATTGAACATATCAAGTACAAAACTCCGAATGCCTACTCGGGTGTAAAATACAGCCTGAAATCATCAACAAATGTAGTGCAGCTTCGCAAGAGCCGAAGACACCAATTCACCTGCTTGTTTTCTGTTCAGTTCGCGGTTATCACTTCTGGTTCCTGTTCCTTGCCAGATCTGCTGGACTAAATTTGTGTGTTTCCATAATCTAACTTCTCTCCTCCAGTTGGTAGCAATTTGTTTCAACGACTGTTGTTTAGATAACAAGGCGAATCTCCTCCACACCTTTCCACAAAAATACACACAGCATGCTTCCTCTCACCGTCCTCAGCTGTTAACACATCTTGTGCACCAGAATTAACACTCCCGCTGTATCACTAATATCAATAAGCACTGTCATCGGTAAACTACCAAACAGCTTGGATGATTCTCTTTCTGACATTCCCGACAAACGAAAGACAATAGTGGGCCCTCAAAACTATCGTTGCATTGTCCTCCCTCGCTTTCTTTCTGTTTTCAAACGTGATGAGGAAGGCGATCAATAACCAGATTTTTTACTACTTGGAGACTCAGAGCAGTCATTAGAAAGGATTCTGCATTAGTGCAATTCCCTAGTCTTCATTTCCCTTCGGACACAGATTCTGATTCCATTTGGAAAAATTTATGAGAAGAATTGGCCAGTTGGTCGAGTTGCTTGAAATCATATCTCGTAAGATTTGAAGCAACTCAAGTGGGCAATCCCATGATGACATTTAGAGAAACTGATCAAGCTACCTCCCTACCGCTTTCGTTGTTAACTTCGGAGATTTGCAGATGACGCAATTTCATCATCTTCTTAATTCGAATAATTCTGTTACAGACCTTTTTACATCTCTTGTGTGGGAGGAAATACAAAAAATACCCTTTTTACCAATATCAGGCAGATGTGTTATAAGAATGAATTATTTCAATGAAGTAACAAATATCTAAATGATGTGTTTCTTTATACACTCGTGAGCCAAAACATTCCGACCACCCAGTCTGTTTTCAATTAGCTAGACTGCAGTGGCCTGAAACGTGGTCATCACTGGGTCCTCTCCTGCCGAATGAACACGCCCTTAGCAGTAATTCTTAGCTGAGGATTACGTACATGGTGACAATCTGCCCAGAGTGATCTAGATACTTTCAGGAAGACAATGGTCGGTGTCACACGTCTTGCATTGCGCAAGTGGTTCATAGAGTATGTTCAAGCATTTTCAATGCCCCTCTGGGAAACTAGTTCTTCTGAAGTGAATCCCAACGAGCATTTGTGGGATCATTGGGGACGCGACACCTGCCTGTTGAAAACGTTGCTTAGTGCAGTGGCTTGTGTGCGGGATATCATTCTGCAAGTTGATTCAGGGCACATCACCACATCTTCTGTGGTCTTGCGAAAGTAATGCCAAAACGGCTTCAAGCGGTTATCTTAGCCAAAGGAAGTCTACACTCAACTTAGCACGGGGCATAATGGTTTAGCTCGTGAGTGTATAAGTTCTTGAAAAAAACTAACATTTTTTTAATATTTTTTTTTATAATATAAATAAACCACAGAAGTTTTATTTATTTTTAAACAGACTGCAGAACTGGTGGAAAAGTCCTACCAGTATAGACATCGAATAACAGTCCTACTTGTGTCGTATTTCTCTGCTCAGCTTCCTGGTGGAATTCTTGCAACAATCGTTCCTTCTCATTGGTAAATAAAATTAGTTGTCTTCTTTCGTTTATGACAGCATTTCTGAAACTGATAATTGTTATTAAACTTAAATACTTTTTATTTAATACTATTTAGCGAATTTTGAATATTATTCAGCAGCAATAATTCATATTTATTTCTTATTATTGTTGAGAAAAATAACTTCCATACCTTCCTTAGTTGGTATCGACGATGTCCTTCCTTTGGAAAGGCCAAACCTAGATTCTAACCCCCCCCCCTCCTGAAAGTCAATAAGAACCTGTTTATGAGGACTGTTCAAGATATGGTGAGTTATAAGGTCTTGTACAGTGTTGGTGGTGGTGACAGGCTTTTTCTTCCCATAAACAAGGATCCCGCAAAACAGACAAACCAAATAGAAGAACACACGCAGTTTACTGATGTAGCAGCACACTGCGGACAGAAATAAGCGCCACTGGCAAGTCATAGAGCTGAACACGAAAAAGGGAAAATGGAATTATTTATAACCTCCTTGTGGTTGAGACCCATCGTCCAAGTATCGTTTTGGGTAGCATAGAATCTGCCGACCTACTCCTTAAAGTTATTTGTAGTGTGTATTTAAACCCTTTCACTCTCTCTCTCTCTCTCTCTCTCTCTTTACGCAGATCTACAGTCACCAGAAAAATCACCAGAGGAACATTAGAATCCGACAACTTGAAGAACAACTCAAGTATCTCCCATAAAAAAAGATCTGAATATCATTCTGCCTTCCAAGCCATGCAAAGAACAGGCAGAATTATCGACAAAAGGTGCCCTACTTAGATCGCGCACACACAAATAAATCTTTGATATGCCCCCCAAAATATTTTTTCTCTTTGGAAAAAAAAATGCCAGGCAACAAACTCCATTTCAGCTATCAGACTTCAAGATGACAGCATCACAGAAGATGCAAGTAAAATCACCTCTGAAATCCTACAATACTACAAGAATGTACACAGTACTGCAGGAACATCCCATTATGCCATTCACGAAATATTGAAAGAAACAAAAAACTCTGCAACAGATCGGAACCACATAGACAACAAAATCACGCTAGATGAACTGAAAACCGCATGCACATCTTTGCCAAAGAACAAATCTCCTGGGCTTGATTCTCTCACATCAGAGTTTTTCCAAGTTTTCTGGAATCAACTCAGACCACTTCTCCTTAAAACATTATAAGAAGCCTACCTGAATATGCACCCAGAATCCATCATGACCTCAGTAGCACGTTTGACCAAAGAAAGGAGACCACACAGATATACGAAACTAGCGTCCAATCTCGCTAATCAATACTGATTGAAAAATCATTTCCGAAGTTATTGTAAACCAACTAAAGCCAACACTGCCTGAAGTTATTGGCCAACATCAAACTCATTCTATTCCTGGAAGATCAATACATGAAAACCCCCGTTTAATAGGAGATCTCATCCACATCGCAAACAGCCAAAATGAAGACCTAGCACTCGTCAGCCTTGATCAGGAGAAGGCTTTCGACAGGGCAGAGCAGGAGTATCATAAGCCCCAAAGGCATTCGGGTATGGTCCTCTCATCATCGAAACAGTGCAATTGCTATACAAAGATGCACTCTTCTGTTTAAAAATTAACAGGCTGACCCGCGCTTTGCCATACTCTCGAGGGATCAAGAAAGGATGTCCTCTCTCTGAACAATTATGCACACTGTCCATAGAACCATTCTTAAAACGAGTACATGACACCGTCCTCCAAACGAACCAGCATAATAGAGCTACATCAAAAAATAACTCTATCAACATATGCTGATGACGTCACAGCAATAATCCCTAATGACAAAGAAATGACAGTAACCAATGAAGCATACAAACTGTATGCACAAGCTTCAGGGGCCAAATTAAACCACATGCAAAAACCACTGGTTTGTGGCCAGGCAGATGGAAGGCCAGAACTTATTCACCGATTGAATGTATCTGGTCAAATGAAGGACAAACATACCTAAGTGTACACCTTGACAACGCCAAAATATATAATGCACTGAAAAGGACACAGCTACACAACCGATTTAAACAAGTGCTAGGAAAATGGAATAGCATTCGTTCAGTCTTCACTTAGAGACAGAATCCTAATAATCAACCAGATGGCTGCAAGTGTGCTATGGCATACCCTCAGTACTCACACCTCCTGAAGACTTTCTTAATCACATTAAAAAGACAATGAAACGTTTCCTCTGGAACAATACTAACTGGACAACATACTCTGAACTCTGCAAGCCACTCAATAAGGAAGGTCAAGGCCTGATTTCCCTTGAAAACAAGATCACATCCTCCAGGATAACCTTCTCCTAAAGACACTTCAGTCCAATATGCTTATGTAACCACCTTCGATTACATCACGAAATCATCCACCAGAGGACTTATACTTTCCACAATCGTCTGAATGGCCAGTTCTATACTACCACCTCCTAAACTATCTAATTTTTAGAGCGATGGTCTACAGCGTGGAAAAATACAGAACTTCATCACACACTGACAGGATCAACAGAGTCAGCTGTACTAACAGAACCACTGTTTTTGAACAGAAACATAACAAGTCTCACAACTGGCCAGCCCTTCCTTTTCCCTACATGGAACTGGGCAGGAATAAGAATCATAGGGGACCTCCTGACCCAGACGCTAAACTGGAAAACACTAACATGCCTACCATTGAAAAACTCAAAAGTTGAAACATATTATCAACTGATGCAAATTGCTATTATAAAAGCCTTCCCAGATATCGCTACGCCTCGGGGAATCCGTATTTCGTCTAGAAACTGCGGGGAGCCTACCTGTCATCTTGCATAATCTGAAGCCTCACTTCCAATTCATCTCTCCTACTACAAGAAAATATGCCACTTCCTGATGTCAGTGCCTCCAACTTCGCCCTTCGTATATTCATCCTTAACCCTCTCATCTGCACATGCCACCCAGTTTTCAGTGGGATCTTCCATAATTTAAGGTGTGCCAAACCAGATGCCGACATACAGTGGAGACTATGGCATAACATCTTGCCAACTCGTACTAAGCTGCACAAATTTCAGCTTAGAGAACCGGATCGATGTCTATCTGCGAAGTTTAAGGGACCTTGGAATACACATATTTAACCTGTCCTGTAAACAAAGCGATGATCATCTACGCCCTGAATACAGCCTCTAGCAGCTGTAACTATGCACACAGCCAAGAAGACTACTGGAATTTAGTCCATACAGAAGAGAACAAACACAAAATATACATTTCCTCTTCATCTGCGCCAAGGCCGCCATTTACAGTTTCTACCTTAAGCACACAAGAAATAACCAGCACCCATCCATCACTGAATCGGAACAAACCCTGATGTGTAGCCTACGTCGGAAATTACAAAGCAGGCTTTCACTGAAATTTGATTATTACAAAGGAACAGTAACTGTCCCAAAATTCATAGATGAGTGAAGCCCAACTGGTACCCTTTTCTGGATTGCCGACGACAATACACTTCTGCTGAAAAATAATTAAAAGTGATACTGAACTGTAATATTGACGCTTACTGAAAAGAAACACATCCTGTCCACCACTGACGTACCTGTTTTTCCCTCATTTCTATTGTATTTCTAAAAAGAAAATCCATTTTTTCTCTGTAATATACATTCGTATAATATGTAAATAGTTCTTTTTTGTTATCTATCTTCCAATGTATATCTTGCAATCTATATCAAGTTTAATTTAAAAAAATATCTATCTATCTATCTCTATCACTCTCAATGCCTTTCAAGCTATCTACTTCTCATTCTCTTGGTCATCCTTTCCACGACTTTTCCTTCTCCTTGACCTTTCTGTCTTTGTTCCTGTCATTTGATTGCGTCTCGATCGGTATAAACACTTTGTCCTCATTCATGAACCAGTTGGATGGCTTTCTCTGATTCATTTGTCAAGTTTCTCAGACCTAATCATTTATGTTATCCTTCCTTGTACCTGCTATAAACTTAATTTCTTCATCCTCTCCAAAATGCCATCTCCAAATCTGAGCGAGGGTGTCCAAATGCGATCGCTGGGGAAAAACTCATGCAGAAATAAGTACACAAGAATGTTTATGATATTTTAACTTTTTTAATCTAACTCTCTCGCTAACAATTCTATAAACTACATCTTAATTATCACGACACGGTTTGTTTAGGGGACATTGTTTACTGCCGGGGATATCATTTCTCAATCAACGATGTAACGAGGCATTAGAAAGCGACTGAGATCTACATACTGTAGGTTTTTCAATGGAAATGTTCTCTTTCACGAAAGAGCTGGTGAATAGAAAATGTTGCCAACTCATCATCTATGTGAGGAATCCAATGTCCGATCAATTGAATATTCTGCTGTGTCTGTGTACACCCTTCCGAGCTCTTTATACTTACATGTGATTAATGGCTACCATTTTTCTGCTGATCATGAAACGTAAAGGCATTTTACATGGTCTTGCTTTGTAAGAGATTTAAAGGGTTTCATTCGCTTCTCTCTCAAACTGTCTTCGAAGGTCTCGAAAACTCCAAAGAATACACGATCGTTGGTTGTTTGTTCCATAGAGAGAGAGAGAGAGAGAGAGAGAGAGAGAGAGAGAGAGTTTTCATAACATTTCTATGAAACACCCACTTATACACTTTGCACACAAATAACTACTGTAAATGCATCTATTTCTGTGCAGAAAACATGTAAGACTGCATGTGCATGTATGCCGAATTGCTAGATTTCCGATTTCGCTAAAATTAATCTTGCTGGTATTTTGTATCTTTTATTGTGAGCTCATTCGTCAGAAAAGATAAACCTTTCTCAGAACTGGTGAACGACGAAGTAGTGTAATGTTCGCTAAGCATTGTGTGCAGCATACTTTCGTGTGATAAAATTGGTTATTAGACCTAGTTAGCAAAGTTGTGAAACGTTTCTTCATATCAACCACAAGAAACTATTTTTCTCTCTTCTGGCAAGTGTGAATTTGAGGGAATCTTTTCATCTGTCCCTCAACCTCCTTGTCACTGTTCCTGTGTGCCACACATCAATTAGAGCTAAGGGCATACCAATTTCCATTCGTTTTCTTACACAAATATCGTGATTGTGCAACCTGATATCGATTCCGATTACAGTTTATCGTAAATGACTGTGCACCACTTCAGAAATAAATACATAAATAAAAAATCATATGTAAGTAATTTCGACTCCAGCAACAAACTTACATCGTCCCTTTAATTTCAGGTTATACGGCGTAGCAGGTATCGCAGTGTCTGTTTGCACCCTGATTACCCCAAAATCAGTTACAGTAGGACCTGCCTTGGTATACATCATTATGGTAGTTCTAGGATTAGCTAGGGTAAGTAAATATTACGCCTAAATCTAAGTAGAAATGATCTGAAATGGAAATGTTAACTGTGATTTACTGTAAAAACAAGATATTACAAATCGCAAAATCTTTAACACGGGCACCGTCTGTCTGCAAGTACTTAAGGGAATCAACTGAAATGCTTCTTACTAAATTGAGATCATAGTGCACATAAGATGTTACAATGAATAAAAGAAGATGAAAGGAAACAGGCATGGAAGGAGGAGCAGTTGGTTTTTGTAGTTTGAAGCAGGACAGTCTACGAATCTTGGTCAGAGGCTGTTCCTGTTTTTGCACTTACAGGAAATTTCCATAGAAAAGTAAATGAGGTGAAGATTATGGTTGGATTTACCACACATAATCTTGTCAGCATTTATTGTGAAGATTGGTATCATCTACAGGAATCCAGACTATCGGAGGCTGATTAGGATTATTCAGCATTTGGATGAAAATATGGAGAATTTCAGTTAGATCTTTATTAACAGACGTACTTTCAAATGATCCTGTCCAGTAGACTTGGAGAAGAAAGGGATGATGATGATGATGGAGAAAGGAAACTGAGTTGTGATCGCTTAAGGCTTTCTTGGGAGCAGGCGCACTCTTTCGACTACAGAAAAATCTTTCAAAAATAAGTAATCGGAAGCAGATGGAAATATGTCTAAGACATTTCGAGACAGAGCAGATAACAAGGATGGGTTTGTTTGTCTCTGACAATGGATGTCTGATCTGTTGAGTCTACGTTTGTTGCTACTACCACCATGAAAGCGTGGTTTGACTATTTAAGGCAGCAACAGTCATTGAGGCTGCAGTTCTGTGAGAAAGAACTTGCTTGGTTTCGATCTCCGCAATTGTTCGTGTATATAATTGTTTCTTTGAATGCTATGATTGGTGGATTAGCGGATGTGAAAGGTCATAGAATTTTGTTCTTTGTTTTTTTCTTGTTTGTTTATTATGGTTTTCCTTTGATTTCCCCCTTTTTTTCTTATAATTTTTGTTATATTGTTTTATTGGAGAGTTTTGTGATCTGCACTATATTTACTTGGGGTGTCTTTCGTGGTTGATGGTTTCAGAGAGTTAATTACACAGGAAGAGCATTCTGAGTGTGTTCATGAACATGTGTACCGCAGAGGTAATACCAGCCCGTAAGTCCCCTTCACAGTATCTTCTGCATAGCACTCCATCCAACATTTCTCCAAGATCGAGTAGACCTAATAAGCAGCATCAAGAACACTCGATTTAATAAAAGTCACCTTCAGCTTCGATTGGGGTTTTTCTTAGGGATCTACTGTAGAATCACTTCAGGCATGTTCAGGGAGGGTGCAGTTAATCTCGCTGCACAAATGTGTTACGATCTCGCGGAGAACAACCAAGCCTCCATTAATGTTGAGATTAAACTTGGCAAATTCACATCGTTGCAGATGTTTTCAAGTTTAGGTACGGTATGGTATGGCAGTGTTTTACATGACGGTTAAAGTCATCTCTTTGGCTAAGTATCATTTGCTCAGAATCCTTCCCCACGAAACACGAAACAAAATTTCTTTGATCGCAGTGGAAGCTTAATTTCGTACAGGATACTGGTGTAAGGGTATAACGATATCCGAATTGCCATTACCCTAATCTCAAAACATGTGGTTTTGATAACCTTTCAGATATCACCACATTCCTCGGAAGTCGTATACAGCATGAGTTATGTTGAAGATCAAGATAATTCAAACATGAATTATCTTGATCTGATATTTGAATTATCGTGATATTCGGAGATGTAAAGGAGGAAGGGGAGTAGAACCGATTTCAGCTGTGATTCCAGTTTCTGTTGAAATTTCCCTTTTCCAAAAAGAATGCAATTTCTGTGTCTTTTATTCATGTCTCGGATATTGTCATTTTTTGGGGTATTATCTCTCTTTATTATCTGCATAATTCTGATTAGAATTCAATTCCAATACGGAAATTACGTAAACACTCATAGAGGAGAAGGGACAATATTGCTGCGATGTAGAGCGAACGGCATCCTCCCAAATCAAAGGGTAGGTTTCATTTCGTTGCTGATCTTTCGTTCTTTTCTTTAAAATCCGTTGTTCTGCTTGAAGATTGGTGCAGCGATTCCATCATTTTTCTTCTGTGAATTCAGATCATGGTCTTCATTTGATCTGGTGTCGAGCACCCTCTGTGATTCGAACTGGATATCTGAAACGTCCTGGAAACTGAATTTCTGTGCAGCAGTTTCATCTTTTAGAAAAGAAACAAAAAGTAGTCAGGAAGAGCGTAGCTCTTCTTTTTCTTATTCTTATTCTTATTCTTATTCTTATTCTTATTCTTATTCTTATTCTTATTCTTATTATTGTTCTTGTTCTTATGTTGCTCGAGACAAAGATTATTCCAACGACCACTTACCTTACGCGAGTATTGTTTGTGGTGTGATCAGCCACTTATGCATTATCACTTTTAGGATGTTTTTCCCCGAGAATGCTTCTGTTTTAAACGCATAGGGGCATTTAATTAATAAAGATTGTTGAGTGTATTTTCTTCAGAATCAATTTGCGATGAACTTCTTCGCACTCAGAGAAGACATCTTTCATGCTCTTGAAGCTGAATGATGATGGTATCATTTCCTGATGATGTCCGTTTTCAACTTTCAAAACGTTTCTAAAGCGGTTAAACCGCATTTCCAAGAAAACAACTGTAAGCTCAACAGCAACACTCAACATATTGACTTAAAAATGACTGCAATCGGAATTTGGAGAAAGCTGTACAGCTAGTGCGTGTGTGCAGAATTTGAGATACGGGACTGTGAACTGTGAACTCAAAGGCCGAATTGTTATTTCAATATGTAAATCATATATTTAGCTAATTTCTACTAACATAAGGAGGCAAATGTTTGTTAAGAGCATAGTAGGTGACGCATCAGGGACTAAATGATTGTTAATTTTATAGGGCGTGATGTCCCCTGCGGCATTTGGAACATGGGCTAAATTGAATGTTAACAACCGACCGACAACCATTGGGACCGTAGAAATAGCAGGTAAGATTATTCCACCGCTTTTAGGGACGTTCCAAAGAAATAATAAAATCTTTTTTTATTTTTGCTTAAAAGTCTTTTACAGATAAATACGTATTAACTTGAAGAAAATGCATTTTAAATGATTTTTTTAAAGGATTTTAAAATGAATTAAACAATCGCCTGAAACGACCTCCAAATTTTCTCTTTTGCACGGTCTGAATCTTCGTTATCGGAAAGATGCTGATGGATGAGATGGAGGTTCTGGAAAATGATGCGAATGTTCGTCATTGCATGGAAGTATGGCGACACCTAGTGTTGAAAGTATGCATTATTCTGTAGATGAAAAAGGTAAAAGGTGTGTGTGTGAAGAAATGATTAATACGGCACTTTCGTCGTTAAAACCCGCGATATCAGATATTAAACAGAAAACGTGCGGGTATATTTGGACTAATTTCTAATTTACAATTAGAATAAAAAACATTGTCGAGTTCTCCACGAATGAAAGAACAGCTGCAAGCAACCCGTTGCCTTATTCTCTAACTAAATTAGTATGGCTGAAAGTTCTATTAAAACATGATTAACTGCGCAGAATATAACAACTTAAAGCAAGTTATTTATGTTTCACACGTTTCGATAGAAAACTTGTGTTCAGTGGGGAATGGCCAAAGCAAAAATGGTCACGCGGATGACGCATGAAGTCTGAGCCCGGATTTTTTGTTTTTAGAAAAGGAGCAGTTGCCTTTTCCCAAAGGATAATTTGTGCTTCCCTCCGAATAAACTATTCTGGTTAAGTTGGTATTATATCACTACGGAGTGAGAGAGATAGAAAGACAGAGAGAGAGAGAGAGAGACAGAAAGTCAGACGAAATGACTAATTTTCATTATCAGGCTATTGTACCAGTGTAGCATGTAGTTTCCCGCTGCCTAACCATATGAACTAATATGATATCCAAAATCAACTGAAGTGTGCCTTTAACTGTCCCCATCTACCACCCGCCCGTTACTATTAAAATTGTGATTTATGACTATATTTAATTTTTAACTAATTTTCATTTAAGACCTCCGAAACAACATCTTTGCGTTTGGTTTATAGATTTGACAATCTCTGGTTAATGATAGATAATGAAAGGTCATTTTCGATCTTGCGAGTCATCGACGTCAGCAGAGAAAATAATGCAAAGTTATGTCCAAAATTACATTTACCGAACTTCAATATATTTAATACGTTTGTTTGAATTGCCATTGCTATAACTATAATCATGTTAGTTTACAACTGCATTCTATTTTTTTTCCCTGCAGGCATGTACTTTGGAGCTTTTCTGTTTACAGCAATAAACTGCCGGGATGATCTTTCCACGTGGAAATTAGAATATTACACCTATGGTAAGCTGAATCACTGTGGTCTGTGAGGTAACGTTAATGTTCATAGTAATGTGATTCTTTCTAATTGGCGAAGGCAACGATCTAGTTCGTCTCGTGTGCTCGCATACAATATATTATTAACTACCAAGTGACATATTACTAAGTCATCCTTTTCATTGTTAAGCGCTTATATTGTAAAAGTGTTTACATTTCCGTTTCTTATTCTTTATAATAATCATCATCAAGTTCTTGAAATATATCCCTCAGGGTGCAGAGAATCTTATGACAGCACTACATGAACAGTTATCTTCATTACTGACTTCCTATCAACAATTATGCTCTACATTAGCTTGTTATCTGACAACATTCCAATATCAGCAGATATTCCGTTTGTTGTAAGACACTTTTACTGTATCAATCCACCTTCATCTTGGTCTTCCTCTGGGTCTTTTCCCTGCCAACCTGGCAGAGAACACTTGTTTTGCTAATCTTTCTTCTCCTATTCTTTTTAAGTGACCATACCACCTGAGATTAGCTCTGCTCACACATTCCTGGATGTAGCTTTGTGAAATTCTTTCCTAATATCCTGTTTCTTGATGTCCTACTGACACTGATGCTATCTGCTCACACCTCTAATCTTTCTAAGGACTCGCATATCTGTGGTCTCTAGTCTCTGGTCAAGTGTTTTATTTCTATAACAGCTTTCAGATTCATAAGTTAAAATTATTTTGAAAGCTTGTCTTGTATACGATTAATTTAGGGTGTCGACTAATTTCTTTCTTGTTCCATATACCTTTATTCAGTTGACTTCATACCTTATCAGCTTTATTAATTCTGTGGTCTACTTTCACTTTTATTTTATCATCGTAACTAAAATTGTGCCTAAGTAGCTGAAATGTTTTACTTGTTCTTTAGTTTCTCCATTCAGAATACTGTTGATGTTTATGTTGATGAATAACTGCTGAATTAAAAAACATTTATTCAATTTATTCAGGGAATCTTGCAGACTTGTACTGGATTCAGAATTATGACATCATCTGTATCAATTAAAAAGCGAAGATTAACATCACCAATTTTGCTAACAGATTTAATACCACTTTCCGTAATAATCTGATCCATACCGATAATGAATAACAGCGGAGATAATATGCACCCTTGTATCTTACCTGATTTTACATCAAACCATCTTTTTTTACTTCCTTCAAGTCTGTTGATATACTGCGTAAATAGAAACTACGTATTGCTTGATATGATGTTCCATTTACACCATATAATTGTGGTATTATGAGGAGATTTTCCTTGACACCTTGTCATAAGCCTTTGTGAGATCTATAAAACTTAAATGCAGATCTTTGTTATATTCTCATGGTCTCTCAAATGCCTGTCGTAATGTGAAAATCTGATCCTGACAGTCTCTATTTGGCCTGAACCCAGCTTATTCATCTCCAACTTCTCCACCACAATTTTTCTTAGATATTTCTCAGGAATACTTGCATAAATCTTACCAGGAACACTCAGTAGGGAAATACCTCTGTAATACTCGCATTCAGGTTTTGTTTCTTTTTTTATAAATGGGTACTCTGAGAGCTCTGCTCCAAAACATTTGGATTTTGGCCCTTTGAATTATGCAGACACTGTAAAACTTTCATACCTCCTGTCTTTGAGCATTTCTGGTCGAATAACATTTAGTCACCCTGCCTGTCCACATTTCAGCCTTCAGAAGTCTTTCCTACTTCGAGTATGGATATGTATTCCAGACGGCATTCCTTTCTACCACCACGCTGCTGTAACTGCTTGTTTCGTTTAGCAATCTTTCAAAGTAATTACTCCATGCATCAAGAATATCTTTATCGACATTTTTCATGTCTCCTTCATTATGTCTAATTGCTTTACTTATTTTACGTAATTTTGTATTTTTTATTGCAAATCCCTTAGAGTGAGTTACCATGGCAATCGTGCAGCATCCACAGTTCCAGAAATACTAATATTTGGGAATCCCAAGCATATGGTGAAATATTCTGTGTGGCTTGTATGGGTTTACAGTATAGTTATTTAATTCATAATTGTAATTACGGTTGATGCCACTCAGTTTATAACGCCCTGTATACTGCGTCTGTCAATTGCACATGTTTTCTAATGATCGGCTTGTCTGTTTTACTGGATGTTGAGTTTCCAAGAGGAGAGAACCCTACTTCGCCCGTATCATACCGGCTATCGTACCTTCATTTTGAAAGTCCTAATTAAGGTTCTTCATAAGAACTCTAATTAGGGAATTAAGAGAAAAAAGACCTAGGTTCACACCCCCGTTTAGGAAGAAGGTGTGAACCTGGGTCTTTCCGACCAAAAGACTTCTATACAGACTCAATAAGATGGCTCATTCGTCAGTTATGGAGGAGGTACTAAAAACTGGAATATACATCTCTGCACATGGTTGTATACACTGAGTAAAAATGAATATATTTAGACGGTTCCTTGCAGTGTTTCTACGACCTCAAGGAACCAAGGCTTCGGCTAATCGGGACTGTTTGAACGCTGTGGAGACACCTCTCAAAGCACAATTAGACAGTTGTCTCCAATGAAGTACGTCCATTCATTGTAGGATTCTTTATAGATGTGCTTGGTACAAACACCTTTTATTTCATTTCAGCAGGATATGCATTTATCTATTTACTCGAGCAAGTTGCGCGGTTGTTTCATTTTAAGATAATCCTACGGCTTTACATCTCTTTTAGATTGCTAGAAATTATTTTATGTTGCAGATTTAAATGCATTGAATAATAAATGATTATTTGGTTTTGCCCGTTTGTTAGGTGCTTTGGGTCTGGTGTGGTTTATCCTTTGGCTTGCAGTATTCGTAGCTTTGCAATTTTCTAGGGAAAGCTTTATGAGATTAGAAAACGAAGAGAATGCACATCAAAACAGGAATACACAGGTAAGTTTGTTTACGATAATTTGTGTGTGTGTGTGTGTGTGTGTGTGTGTGTGTGTGTGTGTGTGTGTGTGTGTGTGTGTGTGTGTGTGTGTGTGTGTGTGTGTGTGTGTGTGTGTGTGTGTGTGTGTGTGTGTGTGTGTGTGTGTGTGTGTGTGTGTGTGTGTGTGTGTGTGTGTGTGTGTGTGTAAATATACAGAAGGACACCCATGCCTAGAGTGCTGTATTTTGGAATCAGTTTCTGTAGCTAACACGTGAAGTGGGAAACGACTTTTTTAGAGTCTGTTATGATCATCACTCAGGCGCAGCACTTCGAACTATACAAAATATATTTTTCAGCGAATCTGCCACGATCATTTTAAATCTCATTGGTCAGGAATCTTTTAAAGTCACTTGAAGTGCACCATAAGCAGAATGGTGGTCTCAAACTGAGTAGTCATATTCATCTCTCACCCAAAGACAAAACATACAGGTCGTAACCTCGATTCATTTCGAATAAAGTACGCCTTTTTCCTCAGGAAAAAGTTATCCTATCTGCGTTACTTGTACTCAGTAATACCCAGGTGCTCAAAGAAGGTAAGGCAGTTCTTCAATGTCCATTTTATGCTAGATTTTCATTTCACAACAGATCATATCAGTAGCTTCTCGAGTTCTAAATGCTCCTCCAAAGTATATTTTTTCATGGCATAACACATCCTATTCATAGCTTTATGAAATTCAAACGTTTCTCCAACGTGTTGATTTATATAGATTCGTTATCTTATAAGTAGTCTGCCTTCCTTGTACAAATCGCAGATGTATAGTATGCCTGAGAAGATTTTTTTTTTTTTTTTACTATTTAGCGAAGCGAGAGCGAACATAAGTTTACGATGATTTTTACGGCTAAGTCAGTTTTCCATAGTAGCAACTGAGTTCCCATCGAAACGCCCAGCATCACCTAATACGCACTCGCATCCTTTCGGACGTGTGTATTGCCGGCCCAGACGAGTTTCCACCTTTATGAACATCTGATCGGTGGGCGTTCGACCACCTGTCGAAAGCGTCGGAATTTTAACAACGGCAGAAGTTATATTTCTATCAGGAATAGCTAAATTATGGTTAATTTAGAAGCTTGATTAGAATCAAATCTTCTGTATTCAATTATACTAGTTCTGATGTATTTGAAGCGATTTCTTGTCAAACACTTCCAGATGTAAAGAAGAATTTGAGCTTCAAATTGCGAGTTAGGAAACGTTGTGATATTGAGGTGGCATCAAAAAAAACTTTTAAAATTTTCTGACTCCACCCAGAGCTTATAACCTTTGTTCTTTATTCTATATAAGAATGCGATATCGTATAGCATATACATGATCTACGCTTCTTAATATCTAAGCTGTATAGGCGGCGCTATTAAGCATTAAATTTTGGAAATAACTTAGCGGTCGCCTTTACTCCAGTTGTTCTCCGGTACATTAGTGTTGTCTTTACTGGTAAGTGTAGAGATAATCTCACGGAGTTATGACAATATACCTGTCGCCACATCGCTACCCTAATCGTAAATATTACTGCTTATAATGTGTTCCATTTGTTCGCAATTGTGTTATCATGGGAAAAATTGAAAAAGAAAGTCTGGAAAAGAATTTGTGATTCTAGGAAAGAGTGGAGCATTTTTTTTTTTTTCAGTTGTACTGAAAAATGTGTACTAGGGAAACTACAGCAAGTGTGAGAAGTGTGTTCAGAAACGTTTTCGGTTTCATAAATTTGTTTAAATGATATGTTGGAACTGTTGAAGGAAAGGTTACGAGGCAACGGCTTAAGGATGAGTCTATCTAAAGAAGAGTATTCGATGAGCAGGTTCGAGGATGGGATAATTACTGATGGCAGTCAGTAGAAGTGGCGAAGATTCGGATTCTGAGGTTAATGTGCGGAGTCAAAAAGAAAAAAAAGCATTACAAAGAGGTTTATGAGAAAGAACCCGAACGTAGCGGTAATTTGAGAAGATGCCAGAAGAGCTAAACTCATATAATTCCTAGAAGTTGCTTTGGCTGTGATTCCGAACTAACAACCCTGCGCATATTCACACTGCATGCATGGCGACATCCAGAGCTGAATTCCACTGCTAGCAAACAATTTACCAAGCAGATAAGGATTTTGTTTTCTTTTCCGATTGCAGTTTACGCGTTGTGTTGTAAGAAATATACGCACTGATGAAAAATACGGGATCGCTTACTTTTTATTGATATTGCAAAGGAATGCGTTTCTGCAATATTGTGTGTGATGGATGTTTAATTCTTAATTCCTTATTTACTGTGATTTCGATTGGCATTTAGTTAATAAAAAATATAAATGTTTATAGATTATCAATGCACTTAAGAGCAGTTATGGTCGAAAAAAAGACATTTATTTCTACAAATAGCGTGCTTCTATTGTGCAGGTGTCGTCAACACTCGGAAGAAGTCTTGTTCCTGTTTCCAAGGAACTTATTGCAATAGGAATCGCCCAGTTCGCAGTAGGATTTGAGATGTACAGGTTATTCGTGACAATTGCGCCCGTTGTCTTGATGTCCCAATTTAAAATAATTTCGGTAAGTGCAGTTTTGATTAAATAATTTTAGAACTTCACTCTCATATTATGGAAAGCTCATTCTGATGTCTCCGCTTTCGTCTTAAACTGGTTGTGCTCAATCAATACTTGGCAGAAATCATATTTGGATAGAAATTAATCCAATCTACTTGGATTATATTGAATCTCAATATTTTATTAATTTTCACGCAAAAAATACATTTTAACTTTCGTTTTTTCTCTAAATTAATGTCTCGGTCTTCGAATAGCTAGAATCGATCAGAATCAGACCTTCCGATTCAAAATTATTAAGTGGATTGAAAGCAAAGACTTCATAATATTAAAACGATTAACGTAATTAATAAAAGTTCTTTATCATGTGGAAGAAAGCCAAGTTACTTCAAAAATCTAACGTCAGACTACAAAGCCTCTCCTTGGAAATCGCAAAAGTAATACAGAATTCTAATTTTCTAACTATTTTTGAAGCACCTCCTTGCTTCTCGAATAGATCGTTATGCTTGAAAAGTCTAGGAGGAGAAATGTGAAGGAGTATGGACATGTCAAGTTGGATGTTCACCACATATATATATATATATATATATATATTTAATTACGAGAGGGTTTAGTGGATTGCATGAGAGTGGAGACAATCGGCATTTAGACTTGAATGCTAATGAATATGATTTGAACTGGAGAGCTGATGCTATTTATAACAATCAACTAAAGAAGTACTTAGTTTTTGAAGGAACGTGAATCACAGTAATTCAAGATGGATGAATGAATGTGTGACTGAAAGAGGTGTCATGACTTTCACTGAGAAAAACAAACCCTGCACAGTCTAAGTTTGGAGAGGGAGAGGGATCGAGAAAGTATGAAATTATTGACATGTAAGTAAAAACATTGTACAAACATGTGAGAAGAAATGTTGGAACACAGTTTGTTCTCAGAGTAACCACTGTTTGGGATATAATAGGTTGTCTCAGGAATGAAGGACCATCGGGCGTAGGAGAACATCAAATCGTAGATCATATCCAGTGATCTTGGTGCCGAAAACAGCTGGAATAAACATTCGAATCTTCTGACACAGAACAAGACGGAACATATGTAGACAGGGTGGTGATATGAAGGTCGGAGGGTTGGCGTATTCATTTGAAAGTGAACTGCGAGATGTTTAGGCTACATCAAGGAATGAAAACAGTGCTGGCCCAGTAGGAGTGCTTATGGAACTATGGGGGAGAACCAGCTACTAAGGATAATTTCTTCTTCTTCTTCTTCTTCTTCTTCTTCTTCTTATTCTTCCTCCTCCTATCACAAATCTATGAAAAGTGTCCTGTTTCGGTCTCGGCCTAGCGTGTCATCAGTCTGCCTCTATTTCTTTGACCTTTTGGTTTTTCATCCTCCTCCTGAGTATTCTATCATACGCCACTCATCGTAGATGCTCGTTCCATTTGGTTCTGTAATTTTCCATTGTTTCCGTTATTGGTGTTTGGTTTATCTCTTCCAGAATGTCTTAATTGTTAATTTTAGTTAGTCTTGTATAACTGTTCTCCTCGTTATTTCATTTCTATATAAAGATTATTTTCTTATCTCTTGATCTTATTGTTCATGCTTCACTGCCATGCAATAATGTTGGTTCTGATCAAACGTGAGCATCATTGTATAAGACCGCCTGTCATGTCAATTGTTTTGGTTCTGTTCTTGCCTCTCTTTATGTTTTTTCCTCACAGAATCTGCACTGCGATTGCAATAAATTTATAGGCAAGTGGTTTTAAGATTACGAAAACAATTATATCTGTGCATCTTGTCAAAAACGTTTTCAATTATATAATAATGCTTTTCTAAGATGAATCCTCGTCTTTTCTCAACTACTAGTTGGAGGCTGAATATAGATTCTGTGAAGGATTGTCCTTTTCCAAAATCATTCTGTTCTTCATTTATAATTTTTCTAGTATAAGTGTTTTCAGTTCTTTAGTATTTCGCCATATATCTTTTAACTTGTGTTTAATAAACTTATTCCTCTGTATTTGTCCCAGTTATTCTTACTTTCTTTTTTAAAGATAGGAATCAGACTTGCATGGATCCGGCCATTCAGCATTCTTCCAATGTTTTCTATTGAGGCAAGAAGTCGAAGGAGAAATTTATTTCCAGCGTATTTTGTTGGGATTTGGTTTTCTATTAGAGATTTTCCATTTTTCATTCAATGTAATGCTTCTGAGGGAAGGTTATTGGTTCGACTGTTATCAGTTACATTTTATTTTAAAATATTTGAAATAATAACTCTGACCCGTTTATTTCATCATATTCGAATATGGAAGTGATTTCAACATCTCAGAGAGGGTAGCCACGTGGTGACGTCTCTACCTTCTCTGAGATTAGATGGTGAATGAACGGTAGTGATATTCGAAAGAATATAATGTATTCATTTTATTAATAACTGTATGTAATTAATTGCCGATTTCTCATTGGTGACTGCCCAGAATTCGGATTACACAGATTTCTCGATGAGGAAGTTAATTAAAGTTTACGGCATGGGAGGATTAAAAATTAATTTTATAAAGATATTTGGTAGTTGGAGAAGTAAACAGATTTAGTTCAGAATGTCAACGGTATAGAGGATTCCAAATAATTCGGATCTATTATTCAAAAATCGGAGACATGTGAGAAAGGTGTAGATTGTCGTTTCAAATACACCCACCATAGGTTAGTTGAAACGACAGTTTTTAGGTAAATTTAGAATATTATTCTAAACACGCAGATTGCTCTGATGTATGGAAAAAGACGGATAGACTTTGAATGTGAGTCAGAAGATTCACAAAAGGGCTGCCAAGATGGATGGTTTACGATAAAACATACTACTATTTCGCATGCAAACAGAACTCGGTAGGAGATCATCATGGACAGATTGTTTTTGCGAGAAAATGTGGTACGATACTTGTAGCATCCATGTGTATCCATGTGTACAGTGGTATGAACATGCTAAACGGATGCACAAGAGGTTGATGAATTGGTTGCCGCCAGAAGAAATGCCCCGATTTTCATGGAAATGAGTAATTGTTGTTTTGTTGCTGTTTTTTTGGTTTTATGGCAGAGGCCACTCAGCGGATGAAGAAATATGTGTTATGTACGTACATTACGTGTTTTATTGTCACCGGTCTGTCTCTTTGTTTTTTTACTGGTTGCAAAACCAGAGTTTTCGTAGGAGTGGAAGTCTGGACAACTTACTTTCCATTGAACAGTATCTATCCAGTACCTGAATATCGAAATGAGAATTCACTCAATCTAAAGACGACTTTTATGAATCTGTGAGATGCAGCATTAGACTGAGGGTATTGAAGACGCTGTTTTAACAGCCTATTAGTCCCAGTAATGATCAGCGATTACATTGAAATTCAATGAAAGTATATGCGAATAGATAATAGAATTGTTTCTTAAATATATACGAAAGCTAAAAAAAAAAGAAATGAAAATAAACTGTCCGACTTTTCTGTTTCAGACAGAAGTATTGGCAGTATTAGGATACTTCCTTGGTTTTGGCATCCTCATTCTCGCCAGCTTAATGTGCGACTACTTAATTTGTGAGCGTGGATTGAGCGCAACGCTAGTACGAAAAGTGACCACGTGTTCAGGTAAGTTTAGAATTTATTTAATATTTTTTTTCCAGAAAGTTATTCACAAATTATTACGATTTTTACAAATTAGAGAGAGAGAGAGAGAGAGAGAGAGAGGGAGAGAGAGATAGTTTTAGTGATCGAATCAATACGCCTTGAATGTAATTTCCCCAAAGGAATAATCGAGATGCAGCCATCATGCTTCAACCTCATGCAGTGGAATTAAAAACCAAATACAAATTTAGTACGAATTCTGGAGATCACTACCTGAAAGAGGTTATCTAGCTCATCCCTAAGCAGTGTCCAGTTACTCGGTGGTGGTCATATAGCGATTTTTATATGAAATATGAATTACCAGTTGTATCCTCCACTTTCCGTATAAACACGGACATTAAATTTACCAACGATCTGGTCCAAACTGTTCATCGATATATGTGACCAGTAAATGACTGCTTAGCGCTGTCATCGTTTCGCTTTGAGTTGGCTCAATTTTTGATAAGATCACAAGCAGTGGAAGAAAAACACAAATACAAATTTAGTACAAATTCTCGAGATCACTTCCTGAAGGAGGTGATCTACAGAAATATCGGAGGAACTGAATCCCATCTTAATTTCAGATCACCCTGAATTTCCATGGCCTGTTTGAAACGTGCAATTTTTTTTTATTCGTGTGGGGTTCCCCCCTTTCTTCGACCTCCGCTTAAGACTGGTTAAGCCCCGCTAATGAGGGATTATGTACTATATCCTATGACTGTAATCTGTGTGTTTACGGAGTCTGTGTGCGGGATGAATGAAAAACCCCAGATAAACTGGAGGAAAAAGCCTGCTGGAAAAAGCCTGCTGTCCACAGACCGGCTAACTTGGTTTTGGCCGAGAAAGCTCCTTAAGTTCCTCACGTCGTCGACGAGAATCGAATCCAGGACCTGGCATATAGGGAAGCGCACAGCCACTCGTCTAACCGCGCGAACTGAAACGTGTAATAAGACGCTATTAAGAGACATTTTTACGATTTGTAGAATTTCTACTATTTGATTATATGTATTTTTAGTGTGTTAACTATCTGTAGAATAAAATAGGCACGACGACAAGGCTGGACGTAGAACAAAAACTACAGCAGGATCGTAATTTTGGTGTGATGTGGTTCTTCCAGTAAGGTTAATGAGGGAGTCTTGTCACGCGCGATAGCATCTTACACAATAAAGATAGTTCTACGAGTGCGTTATTGCTGGAGATGCGAATATTATCTACAAATGTGAGCGCAGTACTCATCTGTTCTTCGATTCATCTCACCGTACGTAATGCAATACTCTTCAACTTTTATGCATTTATTTGATGAAATATTTTTGCAATGAATGTTATTCTTAAGTTATGTCTGATACTTTCCTTTACTCTCATGTTTGCATTCGATGAATAAATTGAGATGAAGTGAAAGGGACGTTGAAAATAATTTCATATGTTTATTTCATCTTTAGGATTCGTGGTTTTGGCTCTCTTTGTAACCATTTTGACAGCAGTAGAAACTATGGACTATGTTACCGCCATGGGTGTATATTTTGTAATTCCCCTTTCTCTGGCGTTTTCAATTACTGGTAAGTACTTTAATCTCCAGCAACTCGTACGGAGTAAGTACATTTTAGTTTGACTCCAAATTTCAGTAGTTCGGTATAAACTTGCTGTTGCGGGGTTAAAAAGGGGTAACACCAACACCTGATTAGTTTTTGAAGTTGAGGAGTGAAGTACATTATTTAAAGGATTATTTGTGTTTTAAATTTTATCCTCTTAGATTAAATTGTAAATTAGGCTATATATATATTCATATTTATATATACTGACTATAACCGAGACTAGAATAACAATTAAATTTATTCAAAACGCAACATGTTTCATCGGATTGTCCGACTTCTTCAGGCGTGGGAACTTAGAAAGCAAGTAAACACTATAAGAAACATCGTATCACTATAAAACGACTATTATAAAATCAGTTAGCTTTCAACTGTAGCTACAGTCCGTGTTGAAGTTCTATTGTTAAGTAGCTGCGTGCGTCTGATTTCACGCGTGTGCCAATATCAGATAGCAGAACTGAAAGAGTCCGGTAGATTATACCTGAGGTTATTATTTATGTGATTAGGGTCCATAACAATTTCCTTAGGCTCGACTATGCGTCGCTCCACCTCGTCACGGCATATATGAAGGTTTGAGGTTGTTGTCCAGTTTATCTCATGTTGACGGCCTTCCTCATTTGTGTTTACTGAAAACAATACAAGGCTTGACAGGGCGCTTGTTCTAGTGCTTTTGTAGGCAATGTCTCTCTGATGTTCTTCTGGACGTAGGAGGATGAATTTTTCAGTTTGCCCATAGTATTGCTTCCCGCATTCACACGTGATTTTGTACACTCCTGGGAATTGTAGATGGTTGTGAGCTCTCCCCGAAACTAAGAAGAATTTTAAGAAAGTTCAACATAAAAACCTGTTTCTATACTCTTCCTAAACTAAGATCGATTTTAAGCAAACACAAACAAGCTCACAACCATCTACAATTTCACCAAATGATGAAGTTTCGCAAGTTCACTCATTCCTAATCATTTGGCGAAACTTCTTCGTATTGAATCGATTTTCATTATAAATAATGCCAAACCTCCAACAGATAATATTTCTGTGGATGAAAGAAGAGCCCTAAAAATCTAAAACAGAACAGTAACATTATTATTTTACAGAAGATAATGGCAATTCCACGGTCATCCTCAACTCTGCAGATTACCACAACAAAATGCTTCAATTGCTTGAAGATAATTCGACATATTCTATTCTTCAGGGAGATCCTACAAGAGAATTACAAAACCGTACAAACAACTTGTTAAAGACTACGAGTGAACTTCCTCATAATGTTCGCCTCTCTTTACGCTCTCTACATCCTCTAATCCCACGCATCTATGGAGTTCCAAAAAATTCATAAAGAAAACATCCCTCTTCGCCCAATTGTTGAAGGAATTGACTCACCTACGTATAAACTTTCCAAATACCTAGCAAAGTACCTCAAGTGTTTCTCCAATAAATCTTCATCTTTTATCAAAAATACCACAGATTTTGTGTCTTATATAAAATATATTCCCATCAATGAAAATGACATTCTAGCTAGTTTTGACATTATATCTTTATTTACTAACGTTGCTACGGACGAGGTACTTACATTATAAAGGACAAATTATCCAAAAAAATGTTCACTTTATTAAAACATTGCATTCATTCTGGTTACTTCAGATATCAGGACTCCATTTACCAACAAAAACAAGGCCTGGCAATGGGCAATCCTTCGTCCCCAGTGCTAGCTAACATCTTCCTTGAAGATTTTGAAAAGAAAGCCATATCTTCCTTCTCATTTAAACCAAAAGTTTGGAAAAGATATGTTGATGATATATTCATTATTTGGAATCATCACGGGCACACATCTCTCACAGATTTTCTTCGTCATCTAAACATCCAACATCCTAATATAAAATTCACTGCTGATCTAGAAAATAATAACCCCTTAGCTTTCCTGGATGTCATGCTTACACGATGCTCTGAAAGTTTAAAAATCTCTATGTACAGAAAACCTGCTCATACCAATAGATATCTGCATAATCTTTCTCATCATTTTCCACCACAAAAACTTGGAGCTTTATCTACCTTAGGACACAGAGCACGCTCTCTCTTGAATGAACCAGATGAACTACATAAAGAAATGAATCATCTCACTCTTATCTTTAAACAAAATGGATACTCTGAAAAAAAACAATTAAGAAATTTCTTCTGGATCCTCCTAGGCATTGCACAACAGAGACTATTAATTTTAAAGGTAGCATCTCCATTCCATACATTAGCACAGTCTCTAAAAAATTAGCTAAAGTCCTTAAAAATATAATATCAGGACCTTCTTCACCTCACTTCCTAAAATCCGTTCTCTAATCAGCCATCCAAAACCTACTCATCACAACCTAAAATATCCAGGTGTATATAAATTGTGGTGCGATTGCAATATCCCATACTTTGGACAAACAAACAAATCTATTGAACAACGGATAGAAGAGCATAAGAGAGACTTCTCTCACAAAAGATCTCATGCAACTGCGTTATCCAGTCATGTTCTTTTTTCAAATAATCCTAATGATGATCAACAAAGCCACTCCGTTTGCTGTAATAGATCAGAAAATATCTTTCGCTGTGATGATGAGTTTGAGAGGAAAATTGTAGAATCAAGGGAAATCCTGCTGAACCCTGTTCACTTAAACAACAATTTGAGTTATAACATCCCAGATAGCCATGCTGCAGTTATTCAATATTGGCGTTCACGTGAACCTGCACGCACAATTGCAATAAACAATGGCAGGCCAGTTGGAAAAAACTTGAAAAAATACAACGTTTTTTATGTATCGATTATGTGAGGCAATTTATACCTGTAATTTCCAGTTTGTTTAAATAATTCAATGTTTATTAGTATTCCTTTCCTTTATAAATACCCGAGGAAGGCTGTTATAAGCCGAAACTAGTAGTATTTATCATTAAAACCTTTATAAGTTATCTCGGTTTTGTAGTCATTAAATCTATATTTTTTTCAAATATATATATATATATATATATATATATATATATATATATATATATATATATATATATATATATATATACACCCTCTGTCCAAAAAGAAACCGAACCTTTCAAAAATAGAAGAAAATAGTTGCGCCACCTGTTATATCATTTTGTTGTCGAAAGCGGCAACCTTCATCAGTGTTGTGTCAACTGTTTATGCCATTTGTTTAATTAGAAGCCCAGTTATAGTGCCAAGAGTGACAGTGTGTTTTGACGAACGGTCGGTCGTCACGATATTCATGCCATACGCAAGGAATTCTCGCTATCAATCGCTTCAAAACTTCGAGATAAAACTCACCATTGACCGTTTGGCCAGGCGGAACGAATTACTTGTGGATAATGCCCTTGGAATCGTAGAACCTAATCAGCATTGTCTTTACTTTTGACTTCTCCAAGCGATTATTTTTTGGATGCCCCTCTTCTGATGGTCTCCACTCATCACTCTGGCGCTTTGCTTTGGGCTCGTACTCAAAACACACGTTTCGTCACCAGTAACGATCGTTTTAAGGAAGTTTGAATCCTTGCGAGTGGTTTTAATGAAGTCCTTGCAGTGTTCAATTCGATACATTTTTTGGTCGTCCATCAGACTTGTGGGGAACAAATCGCGAATTCAATTTACGAAGGCCCAAACTCTCGCTCAAAATGTTGTGCACAGTTGATTTTGGAATCCCCAATTCATCTTCAATCAATCTCAAGGACGATTTCGGGTTTTCTTTGATGAAATCGCGCACTTTTTGGATGTTAATTTCGCTCAGTTAAATAACTTCGATTGCCAGATCTCGATATTTAGTAATTTTTTCCATTTCTTTGTTGTTAATGTTGTTATCACTGGGTGCTGCAATATCGATAATTGTGATGTCAGGTCTATTGTGTTCCAAATGCCGATCAGTTCGTGTTCGAAAGTTCCAGAGAATTTTTGCTGTTTCGTTTTCCAGTACTGTGTCTATTTTATGCTGCCACCAGTTATCAGAAGTAGGAAAGCCATATTTTTTCCATATATGCCAATGAACTATTCTGGCCACTTGATCACGGCGGTATTTATAATCAGTTTGAGCTATTTTGCTGCAGGCACTGATTAGATGTTCTACAGTCTCATCTTTCTGATCGCATAATCTGCATTTGCTGTTATTATTGATGTTCAAAATTTTTGCTTTGATTGCATTAGTTTGTAAGGCCTGTTCTTGAGCTGCTGGAATAAATCCTTCTGTTTCGTTTTCAATGTGTCCGGTGTTGTAGCCATTGCCAAGTCTTGTTCACGTCAATTTTGTCCTCAGTATCTCGAAGAAATTGGCCATGCAAGGGTTTATTTTTCCAGCGCACATTTCGCTTATTTTGTTGTTCCTTGTAATCGGATTTGTTTCCTGTTGCATTTAGAAAGCCCTCTTGTGTAATTGCTTGAAGTTGGCTCAGAGCTATTGTCGATGTAATTTCTTAAACCAATTTCTTCTCCCGCAGTCTGTCTCACTTGCAGCGGACCCCGTCCACCTATTCTCCTCGGTAGGTACAACCGGTCAGCATCACTTCGTGGATGTAATGCATGATGCATATTCATTAATTTTCTAGTTTTGCGGTCTAGTTTGTCCAGGTCTTCTTTTGCCCAATTTATTATACCAGCTGTGTATCGGATCACTGGTATAGCCCAAGAATTCATTGTTCTGATTGTGTTTTAGTCCATTTAGTTTTGTTTTCAGAATATTTCTAAATCTTTTGATTTATTCTGATGCTGCCTGTTGTTTAACTTTCGAGTGGAGAATATCATTGACTTCTAATATTCCTAGGTATTTATAGTGTTCGTCAGCTGAAATTGCTTAATTTTCTTAATTTTGATCACGAATTTGATCAAGTTCCCAGAATATCAGTTTTACCATTTTATTATTATTATTATTGTAAAATCATCTAGTACGCAGACGAAACGGCCATAGTATCCATTCACAACAACGCAAATATCGCATACAAATATGCAACACGAACATCAACCAAATCACTAACTGATTAACCAAAAATGGTAAATATATATAAACCCTGGAAAAACAAAGCTAATGATAATCAAAAACCCCCAAACCCTGCCCATAGAAACTAAATATGTTACTATCCGACATTCATCCTCCTAAACACAAAGTGCAGAACTTAAAATCACAACCATCACACTGGTGAAAACAACACGCTATCTCGGACTTCACTTCGATGCTGATCAAAGTTGGAATAGCCACAAAAACTACCTACTTACCAAGCTCAGGATAATAGCAAGCAAACTATACAGATTAAAAGACATTGCCCCAACCCACATAAAAATACTAATCTATAAATCATTATGTGAAAACATTTTAAGATATGCAATCGCATTATGTGCAGACTACAAACTTAGCAGGCTGCAATGGTTGCAAGACAAAATGGTAAAACTGATATTCTGGGAACAACCCACACCTACGCAGGCAGCACGGACACAACACAAAATATTTAAGGTGAAACACTTATGCCACTACACAGTCATGTTAAAATATTACTACAGCCCAACCTATAGAGTAACCTGAACAACATATCACATAACAAGACCATAGTCAACAAACTACATAACATATAAGTACAACAATCATCACGGCAAAGCCACCCGAAACTTCTACGTACCTGACATGATAAACAAACTGCCGTTCGACGACAGAAACCTTGGGACATACAGAGAGCTGAAACAGGCGCTATATAAATATTATAGCGAGAATGAAAATTAGAGCAATTCCTGTATTTCTCTCTTTCTCCCCCTCACACACACCTATGACAAATCCCCTCTCAAAAACCATCACTACAAGAACACAAAGAAACAAACACACCATGTCTAAATCCAACCCAACTTGCAAAAAAAAAAAAAAAAAAACTGTGTAATAGCAGTTGAAGTCTTCCAAGCACGTACCAACAAACAGTAAAATCAACACCTGGTTTGCGACCAGTATAGAAACATAACCAGGAAGCCACCGCCATCTATCATCTATTATCTTCCTCAGATAAGCTCTGCTAAGCTTCGAGGAAGAAATCAGAAATGCCTTCCAAAGAAAGAGTATAATATATTATATATATATAAAAAACCAGAACTAAACCTGTTGTAAATATATAATATTATGTATTGTAAATATGCAATCAGAATATATAATCATAATTTCAATAATAAGAAAAAGAAGGACTGAATTTAAAAAAAAATGCAATCAGTGCATGTATCGTATATAACTAAATGCATATATATACACAATGTAAGTATCACATGTAATTTAAATACGTAATCATACATTGTAATTACAACATTATTACATACTTATATCTTCAAGGCCCACCTTTCCTAATTGGGTTGTGGGGGCAACAGCTGCAAGAGGAACTTCCAATGGTCACGATCCTCTGCCACCAAGCTCGGGTGTTCTGGTGGGATTCCCAAACGTGTCCACCCAAGGTTTCGGATATAATCTATATATCCAGCGAGTCCTTGGCCTTCCACGTGGCCTCCCACCCTCTGGCTTGGCAAAGAGGGCATTATTATTATTTAAAAATATTATTATTATTATTATTATAATTATTATGTGATAATATAATTAATATAACATTACTATTTAACATGAAAAAATTATTCTTCTTATTAAAAAATACGTAAATAGTGAGTTTACATTGTATGTTTGTGAGAATTATGAAATATAATATTTTAATTGCATATGTGTAAATGTTGTTGTATAATCACTCTTTCTCAAACTTTGAAAGAAAAAAAATAGCAGACTTCATGTAATATTATATAACTTGTGTAACTCAACTATATAATCGAAAATTATTACTGTGATTGCTATTTTAAAAAATAGCAAAAAAAACTATGTTATCATCATTACTATTGAAATCTCATCATATGTTGCACTTAGTGCTGAACCTTGTGAAATAACATACTAAATGTTACTCAAGATGATCATAGTATATATGGAAATATTTGAGAGATCAATAAAAACAATTATTATTACACGACACCTCCAGGGAGTCTGAGACTCATCGAGGGATGGTACTTAGTATATTGTACATCTCTCCATCTCGGTCATCATCTACACCAGCACCATCTACTTCCTACCACCACCACCACCACCAGTATTTTCACAGACAATCACAAGATCTATGTGCATGGTGGGATTCGAACTTTGGCTGGAGAGCAGATGTGCTAACCACTCGGCCAAACCATGCCGGCCTTGTTGGCTGAGTGGTTATTTTGCAACCATTGTATCCTGTTAAGTCTGTAGTCTGAGCAGAATGCGTATGATGTGATTGCGTATTTTAAAATATATTCACATAATGCTTTATAGGTTAGTATTTTTGTGTGTGTCGGGGCAATGTCTTTCAATCGGTATAGTTTGCTTGCTATTATCCTAAGCTTGGTGTGTAGGTAGTTTACATGACTGTTCAACTTTGATCAGCATCGAAGTGAAGTCCGAGATAGCGTGCTGTCTTAACCTGTGTGATGATTGTGGTTTTAGGATCAGTGCTTTGTGTATAGGAGGATGGATGTCGGATAGTGCGATATTCAGTTTCTCTAGGTAGGGTTTGGGGATTTCATTAGCTTTGTTTTTCCAGGATTTATATGTATACCGTTTTCGTTTAGCCAATTAGTGATATGATTGATGTCGTGTTGCATATTTGTGTAAGCGATGTTTGCGTTGTTGTGAATGGATACTATGGCCGTGTCGTCTGCGTACTGGAAGATTTTACTGTTTAAGGGAAGATGGCTCATGTCGTGTGTGTATGTTAAATAGAATGGGAGATAGAACGGCTCCTTGAGGTACTCCACAGGTTATCGGTATCTCTTTGCTCTACACTGATCTTATAGGTGTTATGTGCTTCCTGTTTTTCATGCATGCTTTAAACCATTGGAGTAGGCGACCTTCGGTTCCGATATGTGTTAGATTCGTTAACAAGGTTTAGTGTGTCAAAGGATTTTGTTAGGTCAGTGAAACCGGCAGATGCTATTCTGTTCTATCCAATGCAGCGTTTATTAGATCTCTGAAATCTACCAGGAGTGTTGCTGTTCCTTTATTTTTTTGAAAGCCATATTGTGTTTTGGGTATGATTTGAAATTTTTCAAATCATACCCAAATTTTTCAATGCACCGTGCGCCCCATGATTTGGTTGATTACAGACAATGTGGAGATGAGTCTGTAATTACTTATATTTCTTTTTCCATGTTTATGTATGGGTGTGATTAATGCAGTCTTTAGTGTTTCAGGTATGTGTCCCTTTTCGAAGATTTTATTTAGCAGCTTTTGTATAACTGGAAGTAGGTTGGTCGAGTGTTTCTTGATGGCTTTTGGTCTGATTCCTTCTATCCCTGGTTCTTTGTTACGGTTAATTTGTTGAATTGCAAGTGATAGTTTTCTTTTGTTACTGTGGAGAACCACATCGACTGGGTTGCTATGGACCTAGTGGAGAATGTTTCTTTGTGTGAGCGATTGTTTCTTGTAGTTTTTGGACAGAGTTCACAAAGTTCTGATTAACGTTGATTGCCAACTGTTCGAGGGATTTGGGGTCGCAAGCAAAGCTGTGTTTTATTGTTTCCGAAGCAGTGGTTCTGTGCATATTGCCCAGAATTTCATTAATCAGGTACCAGGTTTCCATTATGTTGTTCTGAGCTGTTGTTTATTTGTTGCTGTAGTAGTCATTTTTTGCCGTTCTAATCTTCGTTCGACTTCTTAAGTTGTTTCCATAGGGCATCTTTTCTTTGTATGTCTGTTAATATGTTGTCTGTTATCCATGGATTATGTTTAGTTTGGGAGGGTATTTTCATTTTTGTTAATGCTTTGTTATATATTTTATTAAATTAAAGTTTCAGATTATTATTTACAGCATCAGCAGAGTCTAAAGATGCTATCTGCATCCTGTCTGTTTTTCTGATTTCATCCTTTACTATTGTTTCGTTTAGGATGCTATAATATGCTTTAAATTATGCCTGTTTTTGAGCATAAAATGCTACAAAATATAAGATTTATTGTTAAACTGACCATAGATTTTTAATTCGTACGTATGTTCGTACAATATTGCCTACCGGTTTCGCTAGTAACTGACTAGTTTTCTCAAGACGTGCACAGTACAAAAAAATGGTAAATGCAAAAAAGGTTTAAGAATACAAAGAACCATTAGTATCTGTTAGGTAGCTAAGGTAACACGTTCGCGTGACATTTCGACTGAGTATCATGAACACGCGTTACATGCAAACGCGTAATATGATTATTCGCGTACTATAGTTCTGTTGAACTGAGGGAATTAATTAGATTTTTTCAAGTATCGTTCAGTATGGCCCCTTGATTTCTGTTTAGGTTGCTGCCTGTGCGTAGCACTACTGCTGCTTCTTTAAATAATCGATGTCTGTAATCTTCGTCTACGTACGGCATAGAGCTGTTATTCCAGTCTATCGTGTGGCTCGAAGTTGAAAAGTGATGTGCTAACCCGGAGATGATCGTTCTGTTGTGATTTACATCGCCAAAATGTTCTTTCTGTCTTATTTCCAGGCTTCTCGAAGTCTGTCCAATGTAGGAAAGACCGCACGTGCATGGAATATTATACACACCTGGATATTTATAAAATGGAACACTGTCCTTAGGAGATCTTAGAACCTGTCTGATGCTAGTAGTTGGTTTAAATACAACCCTGATGTTATGGGCCTCTAACAATCTCGCAAGTTTGGTGGAAATTGAACCCATAAAGTGAATGACTGCTGTTGAAATTTGCTGGGAGACTGTTCTTTCTTGTTGATTATCTTTGCATAGAAATTTGTTGATGATGTTTCGAGGATAACCATTTTGTGATAGTGTTATAGCGATTTGAGACAGTTCTGTTTGAACTTCTTTATCGTCAGAGATAAAGATTCTAGCTCGATTTCTTAACATGTGGATGATGCTATGTTTATGTGACCTATGATGGTTTGAAGACTAATGTAGATATCGTCCAGTGTCCGTAGTTTTTTGCAAAATTGACAGTTTAATATTGTTACCTTGTCTTTTAACTAGTATATCCAAGAAGTGTAGGTGTTCGTTGATTTCTACTTCTAGAGTAAATTTGATTTTATGGTGGGGTGCATTGATTCTATTGACAAACATATGTAGGTTTTCCATGTTGTCTTGCCATATGATGAAGATATCGTCTACATATCTCCACCATATTGAAGGTTTAGGAGTAACGCTGGTGAAGATTTCTTTTTCAAATTTCTCCATGAAAAGGTCTGCATATGGTGGTGACAGAGGGCTGCCTATGGCTAGGCCTTCTAATTGTTGTTAACTTTGAAGAAATTTGATTGTAGGCAATGCTTGAACATCTTTGTAATATCAGCAGGAAAGAGATCTTTGATAATGTTCATGACTTCTTCTACTGGTACATTCGTGAACAAGGATACTACGTCTAGACTGGCCATTACATCTGTTTATGTTGTCTTCACGTTTTTGAGTTTGTCAACAAAGTGTTGAGAATTTTTTATGTAGAATTCTGTTTGTCTAATTTTTCCATTAAGTAAGTTCGCTAGGTGCTTAGCCAATAGGTAAGTGGGGGAGGACCTGCCATCCACAATCGGACGAAGTGGCACTTCTTCCTTATGCACCTTAGGCGCGTGTTCATGATACTCAGTAGAAATGTCACGCGAACGTGTTACCTTAGCTACCTAACAGGTACTAACGTATTTTTTGTATTCTTAAACCTTTTTTGCATTTACCATTTTTTTGCACTGTGCAAGCCTTGAGAAAGCTAGTCAGTTACTAGCGAAACCGGTAGGCAATATTGTACGAACATACGTACGAATTAAAAATCTATGGTCAGTTTAACAATAACTACAAAACAATATTATGCTATAATATTGTTTTGTAGTCTCAGTGAATTTTATGGGTTCTGGTTCAGTGTGTAACTGTAATGCTGTGAAATTATGGTCAACCAGTTTGTATTTTAAGACGGCTGCTGTGTGACTGTTTGGAGGGGACGCGTATATTTATATGGTCGATGCAGGATGAGGTGGTTGTATTTCCGACTATCTATTCTCGTGTACACGACTGTATGGATGGGATTGCGTTATATGCTGATAAAAGGTCTAGGTATTGTTCTGTCACCTATTATTATGAAGTATTCTGGCATGCCTTCTTCCGTGGCTGAAAGCAATCTGTTTAATTCATCTGGAAATTTTGTGGTGCTTAAATCGGGTGGTCTGTATGTTGCGTTTAATATCGAGGAGTTTTCTTGTTTGATGTTTTTAATTTGATGCATGTTTTGTGCAAATTCTAATTTAAAATTTATTTCTGTTACTTCTACTTTATGTTTAGTAAATATTATTATATCACCGCATCGTTTACTTTATCTGCAGTGTTTGTGTTGTTGGAAGTTTGGCATTTGGTAGATGGTTGCTTCTTCGTTGTCGTAGACATGCCAGTCATTATTAAAATGTCTATTTCGTCTATATCTTCCTTCAGATATGCTTGCAGGATCAGTCAGTATTTTTGAATGCTATTGATGTGGAGAATTGACAGTCATTTTCTGGGGATAGTCACTTGTTTCCATTTTGTTATCGATTTCAGAATGCGGCAGTTGTCATATTCGGTGGTGATTACATCTGCTTGGTGGTCTGCGTTCCTGTGGGTTGGTATGTTGTTCCCTTCTTACTACTCATCAGTGTTCTTTTAATATGGAGGCCTGTTAAGATCTTCTACGGATTTCATTTGGATTGGCTTTGCATTCTGTGTCTTTTTAAGTAATATTTTGCTGTCTCTTATCCATATAAGCTGGTAATTGCTTCCTGCTTTTAATTTCCTTGTTTGGTAGAATAGTCTCTGATATATGGCGTTAGATATTCGGACAAGTATATTGGGGTATTGTCGTGGGCTTCATTCAGATGCTTGACTACTGGTTTTTTAATCCTGCTAGCTTTTATAAGTGTAATTTTTTTGGAGCTGTTAGTGAGTCGCACCACGACGAGGGGAGGACAGGGATTACTTTCTCTTTTCCTTTTTTGTGGTAACCGATTTTTGGCTTAGTTGTATTACGGTGTGTTTTAAATGTTCCGTAGAAATTTCTGCGAGACCATGTATGAGGAGGTCATTTTTATACTGCTGTTGGTTTAAGAGTTCGTAGTGTTGCTTTATAGACTTTAGTCTTTGTAGTAGTTCCGTTGCCTCTTTAATTAGATTTTGCTGTTTTTCCGTTAACTCTTTAATGCACTTTTTAATTTTTCTAACGGTCTGTAATACGTCTTCTACCGAGCTATTATTACATTTAATAAATTCCTCATATTGGTTGAATTTTTTGGTAATTTGTACGGTAATAATAATAATAATAATAATTTTTTCGAAATATTTAAAAAAAATTATTTTATTTTTTTATTGATCTCTCGAACATTTACATATATCCTCTGATAATCTTGAGTAACATTCAGTATATTATTTTAAAAGGTTCAGCACTAAGTGCTACATATAATGAAATTTCAATAATAATGATGCTAACATTATTTTTTTATTTATTGCTATTTTATTTTATTGCTATTTTTTAAAATAACAATCACAGTAATAATTCACAATTATATAGTTCAGAGTTACACAAATTATATTATATTAGATGTTGTAGTTTACTATTTCTTTCTTTTTTTTTTTAAGTTTGATAAAGTGTGATTATACAAAGTATTTACACGTATGCAATTAAATCTTATATTTCCTAATTCTCACAAACATACAAGTAAACTCATTATTTACATGAATTTTCAATAATAAGAATAATTTATTACATAATATTTTCGTGTTACATAGTAATATTATATTAATGATATTATCACATAATAATCAGTATCTTGAGTATCTTCTTTATTGTTATACACCTTTCTGACTGTTTTGTTACATAATCTGCATTCTTTGATTATAAGGATTATGTATAGATGAATGGGACAAGTTAATCCCACCTGCTTCGAAGCTTGGGTTAGTTTTACGAAGATAGTGGGATTTAGCCTTCCCTATTTATGTTGTTGCTACTGTTTATGTATGGGATGTTCGCATTGGATGCGATGCTGGTGATTTGTGATGTGTATATTAGTGTTAATGGTATATTAACTTTATTGGTATCAGTGTTCGTGTTTTAATGTTCTGTAGTTATCTATGTGTATTAAATTTCTTGGTAGGTTGTTGAGCTTCGTGGGTATCTGAGAGTTGTTGTAGGTCGTGTTATACGATATGTGTCTCTGTTGTTTCGATAGGTGATGTTGAAGTAATTCCTTGTTTAATGTCATGTAGTGTTTCAGGATTTTAATGCTCAGAATTCTGTGTATGGCCACGTACTGGTCGGATATTGGTTGTTGCGTGTAAGGTGTCCAGATCACTGTTCACACGATTTTCTTGTGTAGTGTTTCTAATTTTGTTAGGTGGCTGCTTGATGTATTTGCATAGACTGTTATTACGTATCTGAGTAGGGATATACCGTGATATAGGAATTTTTTTATGTTGAATGGAATAATGTCTTTTTCTTGGAAGAGTTTTGCTGCAATGAACCGGACTTTGGTATGTAGGTATTCTATATGTTTTGTCCATTTAAGGTGGCAATGTATACGTATGAAGATCAGATACTTCACGTGAAATACGAGGCCTTATGGCACTTCGTGTTTCCCAATGATTACTGCCATGCGACGTATGTAGAGACCAAGGTATTTTGCATGTGTTACGGGTTTGATTTCGGGACATTGGCAGGTATTTTTGTTGTTAAATAATATACTATTTTTTATAACATTTTATTATTTCTCAGATAAATTACATACATTATATGAAGACAGTTATGCATAAAAAATACTTTCTTGTACATAAATTTTTTCTAAATAATAATAATAACTGTTTACAACGTAAATTATTATAATATTCATAACAATGATTATTGCAGATGTTTCTTTGCAATTTTACACTCTATATATACAGTATCAATGGATATAATCACTCTATATCGCATAGTTTTGTTACACGTATTACATACATTTGTTTACATGTGACACGTACATTACATGCATTTGGTTACATATGATACATCTTGGATGAGAATAATAATAACAAGAATAATAATAATTTTTTTTCGACCTCCATGCGCCACTTTCAGGATGGTTCTAGGCGGGAATGTCCACCTGGTTGAGAACCGCTTTATACATTAAAAAGCGGTTCTCATGTTTGAACACGTGCACTATTAAAATCTTACGTGACAGTATGAGAAATAATTTCGTCCAGTTTTTAACTCATGAAAGCAGATAAAGCGACTGAGTTAACACGTAGTTAATAATCATAAATATCGTTTCCGTATGGCCTTAACTCAGCAAAAATATTCGTTACAAACAGCAATTCAATTAATCGAGGGAAATGCACAAACGCCGATTTACAAAAGTAAGCTTCCTAATGACTGGGGTACCAGCTGTTGATATAATCAACAGCTGGTACCCCAGTGATTAGGAAAGAAAAAGAAGCCCTATGTCACCTCGTGTTTCCCAATGATCACCGCCAGACGACGATCATTACAGAATACCGACCTTCATTGAGGGAATAAAAACATGTGCACAAAAAACGACCACACTAAACTTTTTACTCCGAGTCCGGATAAGAAATGTTATGAAAGAGGAAGCTATTACCCCATCTAATTGTACATAAATAAAAAAGCCTCCATTTTAAAATAGTTTTCAAGTTTTGTATAAAATTATATCATTCTAATAAAGCAGCCTTCATATACAATCAGTGAAACAGCTTAAGCCTTTTTTACGGTGTCTAAAGGAGCGCACTAAAATCATTTTCACAATTAGTGTTAAAAGTGGCCATTGTTTCTTAATTTTTTTTTCGTGTTATTGTATGACGTTTGATGTTATACTTTCTAGAACCATGGCTGAAAATTTGGACAGAATGTTATAATTATATGTACGAAATTTTTTTTCGTTATATCAGACTATACTGCATTTTTTTCTGTTCTTTTAGGTTTTTATGCTAATCACCTGGACGTGGCTCCTGAGCATGCAGCAATCACCATGGGAATAACAAAGACATGTGCCGCAGCTGCCATGATACTTGTCCACTCAGCTTCAGTATATTCTGCAGATGTAAGTCAACTGTCGATATAATATGAGTTCAAACAACGAATAGCTATAGAAAAATATACCGTACATCATCAAATTGATGACAGGTACAATCAAAGGGGGAGGGGGTCACAGGACCACCACAAGTAAAGGTTTTCGTTATCACTAACTCCCAATTCAGAATTATCCTCTAAATTAGTATCTTGTATGCTTGGACTTTAATATGGTCAGATCTCTTGTTTTTCTTCCAGTCAATTTGAATTGTACCTATACACCCAGAGTTTTGTCTTCTGCTGTATCCCATACAAAAAAAAAGAAGTAAAAAGACATTTGTTTTGATAATCTTTTCTCCCCCAGTCTGTTGAAGTTCACCTAAGATCTGCACAAGCATTCCTAAGTGATAACAGTGTCAAGTTCCTTCTTAATATTCTCATATTTAATGCGATTCTGTCACTGATAACATTTGTTCCTTGTTCGAATTTTTCCAGGACGTTTCTCATGTCTCTATTCACTAACAAGACTTCGATCAATTATTCGATTTCTAAGACAACTCATACAGAACCACATAAATTAAAATTAGTTTGTTGACAGTCCTATATAAATATTTCTCTCTTATCCATATACGTTTATTCAGGTTATTCCCTATCAAACCAGTTTTGCTAATTCTGTTGTCCACTTCCCTGTTTACTTTGCCGTTTTCACTGAAAAGTGCAACCAAATAGTTGAAGTATTTTACTTGTTCTACAAGTTTTCCATTCAGGATGCGGTAGATGTTTTCCGTGTTCCTGATTATTTTAATAATATTGCATCAAGTAAAGAGCAGCGATTAATATCTCTACTTTTGATAGTAGATTCTCTGATGGAATATCTTCTACTGTCCAGGTGCTGTTTGCATTTCAGGTTTTAGTGTCATTTTCTACCTCGAGTATTGATGTGTACTCCTAGCAACATTCCTCGTGAATATTTTTCTACTACCTGTATCATTTGAATTCTTGTTTATATCTTCCATAGAAATTACTCGCAGCATCTAGGTTATCTTCACCTTCAGATTTCATACTATGTTTGTCATTTCTGATGAATCCTTTTACAGTCCCAATTCCTCCATTTCTAAGGTCCCTCATTTCTAAGGTTGACGTTTGTTTAGCTCCTTTTGAAGAACAATTTCCTTTTTTACATTTTTCTTTGAATTCACTCATCATTGATGCTGATATAACTGCTAAAAAGTTTCGATAGGCTTTCTTTCAGAATCCATTTTTCTCAGAGAATATGTAGGTAGTTTGTTTAGAGTTTGCTTTTTAAAGATGCTGATGTTCGATTTTCTTTTTCAAAAAAAAGTTTGTTACACGCTTTTCGTTTCAATGTGATATTCATTCTTAAAATTAAATCTTAATTACTCCTATTTCAAATAGCCTGTAGACTCATGTCTAGAACCAGCGTGAAGACAGCGTTGTCCACACTTACTATTAGCTTTGTTCTTTTCTCCAAACTGTTCAATAAAAATTCTATATGTATGGTATTCATTTCCTACTCCCCTGTTTAGATCTCCAACAAGGACCAACAGTTCCATTTTATTCTTTCTCTTTAAAAGATACTCCAGTTTTTTCTTACTGGAACCGTCTCTGCGACAATAAGCAAATAAGTCTCATTCAAATACCCCATTTTCTTATATTCCATCACCTCAATGATATTACCTACCACCAGTAGCGCACTCTGGATTTAATCTTGGAGGGGGGGGGTGGAGTTGACTAGACAATTTGAGAATACACACTACACATCGCATACGACCTATGATTGAGCATCTGCAAGGATCGCTAATTCATAAGTAGTATAGAAATAGAAAACACGACACAATATAAATAAAAAAAAATGAATTTTAATTAGGAAAAGATTTTTGGAAAATTTTCTAGTGTTCTTTTCCTTTTACTTCGGGAGGTCAAAACCCTCTTGACTCCCTCCCCATCTATCTGGGTTCGCCACTGCCTACCACTCAAGAAGATTAACTTCGTATTTATTGTTGGATACTATAATTAGGTACTCATTTCTTTTTATAATATTATTGTTTGACTAAAATCTTGTATATGAGAGTTAGAAGAACCTCAGTCAATTAAGTGTACGCGATACATCTCTCATTCTCCGCCAATTTTACTTTTGAATTTTATCTACAAACACGGTCATGCCTTTTGCAGTAATAATACCTGCTATTTCTGCTAATATTGAAATATAATCGATTAAGAGTTTTGGCCGTCTTTCAACACAAGAATTTTTAGCAGCTCTTTGAACAATTTACTAACTGCCATTCATCATCATCGTCTTTTATGAGGGGTATGAAAAATCACATCCGCTATTGGGAGTGTGACAGACAGTCAGCATAATTTCAATCTTAGTTTCTTTTCAACACTTTTCGTTTTTCTTCAAATTGGCCAACTCGTCTTCAATATGCACCATAAATTGTTATCTGAAATCAATGAAAAAATGAAATACGTAAACAAAGAACAGCATCGATATTAAAAACATATCCGTTTACAGGTAGCTATTTCTATTTCTATACTTTCACAATTCTCAAGCACATAAACGCCGAGTGGCCACTTCATTAGAAACATCTGCCCGTTTACGAAAATGTGGAGGTGCTCCTAATTAATTGGGCAATTACGGTTTCAATTTTAGTTATTAAACTATTAAACTGCATGGAAAGAAGTCAACGGACACCAATGGCTGAGGAACAAACAGCCCAGCGACGACTTTAATAAGATGTGTGACCTCCGTTTGCACCGATGTCTATGGAAATCCTACGGGACGTACTTTCCATAAGGGTACGAGAGCTTGGGATGTTTGGTAATCGATGGGACTTTTGCCCCATTCTTCCTGTAGGCATGTAATGAGGTCCTGCACTGCTGTGGGACGGATGTCCCTTGACTTCGCCCGAACCTTCAGTTCATTCCAATAGATGTTCGATAGGGTGAAGATCAGTAGAGTGTGGTGACATTCATGTCCACAAAACATGCATTTACAGCGGCACCTGCTTTTGACACAAAGTACCACTGCACTGATTGTCCAGATTGTTCAGATATCTCTCGTAGTTCAATGTTCGCTTTCCATAAACAGCGGTCCGAGGCCAAACCGGGAAAAAATAGGGCCATGCCATCACACCTCTGCCTCAGAATTTCCTAATTGGGGTTAGGCACTCCGGTAAGAGACACACCGGCACCAGCCAAACCCACACCATTCCATCTGCTCAGAGGTGTAACGTGATTTCTAATCCATAGCTCAACGTGCCAAGCTTCCACGGCCCATTGTAACCGCTCGTTGGGGTAATGTGAGGCTTGCATATTTACAGTTCTACCATGGAACCGCATATTGTGAGCTTCGGTTCTATATGTGTTTTGTGTAGATTCGTATTCCAGTCGCTGCCCGGAATTCTGCATTCAACCTGCCTGCAGACGAATGGCGATTTTAATCCTTCATAGCACCCTTGGGTCATTCGGTGAGTGTGGTGGGTGGTCCACTGGGGGTAACACTTGCAGTTATATCCTTTCACTTCCATATCAGCATGGTGTCACTGATTGTTGACCCAGGATAGCCCAATATGTCAACAATTGTTCCGAACACATGGGCCTGTAATTTGGTATCCTAAAGAAATTCGAAATATGACTTAAGAAACACATTCTTAAAATAATTCTGCACCTATTCTTACATCACTTTTGTTTCTCCCTTGCGGACCAATCTATTTGATTAACTCATCCGTTCTCCAACCAGCAGGATGTAAATTCGAATTGCAGCTTGGGTATTGAAAGCTTGTGAAAGACTTAAGGTGGAGTTGGATGCTATACCCGGTTTCAGACCACTTCGTTGTTCAATGGAGGCCCAAAGTGGCTTGAAAATTCTTTGGCCACGTACGGTACTAACGTAGTATAAGTTGACCACCTTCCGTGGATGGCAATCACATAAAAGAAAAGTTACTTTGACTATCAAAAGAAAAGTCGCCATTTTTCAAAATATTTATTGATTAGGTTTTTTTTAAAATTTTATTTTATTTTGATTTCTTATTGATATGATTAGATGCCTTCAATGATATTTCCGTTAATAAATGCAATATTTATCAATTCCTTCTTCATCGGTTTGGGAATTATATATTTATGCCTTACACACTCTCTCTCTATCTCTCTCTCTCTCTCTCTCTCTCTCTCTCGGTCTTTTCCAAGACTGGCAAACAAGTGTTGCCATCTCGTGGTTCGAATCAGAAAAGCATCCTTTACTGTCTGAAAATATTGTGGGTTCTAGTTGGGTTCTAGAGTACCCGACGAAAAACCAACGTGTCCAGGAGAAAAATCTCATTGGCACGTGCCAGAGATCGACTAATTCGGAAACTGGTCGAAGAAAGGCTTAGATAAAGTTCATTCAATTGTCTTACTAGATTTGATTTTAAGTCGATCTTCAGGAGGCCTTGCGCACAAGATGCAATCGCCACTTTCTATTCTCTTACATATGCTTATTGCGTATTCCAGTATGTCTCTGCTTATTAAAACATAAGATCTTATTAATTTCACATTTTTTCAGAGTGCTTCAAGAAGCTCGCTCCAAATTCAGATACGTTTTCTTGAGATTACGAGACGTAAAACCAGAACTTCCGGTTTTTGTCCATATAATGAACATCTTAAAGAATATTTAGAGGATGAACTTGACGTAACATAGACTGAAGATGGTGTACTTCATCGGCGATTTTTTATAGCTTAAAACGCATTCAGTTTTAATTCCAAGTAAATTACACCATTCACATGTGCAATCTCTAATTCAATTCCAGTTTGAATCAGTCTTTGATCATGGATTCCTTTAACGAAAGTTACCGTTTCAGTTTTGCAGTATTAAGACTGACTTAGTTGGAATGCCACAAATTTTTTACTTTTTTTCAGATCAGCAGTCACCGTCCTTGCCCGTTAACTCCATGATTTGCCGTCTTCGAAGAGGCGACCAAGAATATACCATCTGATATTCTTTGACGATGAAGGCCGTAATATCTTCGTAATCATCCCTCTTTTCATCTGACTATGAAAAGAGGGATGTTTACCTTTCTTTTAGAGGAATGACCGGTTATTGCTCGACATTATTGTTCGAAGGTTTCAGTAATTATAACGTCTTAATAATAATTGTAAATTCATTAGCCGATCATTAATTTCATTCTAGTATATTTTGACAGTAATATGCTTTTGTCACATTTCCAGTTTTGATATGAAAAAGATTTTAATCATAGCGGGAGTGCAATTCAGATATGGCACACCTGCACTGGAATACAGCTTCCAATACAGCTGTGTTGGAAGTTATCAAAAATTCTACATAATTTTGAGGGAATGTCAAAACAGTATACTTTTTAAATACCTTTATTTTAAGCAGTTGCTAACATGCAGTTAATAGATTTGTATTGTATGTAATCTATTTTATTTAAAAGCGTTTATCTGAAAGCTATTTTTCAATATTGCAGAGTTATGCAGCCATTAAAGGAACGAATATTCTTCAAATCGTATCGCTTATCTTTGGAGCGATATTTTATGGACTTCTTGGATCCGGAGTACGGAAGCAGCTGTAGACAGATAGACAGACAAGAAAACCACATCGGAAAAGAGTAGAAAAGGAAGAAAAATCTTTCAGAAAACAGAGAATATTTCAGAGACAAAAGTATAAATTATGAAATCAATGCGCATCAAAATATTGAACATTCACTAGTCATCATCTTTACCGAACTTATTAATTCGTAAATCAATGTCTTTCTTATATTTCATGTAAAATTCAACAAAATAAAGAAGGTACAGTGATTATAAATTTGCTAATTATATTATAAAGCGGGTATACACAAAAATCTTAAATAAGAATGTTATCCGATTGTGTCCAGCCACATAAAACAACTGCGTTTAGAAACTGATACAATAACTGAAAAAAAAAAAAAATTATTTTTCCTCAATTTTTTTTTTGTTTAAAATAATTTTTCTACAAATTGCCAGGAATTCACTTTTATAAACATCTCCGTATCTTATTCAGCTCAGCTTTGATCATGGTTGACATACATTTCTGTTGAATTTTTAGACTTCAGTCATCTGATGAAAAAAGAAGACTCAATGTATTTGCGCAGGTTCCTCCTTGCAACCGTAACGTTTTTCATCCCATAAAATTGACAAATCGACCACCGCTAGCAGAATTAGCAGACAGAGCACACTGCCGTCATAGTCTTTGATATTTCTACCGCAATTGTCAACCAATATCTTCAAAAAGAAATTATTTGCTTAAAAGTAAAATCAGCGCTGCTCCTGCTGGAATGTGACAGCAGTTCTTTCGGGAATTTTCCTCTGGTTTGCACCCTTGAATCCTCGTGAATGCGATTCTGGAACAAAGAGATCACGTGTTCAAATAACATCCTATTATATCACATGTCTGGTAATGTGTATGTGTGTGTATGCACGTGTGTGTGCGTGAGAGAGAGAGAGAGAGAGAGAGAGAGAGAGAGAGAGAGAGAGAGAGAGAGAGAGAACAATTATCCGAATGTTGTAAATTTGTGGTAATAGATCACATTTTTCTTCTCTTCCTTTCTTTAGAAGGTTCCTAAATTAGTCGAAGTTTGGCGCATTCATGAAGATTTTGCTTCCTGGAAGATAAGTTCTTAATCCCATAATTCAGGATATTCGATCGTAGAACTCACACTGTTTCAGACAAAAATTAGTTTTAGAGATTTGTGAGGAGGAGATACTCGCTCGTAGCTGGCATATTCTCGTAATGCGGTTTTACAGCGAATGTCAAATTTATGGTTATTGAGGATTCATCAATAGCTTGACTCTGGGAATCGCTGGTGACAAAACGTGGAGAATAACTTGCAACTGATCTAAAAAATGAAATAACGAATCAAGTTCTGACTACTCCTTTTCGGCAACAAAGGTGATAGTGGATTTTTTAAAACTCCACCTGAACTACTGCAGATTTGGACTTTTGGCTTCGGCCTGGATGAGATGTAGAAAGAGTGCGCGAAGACCCATTACAATGAAAATATTCGAGATTACGGAATGCGGATTATGAGGATACATTGAGATTATGTTGACTTCAGACATCGGTAAACAAGACAAAGATATTATAGAAACCAATAAACTTCTAAGAGAAAAAAAAATTATATGAAAAGTAGGAAGGGAACAAATGGAAATCTGTGGAAGGTAAGTTTGGTTAAGACAGGAGTGGTGTTAATGTTTCTGACAGAGAACAGCGAATATGTGGAACTGTGTCAGTTGAAGTAGTGAGTGCATCTAATGTGAGCGAGATTAAGAACAAGTATGACTTGCTTCATCTCCAAATGCACGCGTTTCAAGGCCTTTGCTAAGCTACTTTTGTCCAGTAGTGTACATTGGGGCTGATGGCTGCTAATGCCAAGTGAAAATATTAATGTCCGATCCAACAGTTTAGGATTATAAATACGAACTGAAAAAAGTAAAGAGCTACATGTGATGAGAAACATTCTGTAGAGACGCCGGGGCATATCTTTATTAAATCAGACCCTGCGCTGAATTAGAGATGGAAATTGTATAAATCAAACAATTATCATTAATTATGTTCAAATGATACTTTATGTAATGAAGATAAAGACCGTGGATGGCTTATATACTTGCAGTTAGCGGGAAAAGTGCATTGCGTTGTCTGGAAATGATTTGCTTACTCCGATTCCACATTCAGTCTTAGCAGATTTGATGACAATGAAGTATACATTAAAATCTTCCCCTTATCAAGAGAATGGGCTCCAATATAAAAAATTAAGACTGACTCAAGAGAGCCTTCAAAAATAATCTGCGAATGCTCATGTTCACTTTAAATCTGAAGCCATATTGAGAGTTAAAGTGATCAGCAATGGTAGAACGAAAGGTTACGAATGGTATTGACAATTTTATTTTTAACGGTTGCATGGTTCCTATTTGAGATCTAATTTTGAGACATTTGAGAGACGATTAACCAAACAAGAAAAAGAGAATTGCATATCATGTGATTTGTAGGAACTTTGGCCCATTGGTTGAGGAAGAACGTATTTAAGGGTCATAATGCAGAAAAAGGAATTCCCATGATTCCTCTTAATAAATAATTCATATAATTCATAAGAAACAAATTTTGTCGATAGATATTACACTCTGTATTGTAAATCGATAAGTTGACATTTGTTACCTGGTTAGTAAAAGACGGTGTTTGTTTACCCAAGTTCGTGGGTATTAAACAACTCTGTTAACTATGTGTGTTCAGGGCATGTTTCACAGGGCATTGCTAGTGAAATCACGTATTTCGTGTTTCATTTTCCCATTCATTACAATGCAAATTTCTCTTACATTGACTGGAATGATTTTTTCCATATTTAGAATAATTAGTAAAAATTAGACAAAATATCTTGATTTTTATTTCAGTCGGAACTTTCCCAAGGACCCAAAGGGACAAACTGTCGGAATATAATTTTATAGAGAATCAAATTTTTTATTAAAATCCTTGTTGAATTTAGTCCAGTTAGTTTAACATTCGTTTTATAAATTGTTTGGAATAAGGCAATGGCTCGCAAGTCAATTGTGCACCGCTTGACAAATTAACGGATTTAAATGCGTTTCATGAATATTTTAGTTTTACCTTTGTCTCCGAAGGGAAATATTTGGCATAATTGGTATACTGGAGAACAAATTCCGAATACTGCTAGCATGGTTGTTCGAGTAGTCAGCATATTCAGTTTTAAACCAACAGGCTGCGGTTCAAATCCGTTGTGGATATGGGCGTTTGTGACTGATCTTAGATGGAAAATGAATTTTATCACTCGATTATAACTAGAGGCAAAGACACACAAGCACACATTCAATTGTTTATTTTTACAACATACACCAGTCATGTTACATTCTACGAATATTTGCCTATTATCTCAGGTACTCGGAAATCAACTGCTCTACCGTGGCTTACTGTCCTACTAAATGTCACAGCACTGAATCTTAGAAGACAGACTGCTACATTGCTTATACAGGTCGGCATTCAAAAATCCGGCAATCGATAATCCTGTTCCTTCAGATCTCCGGCATGGATTTCGGAGCGCACATTTTCAAATTTACCGCGTTGGCGCCCGACGGTTTTCTGCACATGTTTATGTTTTGATGGCGCTGTAGTCGATAAGCATTGCGAAAACCTGCTTATTCCTTCTCATTTTATCATTTATTTGCTGCTGTATAGCCCCATTGTGGATTCAGCAAAGAAAAGAGGTGGCGTAAAACGTAAACATCGTGCGTTGTCGATCGCACAGAGAGTGGAAGTGCTAAAAAAACTTGATATGTCTGTGTGAACCATTTGTGAAACATACGACATTGACTCTTCAACAGTGTATGATGTTAAAAAACAGAAAAAAAAAACTGTTAAAGTTCTTTTCTGACAGTGTATCAAAAAAGCAAATGTTTGTAAGGAAGTCAATGACGGAGGGAAAAAGTTCAGAACTGGACCAAGTTATCATAACCTGGTTTAATTTTTCGTGTAAGTGAAGGTGTGGAAATTTCTGGTGATTTATTAAAGGAACAAGCTAAAATGTTTCATGAAGAGCTGGGATTGCAACACAAGTGTGAATATTCAGAAGGTTGGCTGCATCGTTTAAAGTCGCGACATGGCTTAAGTTTCGTGCTGTGTGTGGAAAAAACGTTCAGCAGACAAAGATGTCGCTAGTGCATACGGAATGAATTTGCAAAGTTAGTTAGTGATGAACATTTAAGTCCTGAACAAGTGTACAATGCTGACGAGACTGCCTTGTTTTGGAGATGTACGCCAAAAAGAACTCTAACAACTGAGGATGCACAATCGCCATCGGGGTTTAAAGCTTCGAAGGATCGCGTCACGGTAATGTGCTGCTCTAATGCTGCGGGAACCCATAGATGTAAGTTGCTCGTTATCGGAAAAAGTTTACATCCGAGGGCCTTCAAGAGTATGACACAGTTTCCTGTCCATTACCGTGCCAACAAGAAGGGGTGGGTTACCACTGATATTACATTGGATTGGTTTAAAAACTGTTTTGTTCCTGAGGCTCACTGTAACTCGGATGGATTAGACCCTAATTGCAAGATACTTCGCGGCACATCCAAAAGCCAATCTTCTAGTGAAAGATAATGTTTTTGTTGTCTACCTCCCACCCAACTGCACATCACTAATTTAACCACAGGACAATGGTATTATACGTTCTATGAAGTGGAAGTATCGATCCCTGTTAATGAGGCGCCAGTGAGTTCAGTTAATTCAGGAACCCTAGTACAGAAGTTCATAAAAGAATTCAACATTAAGGATGCAGTGTACTGTGTTGCCAATGCGTGGAAGTCTGTGAAAATATCAACACTGAAAAATGGATGGCATAAATTGTGGCAAGTTTAATGTTTACTTCTCATTCTAACGAAGACACTGAAAATAATATTGCAGGGTTTAGGGTTCCCAAAGAAAAGCAGCTTATACAGGAACGTCTTGCTTATGTTAAAGATGTAACTAATCCTGATGCCAAGGAGCTTTCATCAAGGATAAACGAAGATGTTTTGATGGAATGGATGAATGATAATGTGCCTACAGTTCATCATTACACTGATTCTGAAATTGTAGATATGGTTAAAAGTCTGGAGAGAAATGCCTCTACAGGTAGTGATGAAGTTGAAAGCAGTGACGAAAATGAGGAAGATGTGAGAGAAAGAATCTCTATTGACAGGTTAATTACGTTGACAACTGAACTGATGGCTGGATTAGAGCAACGAAGCTTTGTAAGTGAACAAGAAATCATGAATGTTTACTTGCTCCAAGATAAACTTATTAGAGAAAGACCCAAAGATATGAAGCAGCAGACACTGCACGATATATTCAAGAAAATAGCTAGGAAGCGGGAAGAAGCAGCAGTGGTGTCCACACTTGATAATCCACTGCCATTAACTTCAAGTCAACCTGATGTGCTGTCACCACCACCATCAACGTTTTATTAATTAAAATTCTGAGGAACTATTTTATTCCGTTGAACTAAAATTCTGTAGAACCGTTATATTTAGTTGGTGACCATTAAAATTTTGTAAGCTTTTCATTTAGTGTTTAATTTCTTTCTTTAAAGGACTGTACAGGTAGTCATTTTCTGTTAAAAATATACAGCATATATAACCATCCGAAATCCGGCATTTTCAAAACTCCGGCACCCTTCAGGTCCGGAGGTCGCTGGATTTTTGAATACCTACCTGTACTAAAATACTTTCTCACTGCTATTGAGAAAGACAAGAGAGAATGTTTCCCCAGAAATCACACTAAATTGCCTCACGCTGTAGTGCAAAATACATTGTTTTGTTTCAATTGTTGATTAGCAGACATCCTAACACAGAAAAACGGACATTTCTTTTACAGGATGAATACAGTATTTATGCCGAAATTATTTCTTAATTTAAAGCGATCGGTTTCACTTTTATTATAAAATTTATAAATTATTTGATACAATTATCTTGAAATAAAGGATTTGAATTATTTAAAAGAAAAGGCGCATATATATTACATAATGTTTTTTTTAAAGGGGGAGGGGGTTATAGACCTATTTCTTTTCTGCTCGAGTAACAGTCTGTAAGCTAACGAAAATTATTGAGAAAGTGAGAAACGAAGACAAGACGTCCAGTAGGCACACTAAAAGTGGTTAACAATAGCCGACACACAAAAATTTATTTTATTTTATCATTATGTTTTTCACCTTTCTGATTGCTTTACAGATGTTCAAAACATTTTATTCTGATATTGCTTTTGTAGGAGGAACTGTTTTTTAAACATTAATTTCCCCAAGATTACATAATTTAATGATTTATATTTATCAGGAAATAATATAAATGAAAAAATATACAAAATTTGCTAATTTATAATAATCACAATTTGATTTCGGTATCAGAATATTAAAAGTTCTCTGGTACAATCACTTTGGAAAAATAACGAATTGAAACAAAAAGAAAGTGCACATATGCTATCAGCAGTGTGTGTGTGTGTGTGTGTGTGGTAATTTTGGGAGGAAGTTAGCTATCAAAGGCGGAATACAATGTTAATTCTATTATGAAAATTTTGGAAATAAAATTTATTTTGACGCATGCATCTACACATGTTTCGAATGATAAACTGCAGGGAAAGTATTGCTACTTCAAAAGCCGCATATTTATGCATTACATAATCATGTAATGCATAAATTATGCATTACATGATTATGATTCAAGATTTACGTATGAAACTCTATAAAGTAAAATCGTAAAAGTGCGAACCTTGGCGCAATCTGTGAACTAACCTTCGGCTAAGATTATGAATAAAAAATAAAGAAAACTTAATTTAGACAGAAGAAGGCTGTATTTATTTTAAGATTCGGATTTTCATGAATTCATAAAATAATTATCTTCAATCAAGTTCTTGGAGAATTTTAAAATGTATTGGCGATTAAAATGATTAGCAAAAAAATTGATAGTAACATTGATCTTCCAAAGTGATACAATATGAAGTGAGGAAAGTATGAAGGGATTTCTTATTTTGCGCTGGCATTAAAAACTAAAACTATACGATAAAACAAGTAGTAAAAATGAATATAACTCGTAGGTATTTAGTCTTATATAACTTAGATTCCGGTTACCGAGCAAACGGCAAGCAACTGCATTTCTTGCTATAGGCAACTGAATGTAGCTACGTAAGTCACGTAATCTAGTTAAGTGTTCTTTTCAGCGTGAAGGATTATTGTCCCTTCTAATGGACATGACGGTCAAATTACACTTCTTTTCCATGTTCTTTCAACAGGTGGACAGAATTTTATCCAGGTTTTGCTGGACTATACACGCCCAGCAAAGAAATTGTATGCCCACATGAATTTTATGCAATACAGCAGTTCCTGTTAGTTTTATATTCTAAGGAAAGAACAATGGATTTCAATTGGAAGCGGGAGAGTTCTCAAATTTTTCAGCAGCCTCTAGTTTTTATATTATGAATTTAATATTTAAAAATAAGTTTTACTTTGCAACTATGACTAGGCTGTTTTTTATATTGTTGTTTGCGAGGAGTAAGGTTTTTTAAAATGTGGCCCCAATAGAGAGTGACGCCCCAGCTTGCGTCTTATTGTAAATGAGGCCCTGGTAAAAAGGAACGCTGAAAGTTTCTTGGTATATAATGTACTCTATGGATTACGCTGCGGCCTGAACTTGCTGGTAGTACCCAAGCAAACAAAGAAATTTTTCATAAATCCTTCGAACACCTAGCGACAAGCAGCTACAATAAACTCCCAAATGAAATCAAATCTATAACCTTAGCTTATGCATTTAGAAAAACAATGTTGACAATTACTTTAAACGTATAGTATAAGAGATCATTATAACTCACATTTTATATCCGTTTAACGTACCAATATACTAACTAGTTCATTCACTTAGGAGACTAATATATTAAAGCTTGTACATCAAATCAAACCGTGTAATGTGAGTCCTCATAGATACGGTCACTGGACTCGCAGTGACTGTTTGCAGCTAATTTAATTTTCTAGTAACCAGTATGGCTACGGCCCTTGGTTACACATAAATACACAAACTAACTTACTTTATCACTAAAACTAGTAACTTATTATAAACTACGAAAACTATCCGAAATGTATTTTACTCTACTTGCATATATGAGAAAACTTTTTATTAACTGTAACAAAATAAATAGCCAAAACTAAGTGTATTTACCAACAGAAAATGATAGTAATACTTGAACTGTGTTGTATAATAGTGTAGATTAAATAGCAAAACTTGAACTGTATTCTATAATATTGTACATTGAACTGTACAACTTGAATTGTATAATACAGTGCAAATATCTTGTATAAGTAATGGGAATGATAATAAACTGTTCGACTGTTAAAAAAAAATGAAATTCTTCAAACTACTAAGACTGCAAGTTAGCTTTAAATCATCATGTTTAATAATTCACTTTATTGAACTAAGACGTATTGATGTCACGTGTGCGTATGCATGTTTTAAATTTTTTTTTTTTTATTTATTTTTATTTTTTTATTGATCTCTCAAATATTTACATATATGCAATTATCATCTTGAGTAACATTCAGTATATTATTTTACAAGGTTCAGCACTAAGTGCTACATACAATGAGATTTCAATAATAATGATGATAACGTAGTTTGTTTGCAGTAATAATTTACAATTATATGGTTCAGAGTTACACAATTTATATTATATTGCATGTTGTAGTTTACTTATTTTTTCGAGGTTTGAGAAAGTGTGATTATACATCAGTATTTACACATATGCATTTAAAATATATTCCTAATTCTTATACACATACAATGTAATTAATTATTTACATAATTTTTTAATAATAAGAATAATTTATTGCATTATTTTTTTCATGTTAAATAGTAATGTTATATTAATGATATTATCGCATTTTTTAACATATTGAGTGACTTTATTTACAATAAGGATTATACAGAGTTTTTGAATATAGAATATACATAATAATAATAACAATAACAATAATAATTTATTTATTTATTTATTATTTATTATTATTATTATTATTATTATTATTATTATTATTATTATTATTATTATTATTATTATGTCTTAGATAAATTGCATACATAGATACTGTAATAATTATATATATATATATATATATATATATATATAATATTTATAACATGTTACAATTGTGATTAACAGATACTTGCAAGTTAATTATTTCTTCCTCGAAGCTTAGCAGAGCTTATCTGAGGAAGATAATAGATGATAGATGATGGTGGTTTCTTGGTTATGTTCCTGTAATGGTTACAAGCCAGGTATTAATTTTACTGTTTGTTGGTACGTGCTTGGAAGACTTCAACTGCTATTACGGTTTAACTTTTTTTTTCTTCTTTTTTGTGCAAATACGGTTGGATTTGCACACGGTGTGTTTGTTTCTTTGTGTTCTTGTAGTGATGGTTTTTGAGAGGGGGGTTTGTCATATGTTTATGTGTGTGGGTGTGCGTGTGGGGGGGGAGAGAAACAGGGATTGCTCTAATTTTCATTCTCGCTATAATATTTATACAGCGCCTGTTTCAGTTCTCTGTGTGTTCCTAGGTTTCTGTTGTCGAACGGCAGTTTGTTTATCATGTCAGGTACGTAGAAGTTTCGGGTGGCTTTGCTATGGTGATTGTTGTACTTATATGTTATGTAGTTTGTTGACTGTGGTCTTGTTATTTGATATGTTGTTCTGGTTACTCTATATGTTGGGCTGTAGTAATATTTTAACATGACTGTGTAGTGGCATAAGTGTTTCACCTTAAATATTTTGTGTTTTCCGTGCTTCTTGCATAAGAGTGGGTTGTTCCCAGAATATCAGTTTTATCATTTTATCTTGCAGCCATTGTAACCTGTTAAGTCTGTAGGCTGCGCAGAATGCGTATGATGTGATTGCATATCTTAAAATGTTTTCACATAATGTTTATAGATTAGTATTTTTATGTGGGTTGGGGCAATGTCTTTTAATCTGTATAGTTTGCTTGCTATTATCCTAAGCTTGGTATGTAGGTAGTTTGTATGGCTATTCCAACTTTGATCAGCATCGAAGTGAAGTCCGAGATAGCGTGTTGTTTTCACCTGTGTGATGGTTGTGATTTTTGGTTCTGCGCTTTGTGTATAGGAGGATGAATGTTGGATAGTGAGATATTTAGTTTCTATGGGCAGGGTTTGGGAGTTTTTGAATACCATTAGCTTTGTTTTCCCTGGGTTTATATATATGTCGTTTTCAGTTAACCAGTTAGTGATTTGATTGATGTCGTGTTGCATATTTGTGTAAGCGATATTTGCATTGTTGTGAATGGATACTATGGCCATGTTGTCTGCGTACTGGAAGATTTTACTTTTTAGGGGAGTTGGCTTATGTCGTGTGTGTATATGTTAAATAGAATGGGAGATAGGACAGCTCCTTGTGGTACTCCACAGGTTACATGTACCTCTTTGCTGTATGCTGATCCTATACGTGTGGTGTGCGTTCTGTTTTTCGTGTATGCTTTAAACCACTGGAGTAGACGACCTCCAATTCCGATATGGGTTAGTTTCGTTAACAAGGTTTTGTGTGTTAGTGTGTTAAATGCTTTTGTTAGGTCAATGAATACCACTAATGTTATTCTGTTTTTATCCAATGCAGCGTTTATTAGATCTGTGAAATCTTCCAGGAGTGTTGCCGTCCCTTTATTTTTTTGAAAGCCATATTGTGTTTTGGGTATGATTTGAAAATTTTCAACGTATGTGGAGAGTTTCTGATGCACGATGAGCTCCATGATTTGGTTGATTACAGAAAGCGTGGCGATAGGTCTGCAATTACTTATTATGTTTCTTTTCCCCTGTATGGGTGTGATTAATGCAATCTTCAGTGTTTCAGGTATGTGTCTCGTTTCGAAGATTTTATTTAACAGTTTTTGAATAACTGGAAGTAGGTTGGTTGAGTGTTTCTTGATGTCTTTTGGTCCGCTTTAGCAGCAAGCGGTCGCAAGCACGCTATTTCGATGCTCCCATATTTTAAGTTGCAAAGTAGATATTCTCTAGTGAATTAAAATTTAAAGTACATCAGTGAATTCCGTTCCTCAAGACGAACATATTGATGTAAAAATGTAAGTATCTGTTAAGTAATAAGTAAAATATAAGTATTCAAAGTTCGAAGTATAGGTTGGTCAACTACGCGAATAGAGAACAAAGGAAGACGCCATATTAGAAATTACAGCAAGATCGTCAAACAAGAAATATGAAGTGCTACAAATGCCAAGAAGACCTAACGGGGGAAGAAAACTACATCACATGCAGGAACTGCCAGAGGAGCATGCAGTTTCTATGTTCAGGGTTGTCTGAGTCTACTTGGCAGTGAAAATCAAACAAGAATCGTGACGAGTGGAAGTGCCCCCATTGCAGAGACAACAAAGGAATGTCGCCTTCGACCGCAGGCGGAAAGCAGCAAATGCAGAAAACAACCGCAGGGAGTAAACAGCTATCAACAACAGAGGGAATTAAAAACAAAGAAAACAACAACGGAAACCCAGGTGAGCAAACTTTAAACGCATTATTACTTGAAAATAGATTACAGAACCTAAAAGACTGTCTAATCGATTTTATTGGAGAACTATTTCAAAAACGTACTGCACAAATTGGAGAAAAATTCAACCAATATGAGGAATTTATTAAGTTTAATAATAACTCGGTACAAGGTGTATTAGAGACCGTAAGAGAAATTAAAAACTGCGTTAAAGAGCTAACGGAAAGACAGCATAATTTAATTAAAGAGACAATGGAACTACGGCAAGAACTAAACTCCTTAAAGCAACAGTACGAACTCTCAAACCAACAGCAGTACAAAAATGATCTCCTCATAGATGGTCTCCCAGAAATAGCTACGGAACATCTAAGAGACACTGTAATACAACTAAGCCAAAAAATCGACTCTCCCATTGAATCAAGATACATCCAGTCAGTGCATCGGTTACCACAAAAAAGGAAAAGAGAAAATAATACCCGTCCTTCTCCCGTCGTAGTGCGACTCACCAAAAGCCCAACAAAAACTACACTCATAAAAGCTAACAGAATTAAAAAACCACTAGTCAAGGATCTGAAAGGAGACCACGACAATACCCCAATATACTTGTCCGAATAATAATAATAATAATAATAATAATATATTTTTTCTTCTTCTTCTTCTTCCTAACATGGAATATAGGCCATGTGGCCTGTTCCGGTCTCATGCCATCTCTTTCTTGGTCTTCCGATTCTTCTTTTTCCACTTATTTTGTATCTGTATAATATTTTTGGTAGTCTGTTGTTGCCCATTCGATTTAAATGTTCTAGCCATTTTTTGTTTATACTGTCTTATGTAGTAATTAATTGGTTTTATTTTTAGGGATTGTAAGATTTCTTCATTTGTTTTGTGGTCCCACTTGGTATATTCAGCTGTTTTTCTGAGGAACTTCATTTCTGCTGTTTGAATATGTTTTTCATCTTTACTTTTCATGGTCCATGTTTCGCTTCCATATAGTAGAGTTGGTTTTGACAAGATATTATATAGTCTGATTCTAGTGTGTTTTTGTACCAGGGATGGTTTAATATATTATTTATTATGCCATTTACTTAGACAAAGTTTGATATTTTAGTGTCTATGTCTTTTTCTTCTTCGTATGATAGATCACATCCCAAGTATCTGAAAGTGTTTACTTGTTCTAGTATTTTATTATCTATCACTATTTTACTTCTTATTGAGTTTTCTCCTTTGAATACCATTAGTTTTGTTTTTTCTTTGGATATTGTCATATTATATTGCTTTGAGATATTATTTAATGATTTTAATGATCTTGGTAAGTCATCTTCTGATGTAGCTAATACTATTTGATCATCTGAAAATAGTAGTGTATCTATCTTCATTTGCGGGGTCATTTGTATACCAAATGGGTTATGCTGTTTCCAGATTGTTAATATTTCATTTATATATATATATATTGAAAAGCAGAGGTGAGAGGGTACATCCTTGTCGTACTCCTCTTGATATATCTTTCCATTCTGAGTTGTGTTCTAAGTTAACTGCTATTTTATTTCCTGTATATATTTCTTGAATAAATTGTAAAAGTTGGTTTGGTATGTTTAAATCGGTTAATATTTTAAACAATTTTTGTCTACTAATTTTGTCAAAAGCTTTTTCATAATCAATAAACGCCACATGTGTTTCCTTTTGAAATTCTCTTCTCTTTTCTATTAATAATTTTAAAGTAAAAATTGGATCTATGCAGGATCGGCTTTTTCGGAAGCCATTTTGGTCTTCTAGTAATTTGTTTTCTACAATGCTGCTTAGTTTCTCTTTTAATATTCCTGCATATATTTTATATCCTGTATTCAGCAGGCTAATTCCCCTATAATTATTGCAATTGTCTTTATTTCCTTTTTTATAGATTGGGATGACCAGTGCTTTTTTCCAAGAGTTAGGGGTTTTTCTGGACATCCAAACCATATTAAAAAATTTCAGAAGCCTTTCATTAAATTTTTCACCTGCATTTTTGTATGGTTCTATATTTATATTGTCTTTTCCTGGCGTTTTCCTATTTTTCATTTTCTTTATTATATTTTTCAGTTCTAACATTGTGATATTTTCTATTAGGTCATTCTTTGTCTTATAAAATTTTAATTCATTGGTCTCATCTGTCCAGAGATTTTTTTCTATCTTTTATAATTTGCATTTATATTTCGATCTGCAGTTCATTTTAATTCACAAATTATATTTTCAGTTTCTATTTTGTTATCAGTAGGGATTGCTGAATGGATTCATTTCACTTTTAACATTGCTGGGTTTTTTCTCTTTTTTTTTTTTTGAATCAGTAATATTAATAATGTATATATATTTTTTTTCAATTTCATTTTACAGTTTATTTTAATTTACAATTTACGACGTCAGTTTATTTTCTGTTAGCAATAGGAATGCTGAGTGCATTCATTTTACTTTTTCACAATGCTATTTCAAGTATAATAATAATATTTATTTATTTATTTTTTTTTTATACTTTAATACTTTATTTTTGTCTCTGATAAATTGCATACATATGACATGGAATTTAAGCAATGATACTACATTTTCTTTCATGTGATTCAAGAACAATTTCTAATTAATATCATTATAATTTGCATAATGTGCAATGCTATAACAGGAAAATTCATGTATTATTAGTTACAATTATAATACCACCATAATTTACAGATACTGTTGTTAAAGTTAACATTGCATGTTGAAATTTAAAGTTGTTTTTTCAGAGTTTGACAAAATATGATCATATACATACATAATATGATCTTCCATGTGAATAATATATAAATATATTTAATATCAATATTTTTTCTATCATACAGGGTATTTATATATATATATAATATAAGTAATGTATGTATCATAAAAAAAATAAGTAATGTATGTATCATATGTAATATAATAATTTATTACATATGATACATACATTACATAGTTTTGATTACGTATGATAGAACATTACATACATTTGTATACGTAAGATACAATATTACATGCATTTCTTTACATTTGATATATTCATATATTCGGATAATAATAATAATCATTTTTTTTGCAATAATAATTATAATAATTTATGACATATGATGCAAATATTACATACTTATCATTACATATGATACAACATTACATATTTTTGTTTACATGTGATACGTACATTACATGCATTTGGTTACATATCATACATTTATTTTTGTTTATTTATTTATTTTTTTTATCTTCGATGAGATGAGATGTATTTTCTCAGCTTTCATCCTCGAAGCTTATTTGTGAGCTTATCTGAGGATGACACCAGTTATTATTTATTGGTTTATTTGCTGTGTTGGGAAGCAATGAAATCAAATCTATGTTTAATTGACTTTATTTCCACTGCAGCCGTTGATTGAGAAATTCCCACGCCCACGCACACATGCACGGCAACTTGGAATATCTTGATGCGTCGCTGAACTGGAAGCCTGAACGAGTATATTGTGTTTCATTGCGTTTGTATGGAATTTTGGGTGCGTGTTTCTTGTTCATAGTATGTCCTTAGAGCTCTTTTCAGGCTATTGTAGTTTGTAAGGTTTCTGTATTCAAAAGGTAATTTGTTTATCATGTCTGGGATGTAGAAGTTTCGTGTGGCCTTTCCGTAGTGATTATTGTATTTATATGTGATATAATTAGTAGTCTGAGGTCTTGTTATACGGTATGTATTTCTGGCTGTCCTGTAGTTGGCATCAAAATAATGTTTTAGCAAAGCTGCATACTGACATAAATGTTTCGCTGTCAGTCTTTTGTGTTCTGACATTGCAGTGTATATAAAGTCGTCATTGTCCCTTTGTTCCCAAAAGATCAGTTTTATCATTTTGTACTGTAACGACATTAGTCTATTTAATTTGTAGGGTGCACAGAAAGCATACGTTGTTATGGCGTACTTAGTATATTTTGGCATAGTGCTTTGTATATTAGTGTTTTCAGGCGTATGGGAACTATGTGTTTTAACCTGCAGAGTTTGCCAGTTATTATTCGGAGTTTGTTGTGTAGATGGTTTATGTGGCTGTTCCAGTTCATATCTGCATCGAAGTAAATTCTAAGGTATCGTATTGTTTCAACCTGAGTGATTGTAGTGGTTTTGCTATTCTGTGTGTTTTTTATGTTGGATGGTTATATATTTCTTATCAACTGATCGTGTCAGTGGATTTCTGATTATCATTGATTTTGTCTTTTCTCAGTTTAGGTGTATGGAGTTTTTCGTGAGCCAGTCTGTGATCAGATTTATGTCATGTTTGTTTGGGCTATGCTTGCGTTATTATGGATGGATGTTATAGCTGTATCGTCTGCGTATTGGGATATCGTACCTTTGAGAGGTAACTGATTAATATCGTGCGTGTAAATGTTGAATAGAGTTGGGGAGAGTACAGTTCCCTGTGGTACTCCACAGGTTACTGGTAGCACTCTGCTTCGGTTTGACCCGATACGTGTGATATGCGTTCTATTTTGAAGGTAGTTTGTAAACCACTTGTGCAGAGGCCTGTCTATTCCAACATGCCTCAGCTTTTCTAGCAATTTTTGATGTGTGAGTGTATCAAATGCTTTAGTTAGATCAATAAAGACTACCATGGCAATTTTGTTTTTGTCTAAGGCGGTATTAATTACGTCTGTAACGTCGTCCAAGTGAGATGTTGTTCCCTTATTTCTCTGAAAACCATATCGTGTTTTGGGGATAATATGAATGGTCAATGTGTATGCTGTGAGTTTCTTCAGGATGATCCGCTCCGTAATTTGATTGACAATTGGTAATGTGGCTATGGGTCTATCATTGCTGATTAAATTTCTTTTTCCATGTTTGTATATGGGTGTGATTATGGCGGTCTTTAGCATACCTGGTATCTGTCCTGTTTTAAATATTTTATTTATTAATTTTAGTACGATAGGACTTAAGCTAGTTGCATTTTTCTTGATATCATTATGTCTTATACCATCAATTCCTGGGCCTTGGTTTGGGTTGATTTGATGTATTGCAGAGAGAACTTCTGCTTCTTTTATGGTTACGAATCATAATTTCTATTTTGATTGTGGTCCAAGTGGTGGCTCACGTTTTATGATTGGAGGAGTGTTTCTGTGCAGTTCTTGGATAGAGTCTGCAAAGTATTGGTTAAAGTAATTTGCTAGTTTTTGGATAGGTTTTGCGTGTTTCATGAAGTTGTGTCTTATGGTTTCGGAGGCGGTGGTGTTTGGAACACAATCTAGCATCTCATTGATTAGATGCCATGTTGTTTTGTGCAGAGGTTAGTTTGTCTCTATAGTAGCTTCTTTTTGCATTTCTGATTTGTGTTGTAAGGCGATTCCTTGTTATCTTATATTCAGTTTTTAAAGCTGTGTTATTTAGATATCGCTTTAATTCTTTCCATAAAGCTTCCTTTCTGCGTATTTCTAGGATTAAGTTTTGTGTTGTTTTTGAACGAATTCTGACTTTCTTTGTAGCTTTCTTATATATTTCCTCCAGTGTGAGTTTAATGTTGTTGTATAAGATATCTGCTGAATCTGATGCCAGGTGTTCCCGGTCTGTTTTTTTTTATTTCGTGGTTGACTATTTCTTCGTCTATTATTGTTTTCTGTCGCTTTTCTTCTGTGGGACATTGCATCGATATTGTCTTAGCGTGCAGGTTTAGAGCCCTGAAGTAATGATCTGCTACTTTGCACTTTATGACTGATGCAGTGTAACTGTTTTGTGGTACTCAGACGTTTATATGATCTGGACAGGAGGCAGTGATAGTATTACCGAATATTTCTCCTCTAGTACATGATGCTTTTGTTGGTATTAGAGTATATATGGATATCGTGTCTAGGTATTGTACAGTATTGTTCTGGTTTTCGTTTGTAATATTTATGTTTATGTCGCCAATTATCATTAGGTATTCGGTTGAGCATATTTCTTGGCGTGAAAGCCAGCAATTGCGTTCATGCAAGAATTTTATCATGTTTAGGTTTGGTGGCCTGTAAATAGCATTTAGTATTATGGGGTACTGTCTATTGGTGAAAGAGCTTGTGTATCTCAGTGGATGTGGCATTTGAACACCACTGCACTTGGCAGCACGAAGGAAGACTTGTTTTCGAGTCTAGTCGGCGACAAGTGGAAAGTTTTCTAAGCCTTTTTTAGGCCGGTTCCCAACTTAGTCGATCTTTGGCACGGGCAAGCGGGTTTTTTCTCTTGGAAAATCGGGTTTTTCCTGGAAACCCGGAATCTCAAGAAAATATTTTGGGTGCGGGTTTCTTGTTCATAGTATGTCCTTAGAGCTCTTTTCAGGCTATTGTAGTTTGTAAGGTTTCTGTATTCAAAAGGTAATTTATTTATCATGTCTGGGATGTAGAAATTTCGCGTGTCCTTTCCGTAGTGATTATTGTATTTATATGTGATGTAATTAGTAGTCTGAGGTCTTGTTATACGGTATACATTTCTAACTGTCCTGTAGTTGGCATCAAAATAATGTTTTAGCAAGGCTGCATAGTGACATAAATGTTTTGCTGTCAGTATTTTGTGTTCTGCCTTTGCAATGTTTATAAGGTCGTGATTTTCTCTTTGTTCCCAAAAGATCAGTTTTGTCATTTTGTACTGTAGTGACATTAATCTATTTAATTTGTAGGGTGCACAGAAAGCATACGTTGTTATAGCGTATCTTAGTATATTTTGGCATAGTGCTTTATATATTAGTGTTTTTAGGCGTATGGGAACTATGTCTTTTAATCTGGAGAGTTTGCCACTTATTGTTCGGAGTTTGTTGTGTAGATGTTTTATATGGCTATTCCAGTTCATATCTGCATCGAGGTAAATTCCATGGCATCGTATTGTTTCAACCTGAGTGATTGTAGTGGTTTTGCTGTTCTGTGTGTTTTTTGTGTTGGAAAGTGGATGTTGGATGGTTATATATTTGTTATCAACTGGTCGAGTCAGTGGGTTTCTGAATATCATTAATTTTGTCTTTTCTGAGTTTAGGTGTATGGAGTTTTTCGTGAGCCAGTCTATGATCAGATTTATATCATGTTGCATATTTGTTTGGGCTATGCTTGCGTTATTATGGATGGATATTATTGCTGCATCGTCTGCGTACTGGAATATCTTACCTTTGAGTGGTAACTGATTAATATCGTGCGTGTAAATGTTGAATAGAGTTGGAGAGAGTACAGCACCCTGTGGCACTCCACAGGTTACTGGTAGCTCTCTGCTTCGGTTTGATCCGATACGTGTGATATGCTTTCTATTTTGGAGGTAGTTTGTAAACCACCTGTGAAGAGGCCCGTCTATTCCAACATGCCTCAGCTTTTCTAACAAGGTTTGATTTGTAAGTGTATCGAATGCTTTGGTTAGATCTATAAAGACTACCATGGCTATTTTGTTTTTGTCTAAGGCGGTATTAATTACGTCTGTATAGTCTTCCAAGAGAAATGTTGTTCCCTTATTTTTCTGAAAACCATATTGTGTTTTGGGGATAATATTAAAGATCTCAGTGTATGCTGTGAGTTTCTTCAGTATGATCCGCTCCATAATTTGATTGATAATTGGTAATGTTGCTATGGGTCTGTAATTGCTGATTAAATTTCTTTTTGCTTGTTTGTATACGTAATAATAATAATAATAATAATAATAATAATAATAATAATAATAATAATAATAATTCCAGTACGGAAGACTAGGAAAATATCTTATTTAAATTGCATAAAATAATGATATTAACAATGTGTTTTATATATTTTTTCACATTCATATTTACAATGATTCGTTTAAATTTACAATGATTCATTTTTTATTAAATCGATTATAATATTTACTTGTTTCTTTGGTTGGCTTCTTCCTCGAAACCTTTGCAGAGCTTATGTGAATAATGTTATCAGTATCTTCATTATTGTTATACACCTTACTGACTGTTTTGCTACATAATCTACAGTCTTTGATTATGAGGATTACGTGTAACTGAATGAGACGGATTAATCCCACCTGCTTGAAGCTTGGGTTGGCTTTTATGAAGAGAGTGGGATTACCCTTCACTATTTATGTTGTTGTTACTGTTTATGAATGGGATGTAGACATTGCATGCTGGAGTTTTATGATGTGTATATTAGTGTTAATGGTATATTAACTTTGTTGGTATATTTTCCACAGTTCGTGTTTTAATGTTCTGTAGTTATCTGTGTTTTAAATTTCTTGCTAAGTTGTTGAGTTGCGTGGGTATCTGATGTCATCTCACAAAAAGAACCGTATGAGTTGTTGAAGGGTGTAGGGATGTAGAGAGTTGTTGTAGGTCGTGTTATACGATATGTGTCTCTGTTTTTTCGATAGGTGATGTTGAAGTAATTCCTTGTTAATGTTATGTACTGTTTCAGGTTTTGAATGCTCAGGATTCTGGTGTGTCGCCATGTGCTGGTCAGATATTGGTTGTTTGCGTGTGAAGTGTCCAGATCACTGTTGATACAATTTTCCTGTGTAATATTTCTAGTTTTGTTTAGTGGCAGTTTGATGTCTTTGCATAGACTGTTATACCGTATCTGAGTAGGTATTCGCAGATACCGTGATATAGGAGGGTTTTTTTTATGTTAAATGAAATAATATCTTTTACTTGGAAGAGTTTTGCTGCCATTATCCGGAGTTTGTTATGTAGGTATTCTATATGTTTTGTCCATTTAAGGTTGCAATCTATGTAGAGAACAAGGTATTTTTCATGTGTTAGAGGTTTGATTTCGGGACATTGGTCGGTTACTTTGTTCTTAATGCAGCGGTATGTGTGACAGTGTATCGATAGTGGTGCGGGGCGCATGATTCTTGGGTTGTGTATTATCAGCATCTGTGTTTTGGTGCCGTTGATTAGAATTGCGTTTTGGTAGAAGTATGTTGTGATTTCATTGAGGTCTTGTTGTGCTTTGGAGAGAGCCGTGTCGATGTCTGTGAGGATTGCTAGTAGTGCGGTGTCATCTGCATACTGAAATATTTGAATTCTTATGGCTATGTTATGAACATTGTTAATGTATATGTTGAATAGAGTGGCTGATAATATGACACCTTGAGGAACACCGTGTTTTATTTGTATACCCCGGCTGTGACATGTACCTCTTTTTGTTACTTGGGTTCAGTTTGAGAGGTAGTTCTTGAATGCATACATGGTAGTCCATGTATGCAGTGTTCCTCTTATACCTATTGAGTACAGTTTGGTGAGTAGCATGTGATGTTCAAGTGGATCAAATGCTTTGGTTAAGTCAAGCAGTATAAGGACGGCGTACTTGTTTTTATCGAGCGCTTTGTTTATTGAGTCAGCGATGTCTTCCAATAAAGTGATCGTGCTTTTTGGTTTCTGAAAGCCGTATTGGTTTTGTGAGATGATGTTGACCTTCTGTGAATAGTTCTGTAGTCTGGTGTGCGTTATTTTTTCTAGAATTTTTGAAATGGCTGGCAGGGTAAATATTGGTCTGTAGTTCTGAGTATCGTTTCTTTTACAATCTTTGTAAATTGGCGTAATTATTGCAGTTTGTAGTTGTTGTGGAATAATGCCAGAGTCATATTATGTTCACGAGTCTCAAACGTATTGGATTTATTTGTTCAAAGTATGTTAAAAGGTCTGTGAGTCTTATTTTGTCTCTTCCTGGAGTGTTATTTGGTTTTAGTTTTAGGAGTGCATCTCTCAGTTCCTGTTTTGTTATGGGTGGAAAATACATCGTTTGTTGTTGACTTTGTGTTGGTAGTTTTTTGTTGATCGTTGGTAGTTTGTCTTTTTTGAGTTGTGTGACGTTGTTTGTGAACGCATGGTTGAATGAATCTGCTCGTTCCGCTTGGTTTGTGTCCTGACCGAAGCTTTTTGCAATAAAATGTTGTGCTGAAGTTTTCTTTTTTCAGTTACTAATTCGTTGAGTGTAGCCATTGTTTGCTTCATGTTGTCGTTATATTCCATGAATATTTGGAGGTAGTAGTGTTTTTAACCATACTACTTCAAAAATTCATGGAGTATAATATATATAATATAAATGGCGACACACTAAATAGTATTACTGTAAAAAAAATCTATGGAAAAACTAAAAACGTCACCCAGTAATAGTATTGAGTATTTCGCCATTTATCCGGGGATTGTTGTTTCTGCTCGTTTGTGTAGGTTTTGTAGCCTGTTTTGTATATTTCTGTGAACTTTAGTTAAAAATTCTTGTATAATGTCACAGGATCGTTTATTTTAAGTAGGCAATTATAGTCTGTAATTTTTACATGGTTATCGACAATGCTCTTTAATATGATCGAGTTTTGTCAACTTTGTGGTGGTGGGAGGGGGGTTAGTAACGTAATAAAACGAAGTTGAGACAAAGTAATGATCGGCAATTTTAACGTTAATTAATGATGATGTATATGTATGGATGGGAGCCCGTATGTTGATATGATCAATGCATGATTGTGTTAGTGAATTATTGAGTATTTCTTCCCTTGTTGGGGAATTAATGGTAGGCTTTATGTTGTACTGACTTAGTATATTAAGGTATGTGTTAGTGGTTGAAGAAGCGTGGTCAAGAGTATTTATGTTAATGTCTCTTATTAGGATGAGCCTGTGTGTTGTACGGGGTTCGATGCCGCTTAGCCATGCTTCTAACTCATGAAGAAAGCTGAGTGGATTATTGTCTGGGATTCTGTATATTGTGTTTATTGTGAATTTGATACCATGTTTGTCGCTATTTGTGATTTCCAAAATTAGTGTTTCGGCATGTTCGAAATGTTTGTCTCTCAGTCACATTGTATTTTTCTTTGATAAATGCCACTATGCCACCTCCCCTTTGGTTTGTTCTACATAAGTTGTTGTTTTGGTAATTATTAATGTTGTATGCGTAAATTTCTGTGTCGTTTATTGCAACTTCGGTCAGTATTAGCGCATCTATGTTTGTCAAGGTGTAGTTGAGGAGTATTATCAATGTAAGCCAGTGTTTTTTTATTCTTCTTATGTTTGTGTGTACGATAGTGAAGTTGGTATTGGTGGAAATATTGTCTGAGCATTTCTTCAAAGAGTCAAAGTCCTTGAAGTTCATATTGTCTTACTGTATATGTTCGCCTATATTTAAGATCTCCATTATATAGTTTTTAAGTGATTTCTGATCTTTTTCTTAAGGATGTGAACAGTTAGTGTTTTATATTGGTAGGCTGTGTAGGTCGGATTCTCTTGCAATTATATAAACTCGAGTGTTTTCATTCTTTCTCCTAAATATCTGTGAATCCTTAGTCCACAGGAACTTGTAAGTTTTTCTGTTTTTGTCTTCCTTGCTTGGTATAAAAGATGTTTGAAGTATGGAGTCCAGTGTTCAGTTATATAGGTTGGTGTTGGGAGTTTCTTGTTAGTTAGAATGTTGCAAGAATGGAGTCTCTCAGACTTCTGCTATTAAAACGAGCGATGATTGATGGCGGTCTCTCTTTGTTTTGTTTTTTTTATGGGACTTGGTTAACAGAGGCGATGTCTGTGGTTGCGATTTGAACGCCAATTTGCTGCCGATCAGTTGCATTATGTTGCTTAAATCTTCTGTCTTTTCTTTTGTTATTCCCTCAATTTGAAGTTCTTTTTTTCTTTCTTTTTGTAGCATGTTGTTCCATTTGACACCTGAGTGTGTTTACCTCTTTCCGCAATTCTTCATTTTCGCGTTTCAGTGTTTCTTGTGTTTCTATCGCTACAGTTAATTTTGCCTTTATTTCTCGCACGGTTTCTAACATTTCTTCAAAGGTCACGTTATTAAACTGTATGTAGCGTTCATACTCCTCAAATTTTTTGTTGATTTGTTCCATGTGTGTATTTAGGAAGTCTTTAACCATGCTTTTGAATGAATCAAAGTTATCTGTAATTTTAGGATCAGGAAGCGGCTTACTTTGATGTGCGTCGTTGCTTTTCTTTGGTGTCTGTTCTTTGTTAGGCATTTTTTCACGGCATTATAGATAGCTCCATTCGGTCCGTTTCGTGGTTTCCTTTACTTTCCAATATAATAATAATAATAATAATAATAATAATACAGTTGACATATTTCGTTTTATAATGCAGGGAAATATTCTTTGTGAAACTGTTAGATAAGGAAGGCATTTTTTATAAAGCACTACTGCTTTCTGTATATTAACGAAGAGTACCTTTACCAGGCACATTTTCTAATAGCGCCAAGGTATACCTTTTAGGTACATTTTCCAGTTCAAAATCTTATCGATGCTACCCAGATGAGCGCAGCTCGTTCATTTATGACACACACTCACTCCACTCACCTTTACTCTAGCCCTCACAGGTTTCTTCACTGCTCTGATTTGATGAGACCTCCCTTCTATCTCTCCTCCATTTTCTTTTTAAATTGTTTGAACACGAATTGTCAGTTTAAAGCAACAGAAACAGTTTATCTTCTCATTCCTTTTTCCCTCTCATACCCCGTGCATTGAAACATTATCGCTCACAGTTTTATGAAGTCTTTCACGACTGCGTAGGCAGTTGTGGGCGCAATTGTATATTTGCCTTTGGGTTAGCCTGACGCGGGTTCGAATGCTATATAATACGAAAGGAGCTTTGCGACAGTTTTCAAATGTTAGTAAGCTAGTCCTGTATGGAAGCCATAGGGTCCCCGTTTCGGAAATTCTTGTCTTTCATCCCTCTACGCAGGCAAACTGGCACTGGGATGTGTGTATAATTAACATATATGGATACTCAACATCGTAGATTCTCTCACAACTCCAACACACTCAACCCCCCCCCCCATTTAAAATGAAGAATGCGACAACGAACAAGATGGAAAATTATAAGAAGTGTTGCAGAAGTTTCTATATCATTGACTTCACTTTTTGAAAGTAGAATAAGCAATGTTAATACTCAGAGATTTGCCAGCACCTCCGTAGCTTCCTCGGTATCGACTGTGCGTTTTGGTTGGAAAGAGTTGGGTTCAAATATAATGTACGACGCGAAACTTTTAACTGGACTTTACAGTTGAAGGTGAGTAAGCTGATTTGAAAAGTGGAAGAAAGATCTTCCTCCCAAAAACCGAGTTTTTCATCTCGAACAGACCATTCGGCATGTAGGAAGCGCGCAATTTACGTCCATTATATTGCGTAGTAGCTTCACAGCCTTACTTGCTACGGCAGAAAAACAAAAATAACTCAGAGATTTGCAGCAAACATTCGTCCCAGCTAACGTTCAGCCAAAGAGGATGACGAGTATCACAAAATTTTTATTCTCGTGTAGATAACTAACGTGTTGTAACGTGCAACATTCCGAAATACGGGCTAACCTGGTATAGGGTGACCAAACAACGTCTCGTGTATCGACCAAATATAAATAAAAAAAATATGCCTACCTAATGAAAATATTGGCAGCAGATATCTTGCTTATTTCGGGACGCATCGTGCTCAGGCATAGCCAAGTTAGTCAGTCTTGGGCGAGGGCAGTAAGGTTTTTTCCGCTAGTTTATCTTGCGTTTTTTCATCCCGCAAGCAGGCAAATCGGCCCCGTGAACATACGCTTCTACAGTCAAGAATATACCCCCCCCCGCGGCAGACTAGGCGACAGGTCGGTTGGGAGTGGTACTAACAAGTAGTCGCATCTAAGTAACACGCGGACCCTGCATAGGAAGCGGGAATAACGCGTAGTGAAAGAAGAAGACCAGGATTTCTTCAGCTTCATAATCATTGTCACCGAACATCACTGCATTCCCTGGTGCTTTGATGAACCATTTCTAACATCACTTACAGCAGCCCAACTTTCTACAATCCACGTAACTATATCTTTATATGACGTTATTTTCATCTGCCCCGTTTTGTTATATTCATGGATGCTATTCATCATCCACTCTTCCCACTTAGCCCGCAAATTACACTTAAACTGTTTCTCTTCATAAATCCAAAAACCCACGATGGGGTAGGCCTTGAAATCCTTCATATTATCGTTTTGCGCAGTTCGTTTCGATTCCTGCAACACACGAACAGTAGATATTCTCATACCTTCAGCTCTTTCATTAACAATCCAATCCAACAGTTTTTTTTTTCTATGGTTGGCAAAAAGCACCTTCTAAACCTCATAGGACGTTTCCTCGTATGTCAACATTTCAGGACTCTTTCAGCCTTTCGCCATTCACGAACACTACTTTCTCCAACACTGAACAATCGACCACCCTCACGATTCCATTTTTCCTTTGCTACGTCTACCACTTCAAGCTTGAACTGCGCTGTGTAGGATTTTCTCCGAGAAGTACTTCTGTCTTCCATGGGTAATTCAGATCTAATAACAAAATATAAACAAATAATGATTTAGGGGTGAGGTTTAAATAAACCTCATTTAAATAATTTAAGTCGCCGAAAAAAGCCTGCTGGCTCTTTATATTCTAGTAGAACTTATAGGTACACCTTGCTGGCAATTCGTTAACCTATGTTAGCTAAAATCTTCGTATTCCCCAGGTCTACCTACTCACTGATCAGATCTCAATAAAGGTCGAAACCGGTCTGGGTAGTGACCTCTCCTCATAATGTAAAACAGTAATACAGCTCCTAGGAGCTGCGTTTTATATTATGAGAAAATATTAAGAATAGTAATCGTAGCTTTCTTCACCTTTACACCGAGTTGCCCGAGTGTTGCACTACCAGGTGTTGGATTACGCTTGGACTGGCTGAACGTACTTCGGCATGAAACGCTTAGATTCCGATCTTCGAGTGTCTTATTCGGCTGTGAAATAAAATGGGATTCATTATCCCCTCATTTAAAACAATGATTTACTTCCGATGCATGCGCTTTTAAAGAATTTCTCCATCCTCTGACTGTACTTCCTAACTCTACCGCTAGTTGGTGCATGCGCGTTATCTTTACATCAAAAGGAGTGATGGAAATATTGAGGGTGTGCGTATTACATCAGGTGCGCATTATCTATCGAAAAATACGGTAATACTTTCCTGTGTGCTAATCTGCAGCAATTATGATTTATTATACTGGGAATTGCATTAAAAAGGGGTGTCAATCATCATGTTGCAATCAGGATTTCTTTATCACAATCAAACTAAAATGGGCGAAAACTTTATACAGCTCGCAGCAGACGTAAACAACTTCTGTTTATTGAGTTATCTGGAACCTTCACACTCGCAGTTGGTGCCAGTTGTTAACCGTGATTTGATACGTCGAACAGTTTTGCTTGAGAACATCATGGAAAGCATGATGTAAGTACTGCATTTTAATGCCGTTTATTACTGAGCTTTCTTTTTGACGATTGAGGGGTTGTCATTTATTACATTTTCATGGCCTTCTTGATTTAGCGTACGCCTCACGGATGGTTCAAGTTGTGCATGAAAGGATAATACGCTTAATGTTGGGGATTAATTAATGATCGCATGCTGATACAAAGGTCATGAGCCCCATACGGACAGTACGGCATCACCTTATGAAATCAATGCGAAGCTGTTAGTAATAATGAAGGTTAAGTGTGTTCTCCTGGCCGGTTTGTCCGTTTTCAGGGAAGAAACACTCGAGTTTCTGGGAGGAAAATCCTTCATCTCCGTAGGAAACCATCCAATTAAAAATACCTGGTCAAGATTCTTCTCTTTATAGACTGAAATTGAACCGGTCTTTCGAACAAAAGGGCTCGTTTAAGCCAATTGAGCTTCGGAGGAACATTTTTTGGGATGAGAAGATATTTTGGAGAATGCAATTGATAGCGAATATATATTCGAGGAACTGTGGGAAGGGAATCTCTGAAGAACATTTATAGACATCAAATAAGATGCAAATGTCTTCGCCAACGCTTAATTAGGTTGGGAGATGAATTTTATCACACGGCGTGAGTTCACTTCTCCGCTTATCGGAGGCGTGAAGTGGCTTGAAAAAATGCAACGTTTGGTTTCGGAATATGGAAAATATAAATAAAATTTAAAAAAAAGGAGAAAAAATTCCAAAGCTCACCAATGGTTGCGAATGCGTTAAGGTTTACAGAAAAATCTTTTTTGGGTGGCAGCTACATAAAAACATACAAGTGGTTGTTCGTTTCCAGCAATCAGAAATAAATACCGTAAATAAATAAATAAGGCCACCATCTCTTTTTTATATTCGACAAGAGAGATGAGTCGAAAGCCCTCTTTTAACGCTAACTATTTTGTAAATCGACAGCCCTTCCTGTCTCCCTCTGCCCTTTAGAGCTAAGTGAGGTCTGTCGAGTGCTAAACAAAAGGATAATCTTAAATAGTAGTGTGTGTGTGTGCGTGTGTGTGTTCTGAAATAGTCTGATGCAGAGAGGGATTAACATTTCTGACTGGCTGAATTAAAACCTAAAACGTTTCGGTAGTCGTGACTTGAATCGAAATTGACTGAAAGTTTTCCTTTTGCAGATGAAGAGATGCAATGTTTCGTAGTCAATTACTAACATATAATCGAGTTACAGAAGAGCAAATTATTAAACAGAAAATAAAACGCATTTAACGTTTAGCGCGTGATATCTCACCTCACGCTATTGGGAAAGGTGAATTCTGAACTTTGATCAAAGCGAAGATAACTTCATGAACAAAGTTTACGGAGGAACAGATAGGAACAAAATAGGGTAAAAGATCTGATAAAGTCCTAAATGGCGTCTTGCATTTGAAATGATCCATGAAACGTGTGCACTGCTTGGCAATGAATCGCTGACCTTTTTTGCATGTTATGAAATTCCACATTATTTGATGGGCAGCGAATCGAAGTTTCTTCGGTACAATGAAGACGTTACTGCGGTTCCCAATTTAATTTACATAATGTGAAGACGTCGTAAATGCAAAAAAGTGCGATCGCTGAGCGCGTATGCATCCACGAGACGGACAAAGTGTGCTGCAAGGATTCTTGTCCACACAGCATTGAATGTCCGCACTAGTTTGGATTTGAAGTGCGACGAATTCGCGCTTCCTCATCTCATCGCATCATGCGCATGCTCGTTCCTATTGAAATCCAGTAACGATGATAACGAACATTGGGAAAGTCACTCACGTGCTTCTGGAACCATTCCAAACGATTCTGTGCTTTACGTTGCTTTCCACCAGTGTTCCTGGATGCAGTGCAGGATAGTGCTCGCGTAGAGTGTGGCATGAAGACTTGTTCCAGGTGCATCACACTCCTAAAGTGTAACCAAGAAAACTAACCGCGGCCAACAATAATCAGTCCTGTTAAACATGGCAGGATAATTCCATTTAGACATGCCTGTTGTCCCCACCATCTACAGAAATGCATTTCATTTTAGATGCTTTGGGGCAGCAGCCAACATTTTCTTTCTCCCGGCTACTGTCTAGTGTCCCGTTCATGTGCTTGTAATTTTCATCTTTTTCGTTTTCGTAACTTGAGCACTGCTAAGTCTGTATTCGATCGCATGCGAGCCATTTTTATTGCGCCTTCCGATGTGCTCCTCCGCAAACTGCTGTTGATTACGCTATCGTTTGGCTGATTAAGACTTAAGTGTTGGGTTGCACAATCATAGAGAAATTCCTCCCACCTTTCACAATGATAAGATATCTTCATTTATAGGACTGTCGTTAGTATAACATTTCCCCGGTTAGGCCAATACTAGAACATGAGAACATCATTCTAATTTGTCTTCTAGTGATTTCGGCGTGCACAACTGAGCGGACGGAAGCACTGTTTTGCTGAAATACCGACTCCAACTCGGTGTGATTATTATACCGCGCTTAGTGTCCACTTACTTGAGTTGTTGACCCCTACCCCTCCCACACACACACACACACACACACACACACACACACACACACACACACACACACACACACACACACACACACACATACTTGCCTTCGTAACACAGCATCAAGAGCCCAACCTTCAATGAGAAACTCGAGTTTGCATATTCGGGAACCAGCATACCGACCTTGCAGAATTTTCCTCCCAGAAATTTCGATTTCATCACAATAAAACAAAGTTGATAAAACATTGGCGCTAAAGAATACATCAAACCGCATATGTGAAATGAAATTTAATTTGTTTTTAAATTTTGCAGTTTCTAAATTCAGAATTCGTACAGGTGGTATCGTAAGCGATACTATTATGAAAATAAGCCATTGTAAACACCCCTAAACACAATCACTCATGTAAAAATGTACGTATATATTTAAATACACGTGAGTACACTGAATTAGAAACTTTTGTTTACTGCGATGATTACCGAAGAGGAATAAGATTGCCACTTCAGTTCTTTGTGCAGAGTTCGGTGAGATAAGATGCTGGTCGGGAACCGCTTTCATTAATTAAATGCTTCGGTCAATTGCTGCACACAGAAAGTTCTGTTTGTCCGTACAAACCTTCTCAGACGACGGCGATCTCGTTCCTGACACTGTCTTAGGACCAAAGTTACGTCTTTTAGACAAGCAATGTGGGTTATTTTCACAGTGATTAAACACTCGGGATATCTCACTTTGGAGAAACCAGTCAGGGGTGCTGTTTTCAAAATCGTGGCTTCAGCCAGGCGGGAATCCACAATAAGCATTTTTTCGAATTCCGAAAGACCCTTCGTTTTCCCCATGGTGAATAACACTATTAACTATCGCTGACCAGCGGCATTCTTAATCAGTTGGCTGGAACACGTGGTGACGCACGTGACCAAGTAATTTGCAAGTATGCTGCATAAGTGAGGTTTACTTACATCTGCATAAAATTTCTAATTCAGTGGACGATATGTGTATATTCATTCACAGTACACACATATATACAGGGTGTCCCAAAATTCACACAAGATTTAAATTTAGCACCATTTGTGCGGTAAAGTGTTGCCAACGAGAAAAAAACAGACGGCGTGACAGCTGACAGTTCAGGGTTATTAAAAATGGAGCGCTACACGAAAGAACAACGCATTTTCATTGTTCAGCAATATTTTAAAAATGAAGGTTTGGCAGCTACAGTTCGCAATTTTCATACAAAATATGGTCGGAATAATGATTTAACTTCATCAACTGTGAAAAGATTAATTAACAAATTCAAGGAAACTGGATCAATTAGTGATCTTATACACTCTGACCGTCCTTCAACAAGTCGTTCAACAGAAACATCGAAGCAGTTCGTGAGAGTGTTGCCGAGAGTCCAGGAACATCAATTCGGCACCATAGTCTTGAATTGGGCATTTCGAGAAGCTCTCTACAGCGTATTCTCAAGAAAGATTTGCATCTTCATGCTTATAAAGTTCATTTGACATAAGAACTGAAGCCTACTGACCACACACACACACACACTGCTTGGAAAGAAATAAACGGACACCACAGTATGAGGAAGAAACGCCATGGCGCCAACCTGAAATAAGATGCATGATTTACTTTCGTTGCGATGACTACAATAATCCTACGCGGTAGATTTCCAACAAGCATGTGATAGCGATCTCAATGGGAATTTTGGAATATTCCTCTTGTACGCATGCAATGAGGACTTGTGACCTCACCCGAAGATCCAGTTCATCTCACACATGTTCAATAGGGTTATGATCAGGGGGTTGTGGAGCTCAGTCAAGTGTGGTGGCGTTCCTTACAGTTTCAGGAGCAGCCTTATGGCAACGTGCATTGTCTTGATGAAGGAGAAATTGGTCACTTCGGTAGAAACGCCGCAAAGTAGAAAGCATTACATTCTCCACGATGAACCTCCCGGAATTCAATGTTCCAGGCACAAAAAACAGAGCTCTCACTGAAAACCAGGAAAAACAGGATCATACCATCACACCGTCACCTCCGAAATTCATAGTTTGGGTTACGCGCTCTGCAAGAGAAGTTCATTGGACATCCGACATACTAACACCCGTCATTTTCTGCTCCGTAGAGGGTGTTAGTGTGATTTTTCGCTTTCCGAGTTTCCACGTTCCACTGTACACCCTCTTTGCACCAATTTAAGACAATGTTGCATTTGATTCTGGTGATGTGGGACTTGCACATTGTGGTCTTACCATGTACTGATTCTTGTTGCACTCGATGCCCGGAAATCCACGTTAAGCGTGTCGGCTGAGAGGCTGTCTTTACACGTTCTCCTATACATATAAAAGGGCATCATTTGACTACTTTACTACTTAAAATACAAATTATTTTAAAGTAGAGAACCCGCAGAAGTGAGGAGTTCTCCTCAAACTCGTCCTCTGAAATGGATGTTGTTCTGTGGATTTGTATTCATCGGGGAAGTACTTTGTTCGTTGATGTATGGCGCGATCGTTTTCTATTCTCTCATCGTGTTGACCGTGAGTATTTAAAGAACCAGTTTAGGAATTTATATTTTATTTTTTTATTTTTTTATTTTGTGTGCCATAATGCATGTTAATGTACAAGACCTTTCGTATTGCAATTAGTTGTTGAAATCGTCTAATTTGAGATATTTATATTTTGATTACGAGTTCGAAACTAAGGATATTGCAGCCGAATGTGTCCAAAATAACCACAAAATAAAAGTCAGAATAACGTGTGAAGAGTAGAATTGCCTTTGACAAGTACCAAAACTTGAATGCTGGCAAGATAATCCCGAATTAAATCTCTCCTTTCTCGTCACGAAAAAGGTCCAGACATGAGCGTTATCTCGTTATGTTGTCATCGAACAGGGCTTGCTTACAGCACCAAGCTGAGGATGTTGAGAATTTTTCTCCGCCAATAAGAGGAACTTTTACCATCTCTTTGAATTTTCTGATGCTCGTGAAATATTCTACTCTGTGAGAAGACATGAAAAAAAAATTGCACATCCAACCGGTACAATCCTCAACGTTTGAAGCTAATCTTCTTTGCTGTGACTACTTCGTAGTACAAGAAATGGCGTCCTGTCCTCCCACAGCCTAATTTGTTCAATGGCTGCAGGAAGTTATACTGAATTTCCACACTGTCATCAGGTTTTCGTCTATTTTGATTGATGTCCTTATTAAACAGGCCTCTCAGTGTGTGTAGTGTTGACACTCTGTCTTATGCTCCTCTTTATCCCAGTTAAGAAGTACACCCAACATTGACTATACCTTCAGGAAAGGTATGGTGAATGATTATCTCTTCCTGGACAGTACAATGAAATCAGTTAATTGCAAATGCACATTGTTAAGAGACACGCAATAGACCCGTGAATATAACTGCTTTGGCAATAATTCCGGGTCATAGAAAATCAAACACATAACATTCGGACTGGAAACAGAGACCGAAACTGCTGGATTATAAACTTCATACTCCAGGCTACCAGAGAGAAAATCTAGAAGCGCATAAATGTACTACTACTACTACTGTGTTCACTGGGCAGCTACAGATGCCGTATGGTCACTCCGATGCACGATAATGTTCCATTACAAAGGAGTACTGTATGATCAGCGTACCTCAGATTATTGATCAATCTACCTCCTATCCTAATTCCTGTCCTGAGCTCATCCACTAGGTCTCGCTATGTAGTCCTGTTGTTTGCTTTTCTGGCAGCCTCAACTCTCTGAAGATCAGTCACTCCACACATGCCATCCATCTATCTCATTGATGGTCTACCCCTACCTCTTTTTCCAGGAACTTTACCTTCTATTACTGTTCTGAGAAGCCCCCCTTTCATCCTTTCCATGTGTCCAAAATATTTTAACTTTCTTCTGTCAATATCCTTAAGGAGCCTTAAAGTTCTGCTGATCTTTTCTAACACCCGTTCATTTGTACGCCGTTCAGTGTATGATATCCTCAACAACCTTCTGTAACACCACATCTCAAAAGCAGATATTCGTTTCTTATCTGACTTCTTTAAGTTCCAAGTCTCACATCCATAAGTCGCTGTTGCAAGAACAACTGCCTCCAAAATCCTCAACTTTGTTCCCATGGAGATAGATCCATCTTTTCAGATTTTAGACAGGTCTCTGACTGTTGTTTTAGCCATTCCTAACCTTTTTCTGACGTCTTCTGAACAGCAATTCTTCACATTAATAATGGATCCCAGGTACTCAAACTTGCTGACTTCCTCAATTCTTTCTCCATTAAGATAAACTTGTTTCTCAAGAGCTTCTCTGTTTGTTTTTCCTTTGAGAACCATGGTCTTTGTCTTGCTGGGATTGTGTTGAAGTCTTCTGTTATTACTGATATTGTTAACTTTGTCAAGAATTAGTCCTAGTTTTTCCATGTCATTACAAAGGAGTACTGTATGATCAGCGTACCTCAGATTATTGATCAATCTACCTCCTATCCTAATTCCTCTCCTGAGCTCATCCAATGCTTCACCCATGATGTCCTCCACATATATATGATAAACAAGTGAGGAGAAAATAAACATCCTTGCCTAACTCCTTTTCCAACCTGAAGTCAATCCGTCAATCCAGCACTTGTTCTTACAGTGGCTTCTTGCTCCTTATACGTTGGCTATCAACCTTGTTGAGGAAAACCCATTCTTTTCATTACTTCTCACAGTTTCACATGCTCAACACAGTCAAAAGCTTTAGAGTCGTCTAAGAAACACATTACCAGAGGAAGTCTGAATTCTTTATATTTTTCTATGATCTGTCGAAGGCAAAGGGTCTGATCTCTGGTGCCCTTACCTTTCCTAAAACCTGGTTGTTCCTCCGGCATCTCTGCCTCAACTTTGGCCTCAATCCTATTTAGCATGAATGCATGAAACACAAAATAATTATACTGCTGTCATGGAACAGTTTGAATACAGAAAGGCTCATCACATGACTTTCAATATGAATATCTCATTTATCAGTTGCAGCCAACGAAATGTAAGAAAGAAATTATATTTGGATTAATTGTTAAGATACGTATTTTACAATTTGTTATTTTTGAATCCATGCTCACACTCACACTCACATATATTGCAATTCGTATTCGTTTTCTATAAATAGAAAAGACACAGTCTTACACCGTCTACATCATTCAAGACCGATATACTACCAGAAGATTTTTGGATATGATAGAAAATGATATCTTCTGGGATCTAAAAATGGAAATTATTTGCTGTTATTACGACAATAGCTGGAAAGAAAGAAATGCAAACTGATAAGATTTGTTTGTGTAAGAAATCTATTTATTAAACCCTAAGCAAAATGTTTCTTTGCGTTGAAGAAACTAACATAAAACTTAATTTAAGGGAATCAAATGAAAAGCTTCTATCATCACCTTAGAGTACTACGCGGAAATTGCCCACTTGGCATGTAGAATGGTGAAAAATCTCTAATTCTCATTGTGCCCATTTTAACAAGATTACAATTCGAAGGTAAGTCATTCTCTTAATATAAAACACAAAACTGGAAACGGATCTCTTACGGATCCAAATTTTTTGCCTTTTCAGATTTATTTCAACTTATCATTGCACTATCATTTGTATATCATTACATTACATCTTATTAATTATACTTGTTTTCAAAATGAAGCAGCTCAACCAACAGTTTACATTAAAAATAATTAATTGATCAAATATAGCCCAATCTCTCCGCTTCCATATTTCAGCGAATCAACACTTTTCAGACGAGAGTGGGTATGGCAGACAACTTCTTCCTGGCCCTTAAACCTGGCCAGGAAGAAATAAAATTCGTGTTATCACGAGAAAGTATTTGAATTCTACAACTTATTCGCGTGTTAAAAGATAATACTTAAACCTAATAAGTTATTCAGCCTAATATTTAAGACTCGAGTTTCCGGAAGGTGGGGGTACTGTACTTTTCCATGCAAATATCTACTAATTTGGAATCAGCCGAAAACACAACAAAGAAAGTAAACGTTCTTCGGCCCCCACCAACTAGAATTGATCCTTTACTTCACCATGAATGATCATGGATATCAGTACAAATATAAATGTTGTACACCCACATTTCAGACACCAAAATCGATCCACTGTTTTTAACTGATTCCTGACTGTCATCCGATACCTACAGTCGACGGCAGCTATAAGATCCGTTGTACAGCCCAACCACATCTTGTGTAATCCCTTCCATAAATAGGAAGCACTCGCACGTTTGTGAAATCCTTAATTATGACAACCATGATGCTCTTTTCTACTTACTATAAAATTGTTTTTTTTTTTACAGTAGGATTACCCAATCTCTATCTGTGAGTTTGTTTTGCTATGAGTTTAACAACCGGAACACAAGTTGAATCTCCTGGAGTTTCAAAGATTTCAAAGACTCTAACTTTAAAGATTAAGCTGGAAAGGAAACCGAATCAACTGCATCAGCCATGAGCTATCTATCAACCAGAGAGTCCTTATTATCCTACTAATATTATGGACCTCTTTTAGCCAGTTTTCACTCCAAAACCTCACAGATATTTTCTATCAAATGAATCAGGTTATGATCAGCAACTCTGACCATAATATTCTTCCTGTCTACGTTTCTACAGCCTCCTACTCTATAACGCTATAATGATGCTAAACGGGGTTGTCTCGTTGCTGTTTTCGCTTAATCGATACGAACACCTGCTCTGAACAAATAACTGAAATGATCATTTCTGGAGCGATGGAATTCATTCCCCACTCCACTGTGAACTTAAGACTTTTATCAAGTCCTGGTTTCCTGAACAACATACCTTTGCAACCCATGGTAAAAGTACGCGTGTATTGAATATATCAAGTACAAAACTCTGAATACCTACTTGGGTGTACAATACAGTCCGAAATAATGAACAAATGTAGTGCAGTTTCGGAAGAGCCGAAGACACCAAGTCACCTGCTTGTTTTCTGTTCAGTTCGCGGTTAACACTTCTGGTCCCTATTCCTTGCCAGATCTGCTAGACCAAATTTGTGTCCTTCCATAATTTAACTTCCCTCCTTCAATTGGTACCAATTTTTTTACTACGACTGTTGTTTAGCTAAACAAGGCGAATCTCCTCCACACCGTTCCACAAAAATGCACACGTCATGCATCCTCTGAACTGTCCTCAGCAAGGCATCAGCAAAATGCTTATTTCCATTTGATAGTAATAAGCTGTTAGAGTTCACGTGGTGTCATCCAGCTGTGTTTCAATCTTTGCACCAGAATTAACACTACCTCTGTATCCTGATATCAATAAGCACTCTCATCCGTCAACTACCAAACAGCTTGGATGATCATCTTTCTGACGTTCCCGAAAAACGAAAGACAACAGTGGGCCCTCAAAACTATTGTCCCATTGCCCCCCTCGCTCTCATTCTGTTCTTGACGAGATAATGAAGGCGATCAATAACCAAATTGTTTACTATTTGGAGACTGATAAGCAGTCATTAGAAAGGATTCTGCATTAGATCAATTCTCTAGTTTTTATTTCCCTTCGGACACAGACGCTGATTCCATTTGGAGAAATTCATGAGAAGAATTGCCTAATTGAGTTGATTGTAATCTCATTGTAAGATTTGGAGCAACTCAAGTGGGCAATCCCATGATGAGAGAAACTCATCAAACTACCTCCCTCCCGCTCTCTTTGTTAACTTCTTAGTTTTGCAGATGACACACCTTGATCATCTTAATTCGAATAATTTTGTTATACATCTTAGGACACCTTCTGTGGGAGAAAATACAAAACACAAACCTTTCCTAATCCAAGGAAGAGATGAATTATAAGAATGCATTCTTTTAAGAGAAGTAACAAATATCTAAATGATATGTTTCTTTATACACTCGTGAGCGAAAATATTCTGACCACCCAGTCTGTTTTCAATTAACCAGATTGCATTGGTCAGAAATGTACTAGTGATGGCAGTATCTTGGTACGAAGATTGTCAGCGTGGTCATCACTGGGCTGGGTCCTATTCTGTCGAATGAACACACACCCTTAGCCGTAATTCTAACTAAGTCTAACACTCAACTAAGCAGGGACATAATGTTTTAGCTCGTGAGTGTATAAGTTCATTAACAAACCAAAATGTTTTTTTTTTTTTTTTTAATTTCAAACAGAGTGCTGAAGCGTATGAAAAGGCCGACCAGTATGAACATGAAATAACAGCCCTACTTGTGTCCTATTTCTTTGCTCAGCTTCCTGGTGGAATTCTTGCAACAATCGTTCCTTCTTATTGGTAAATAGAATTAATCGTCTTCTTCCGTTTATGACAGCCTTTCTGAAACTGATAATTATTATTAAACTTAAATACTTTTTATTTATTACTATTTAGCGAAATTGAAATATTATTCAGCAGCAGAATTAATGTCAGAAATAATTCATATTTATTTCTTATTATTGTTGGGAACAATAACTTCCGTACCTTAGTTGGTATCGACGATGTCCTTTCTCTGGAAAGACCAAGCCTAGGTCCTAACTAACCCTTGTAGTAAATAAGAACCCGTTTATGAGGATGTTTCAAGATATGGTGGGTTATAAGGTCTTGTACGGTGGTGGTGGTGGCAGGTTGTTCTTCCCATAAACACGGATCCCGCAAAACAGACAGACTAAACAGAAGAGCACACGCAGTTTACTGATATAGCAGCACACTGCGGGAAGAATTAACTGCCACTGACAAGCCATCAAGCTGAACACGAAAAAGGGAAAATGGGATTATCTCTCTCTCTCTCTGTATATATATACATGTTAATGTATATGTTAAAGATACCAAGTTATTTTAAATATTCTCGTAGACAGGCTTATACGTTGGTTATGCATTATTAAAACTCTTAAGGAATTGAACAACGTAGTTAAGAATATAAATTAAATTATACTTTAATAAATATTTCCGATATTTCTTTACAAAAAAAGCACGTGCACGTAGGCACTACAACACAGTAACTGAGAATGAAGAGATGAAGCTATTGTTTCTCCTAAAAGTCCTGATGGTGCCCTCTAGCGAGCTAAGTAGGTGTTCTTGGCCGTTGGGCTGAAGATCTGCTGATTCAAGCCTCCCAAATTTGGGGCAGTCGCATACAACTAAATTTGTTGAGGTTTGGAGAGTTTCTTAGGGCTGAGGCTGATTCCATAAATAGTCTTTCGCACGCATCACACACCATCACACATAAAAAAACTCTGCCCACTTCAAAGCCAGTATAGAAAACCTTACACTCCAACGTACTGACATAATGGTCAGCTTTGACATCTTCTCTTTATTCACGAATGTCCCACTCAAGGAAACTTTAGAGCTAATCCAAGCTAAATTTTCTCCCGATATCTCAGCCTTATTTCAGTCCACAATGAACTCAGGCTATTTCGTTTGGCAGCGAAAATTCTACAAAAAAATAGAGGGGACAGCCATGGGTTAACCACTCTCCCCACCCTTGGCCAATTTCTTTATGGAGACCTTTGAAGAAAAAGAATTAGCGTCTGCCCCACAAAAACCAACCATATGGCTTTGCTACGTTGATGATATGTTGGCTATTTGGCCACATGGCTCTGAAACACTCCTCTCCTTCTTAACTCACTTAAACAACCAACACCCCAGAATCAAGTTCACCCTGGAAAAAGAGGAAAACAACAGCCTCCCTTTCTTAGACACACTAGTCACCTGCCAGCCTAATGGAACCTTGGTAAAACTAATCCTTGGCTAAACTAATCTGTTCAAACGACTTGGCCCTAAACACTAAACTAAATCATATCCTCAACACTTTGTCAGTCAATGGCTACCCCCCTACAAACTACAAACCACAGATCCCCCCCTTCCACAACAAGGATTACTCTAATTCCATCACCATTCTCTACATCCGAGGCACCTCGGAAAACATTACCGAAATCTTAAAAAAACATGACCTGATCTCCTGTTACAGTCCTTACAGAAAATTGGCATCCCTTATCCGCTCCACTAAAGAATAACCACTTCCCCTAGACTTACCTGGTGTATACAAGGTCCCTTTCAGCTGTAAACTGTCTTACTTTGGCCAAACAAGCAGGACAGCGAATATCAGAATTTCTGAACACAAGGACTACATCCGTTTTCACAAGTACAGCCATTCTAGTCTTGCAGACCATACTCTGGATACACGCCACAGAATACGGTGGAAGAAAGCTACAGTAATACACCGTAGCAAATACAAATTCGAAAGACTATTTATAGAATCAGCCTCAGCCCTAAGAAACTCTCAAAATCTCAAAAAATTTAGTTGTATGCGACTGCCCCAAATTTGAGAGGCTTACATCAGCAGACCTTCAGCCCAACGGCCAAGAACACCTACTTAGCCCGCTAGAGGGCACCATCAGGACTTTTAGGAGAACAATAGTAGCTTCATCGCTTCATTCTCAGTTACTGTGTTGTAGTGCCTACGTGCACGTGCTTTTTTTGTAAGTTCCTTTAGAAGATGGCAACGTGACGTTGCCGAAATATCGGAAATATTCATTAAAGTATAATTTAATTTATATTCTTAACTACGTTGTTCAATGCCTTAAGTGTTTTAATAATTATTTTAAATCCTGATTTTTTACTTCATTTCCCAAGTAAGCAAACACACCAGTCAGTCAAGTTTTCACCTGAAAGTGTTGCAATTTTAGCTGACCCTGCACACAGTGCAAGTCCAAGGCAACTCTTGATAAAGGTAGAATAAGCTCTGATCACTATTCTTAATATTTACCCTTAATGCAAAGCACATCTCCTGGAGGAGGTGTATGATGCCATGTACTGAAGGCAAGGGGCCACTACCCAGACCGGGTAGTGACCCCTTGCCTTAAGAATAGTGATCAGAGCGTATTCTACCTTTACCACGAGTTGCCTTGGACTTGCACTACGTGCAGGGTCAGCTAGACTTCAACACTTGCAGGCGCAAACGTGTCTGACCTGTCTGTTTGCTTACTTGGGAAATGGAGTAAAAAACCAGGTTTATATTTAAAATAACTTGGTATCTTTAAGATATATTATACACAAGGTAAAAAACTTTCTACATATATATATATATATATACGTGGGCTGTTCAATAAGTAATAAGACTAATTTTACTCATCACTCATCAACTCATCACTCATCACTGATCACAATATTAATTTCTGTGGAATAAAGGAATGTTGCTGTCTGTATTAACAAAAGAGGTTGATAGATGGCGTATACGGGCTGATGTGCGAGAGTGTCACGTGACTAAACGCAAGCTCGTTTCGGCGCTCCTACGAAGCGCGACCAGTCTTCGAAATGGAAGTGTCCTTGGAACAGCGTTATGCGATTAAATTTTGTGTGCGTTTGCAAAATTCGGCATCGGACACTTTTAACATGATACGCGAAGCTTTCCACGATGAAGCAATGTCGAGGGCAAGTGTTTTTCGCTGGCATAACACTTTTAAGGAAGGAAGGCAAAATGTGAAAGATCTTGAACGTGAGGGAAGATCTTCAACGTCCATCACAGAGACAATGATCAACACAACAGCGATTATCATCAAGCGCGTCAAAAGGAAGCGTCCATTGCTGAAGAATGGCTTCTTTTGTACCACGATAATGCAAGGCCACATATTGCTGGTTGTGTAGTGGACATTTTGCAGAAGAACAACACAGATATCCTACCACACCCTCCATACAGTTCTGATCTCGCACCGTGCGATTTCTGGCTGTTTCCTCAGTTCAAGAAACCACTAGGAGGCCGCCATTTCGAAAGCAACAAAGCATGTGTAAAAGCTGCTGAGGCGGTTTTGAAAGAACTCTCAAAAAACGGACTTTCACATGTGTTTAAGAAGTGGACGCAGCGTTGGGACAAATGCATCGCGTCTCACAGTAGTTACTTCGAAAAATATCATGTAAATGATGACGATTAAAAGTAATCCGTTTTCTGTATAAATATAGTAATTACTTATTGAACAGCCTACGTATATATATATATATATATATATATATATATATATATATATATATATATATATATATATATATCACTCTCAATGCCTTTCAAGCTAGGTACTTCTCAATCTCTTGGTCACTACTCCTTTCCACGACTTTTGGGGAGCCCCATCCTCCTTGCCCTTTCTCTCTTTGTTCCTGTCATTTGAGTGCGTCTCGATCAGTATAAACACTTTGTCCTCCATTCATGAAACAGCTGGATGGATTTCCCTGATTCTTTTCTCAAGTTTCTCAGACCTAATAGTTTATGTTATCCTTCCTTGTACCTGCTATAAACTTAATTTCTTCGTCCTCTCCAAAATGCCATCTCCAAATCTGAGCGAGGGTGTCCAAATGTGATCCCGGGCCAAAAACCCAGGCAGAAATAAGTATACAAGAAAGTGTATGGAATTTTAACTTTTTTAATGTAACTCTCCCGCTGACAGTTGTATTAACTGCATATTAATTATCTCGAGATCGTTTGTTTAGGGGACTTTGTTTACTGCAGGGGACAATACTCCTCAATCAATGATGCATCGAGGCCTAAAACAGTGACAGAGATCCAGATTGTGTAGGTTTTTAAATGGAAATGTTCCCTCTCACGGAAGAGCTGGTAAATAGAAAATGTTGCCAACTCATCATCTATTTAAGGAATCCAATATCCCATCAATTGAATATTCTGTTGTTTCTGTATGTGCACCCTTGTGGGCTGTTTGTATCTTACGTGTGATTAATGATTGCCATTTTTCTGCTGGTCATGAAACGCAAATGCATTTTGCATGGTTTTGTTTTATAGGAGGTTTAATGGGTGTCGCTTTCATCTTTCTCAAACTGTCTTCGAAGGTCTCAAAAACTCCAACGAACACATGATCGTTGGTTGTTTGTTCCATTGAGAAACAGAGAGAGAGAGAGAGAGAGAGAGAAAAAGAGTGCGTTTTCATAACATTTCTATGGAACACACACCTATACTCGATGCACACATACATAACTAATATGCATCTTAAGGCAATTTCCTATAATTGGACCACATTTTATTTATTAAGCTAAAAACACAATAAAGAAATAAAACCCGACATGTTTCGTAAGTCGTTTGACTTACATCTTCAGGGGTAAAAGGTAACTTAAAGTTTAAAAACACATAAAAGAGAAATAGTTCATACTATACAGTTGTAGCCGCGTGACTGTTCATAAAATTAAGCATCAGAATGCAGATTCAAAGCAGTGCTAAGTTTAAACAATGCTGGATGATGCCACGTTCTGTTGTTCACGTTCAAAATGTCCGAGGTCTTACTGAGGTGTATTTTTTTTATCAAAGCTAACCAAACTTGCTGTAGAATTAAACCCTGATTTTTATTGTATTGTGTTGGAATTATAAGCATGTTTGCAGCTTCTTTAAATTTCCTTACAGTTTTTTTATATGTAAGACATGTTTGTTTTCTGCCAAGTACATGTGACCGGTGGAAGTGGTATGGAAATTTAGACCTGATTTGTGTTTTTTTCAGTTTTGTACATCCTTTTGGTGTTCGTTCATGCGTATTTCCCCAGATCTTCCTGTCTGTTCTACGTAGCAGATGTCGCAAGAAAAATAAGTTTTATAAACACCTGGTTGTTTTAAAGGATGTTGTGGAGGTTTCGGGGGATATAGAAATCTTAAAATTTTTTCCAGCGGCAGAAAGGTTACTTTGATGTTATGTTTGTTTAGTAATTTCGCCATCTTGTCTGTAACATTCTTGATATATGGAAGCGTGATAGCGTTTTTGAAATCTTGTTTCTGTGAAATGCTTGTAGGAGGTGTGTGGAGAATTTTTTTGATAGTCTTGTGTTCATAACCATTTTTTTTGAGGATCTGTGTTAAATATTCTAATTCTTCATTTCTCTGTTTGTCTGTGCTAAAAATATTATATGCTCTGTCCCTTAGGGTTTTAATTAGACCTATTTTTTGCGAAGGGTGGTGGTGGTGTGAGGCCGCATTAAGAAATCTTCCTGTGTTGGTGGGTTTTCCATATATTGAGAAAGAAAGTTTATTATCCTTTTCATTGACTTCTAATAGGATGTCTAGAAAAGGAAGTTTTCTAAGTTTTTCTTGATCAAAAGTAAATTTTATATTATTATGCAAATTATTTAGGTAATTTTTGAAAGCAATGAGTTCATCTGTTGTTCCTGGCCATATGATGAATATATCGTCTACATAGCGTAGCCAGATTTTTGGTTTTTTTATGATAATTGTTTAAAGCATTATTTTCAAAGTTTTCCATAAATAGGTTAGCTAAAGCCGGAAAGAGGGAAGAGCACATAGCCAGTCGTTCATTTTGTTCCCAAAATTTGTCTTGATACACGAAAAAAAGTATTATTTATACAATGTTTATAAAGATCTACGATATCCGGAGGAAAAAGGTCTTCAAGGAGATTCACAGTTTCGTTTCTTGGAACATTTGTAAATAGGCTGATAACATCGAAACTTGCTAAGATGTCTGAAGGTCCAATGTAAATATCTTTTACCTTCTCAATAAAATGTGTACTGTTCTTGATAAAAGATGTTTTTCCCGTGTGAGTGAGGTAAAATCATGTTGGTAAGATGTTTTGCAAAAATCGAGGTCGGAGAGTCTCTTCCATCCACTATCGGTCTTAAGGGAATACATACCTTATATATTTTTGGTACACTATAAATTCTTGGAACTAATGGGTGTTTTGATTGTGGAATTCATTCAAGTTCTTCAGTCCAATTAGGCACCTTTTTAATTAGATCATTGGTTTTATTGTGAGCGCGCCATGTGGGATCTCTTTCTAAAGGTCTATAGGTATTAGAATATTCAAGAAGAGTTTTCTTTCTAATTTTTTTTTTAATTCTACAGCAAGTTTGGTCAGCTTTGATAAAGAAATAAACCTCAGTCAGACCTCGGACATTATGAACGTGAACAACAAAACGTGACAACATCCAGCATTCTTTAAACTCAGCACTGCTTTGAATCTGCATTCCGATTTTTACTTTTATGAACATTCTGACGGCTACAACTGTATAGTATGAACTATTTCTCATTCATGTGTTTTTAAACTTTAAGTTACCTTTTACCCCTGAAGATGTAAGTCAAACGACTTGTCGGGTTTTATTTCTTTATTGTGTTAGAATAGAATAGAATAGAAATAGATGCATATTACAATTAATATGCATCTATTTGTGTGCAAAAACCACGTATGACTATATGTGTGCGTGTGTGTGTGTGTATGTATTTCGAGTTGCAAGAGTTTTGATTTCGCTAAAAATTAATCTGGCTGGAATTTCGCGTATCTTTAATTGTGTTCTCGTTCGTCAGAAAAGATAAAACTTTGCTCAAAACTGGTGAACCATGCAGCAGTGTAGTGTTGTTGTAATCATTATGTGCAGCGTACTTTCTTGTGATAAAATTGCTTATCAGGCTATCTCCCTAAATCGTTTTTTTTTATTAAGAACAGTTGGAAATGTTGTGAAGTGTTTGTTCAAGCCGACCACAAGAAACAAATTTTATCTATTCTGGCAAATGTGGATCTGAGGAAATCTTTTCATCTGTCCCTCAATCTCCTTGTCACTGTTGCTGTGCCAGTCATCCATTAGAACTAAGGACATACCAATTTTCATTCGTTTTCTTCCACAAATATTATGCAACGTGATATCGATTCTGGTTACTGTTTCATCGTAAATGACTGTGCATAACGTTAGAAATAAATACATAAATTAAAAATCATATGTAAGCAATTTCGACTCCAGCAACAAACTTACATCGTCCCTTTAATTTTAGGTTATACGGAATAGCCGGAATTGCAGTGTCTGTTTGCACCCTGTTTACCCCAAAATCAGTTACAGCAGGGCCTGCCTTGGTATACATCATTATGATAGTTCTAGGATTAGCTAGGGTAAGTAAATATTACGCCTAAATCTAAGTAGAAATGATCTGAAATGTTAACTGTGATTTACTGTAAAAACAAGACATAACAAATTGCAAAATCTTTAACACGGGCACTGTCTGTCTGCAAGTACTTAAGGAGAGGGAATCAACTGAAGCGCTTCTTACTGAACTTGAGATCACAGTGCACAGAAGATGTTACAATGAATAAAAGAAGATGAAACAAAACAGGCATGGAAGGAGGAGCATGGGTTCTTGTAGTTTGAAGCTGGACAGTGTACGAATCTTGGTCAGAAGCTTTTCATTTGCACTCAGAGGAAATTTCCATAGAAAAGTAAATGAGGTGAAGATTATGGTTGGATTTGCCACACATAAACTTGTCAGCATTTTCCCTGAAGATTGGTATCATCTACAGGAATCTAGACTATCGGAGACTGATTAGGATTATGCAGCATTTAGATGAAATATGGAGAATTTCAGTTAGATCTTTATTAACAGAAGGACTTGCAAATGATCCTGTCCAGTAAAGATGGAGAAGAAAGGGAAGTGGGGGGGGAACTGAAGAAAGAAAGGAAACTGAGTTGTAATCGCTTAAGACTTTCTTGGAAAGCAGGCGCACTCTTTCGACTACAGAAAAATCTTTCAAAAATTAGTAATCAGAAGCAAATGGAAAAATGTCTAAGACATTTGGAGACAGAGCAGATAGCAAGGATGGGTTTGTTTGTCTCTGACAATGCAATGGATGTCTGATCTGTTGAGTCTACATTTGCTGCTACTACGACCATGAAAGCGTGGTTTGATTATTTAAGGCAGCAGCAGTCATTGAGGCTGCAATTCTGTGAGAAATGACTCGTTTGGTTTCGATCTCCGCAATTGTTCGTGTATATAATTGTTTCTTTGAATGCTATGATTGGTGGATTAGCGGATGTGAAAGTGAAAGGTCATAGAGCTTTGTTCTTTGTTTTCTTTTTGATGGTTTATTATGGCTTTCCTCTGATTTTCCCTCTTTCTTGTTATAAAGTTTGTTATATTGTTTTATTGGAGAGTTTGTGATCTGCCCTATATTTACTTGGGGTGTCGTTTGTGGTTGGTGGTGTCAGGGAGTTAATTACACAGCAAGAGCATTTACTGTTAATTCACTCCAATCCAACGAAAGATGTTTGATTGGAGTGTAAGTTTAATTTCTGGCTAGACACTGGTATAAAGATATAACAATATCTGAATTGTCATTATCCAAATCACATGACATGTGGTTTTGATATCCTTTCAGATATCACCACATTCCACGGAAATCGTATATATCATGGGTTATAATGAAGATCAAGATAATTCACACATAATGAATTTCGAGGTGCAGTAGATTCCGTATCCAACTCCAGTCCATATCAGACATTCACGTTCGTCATCTTGCTCGAGACATGTGACAATCGGAGTTGTAAAGGAAGAAGTGGAATCAAGTTTCAGTTGAAATTCCTCTTTCCCGAAAAGAATGCAATTACCGTGTCTTTTGTTCATGTCTCCGATATTCTGATATTTGTGTTGGGCATTATCTCTCTTTCTTATCTGCATAAGTCGGATTAGAATTCAATTCCAATACTCAAATTACGTAAAACCTAATAGAGTAGAAGGGACAATATTGCTGCGAAGTAGAGTGAACGGCATCCTCCCAAATCAAAGGGTAGGTTGGATTCCGTTACTAATATCTTCGCTGTTCTCTTCAAAATCCGTTGTTCTACTTGCAAGTTTCATCACCGATTCCAATATTTTTCTTCTGTAAATTCAAATGATGATCTTCATTTGATATGGCGTCAAGCCCCCTCAGTGATTCGAACTGCATATCTGAAACGTCCTGCAATCTCAATTTCTGTGCAGAAGTTTCGTCGTTTAGAAAAATGAAACAAAAAGAATTCAGGAAGAGCGTAGAAGATGGAGACCACATCTGTGTTGCTCGCGACAAAGACTATTTCAAATACTACTTAGCGCACTCGAGTATTGTTTGTGGTGTGATCAGCTACTTATGCATTATCACTTTTAGGATGTTTTTCCCCCGAGTTTTAAACGCATAGGGGAATTTAATTAATAAAGATTATTGAGCGTATTTTCTTCAGAATCAATTTGCGATGAACTTCTTCGCACTCAAAGAAGCCACTTTTCATGCTCTTGATGCTGGATGATGATGATGATAGCATTTATTGATGGTGTCAGTTTTCAACTTTCAAAACGTTCTTAAAGCGTTTTAACCGCATTTTCAAGAAAACAGTAAGCTTAAAAGCAACACTCAACATATTGACTTAAAAATGACTGTTATCGGCATTTGGAGAAAGCTGTAAAGCTAGTGCGTGTGTGTGCTAATTTGAAATATGGGACTGTGAACTGACTCTTTTATATGGCCCCTCAAAGATTGAGTTGTTATTTGAATATGTAAATCATATATTTAGCTAATTTCTCACATGAGGAGTTGAATGTTCGTTAAGAGCATAGTAGGTGATGCATCGGAGACTAAATGATTGCTATTTTTACAGGGAGTGATGTCCCCTGCGGCATTTGGAACATGGGCTAAATTGAATGTTAACAACCGACCGACCACCATTGGGACCGCAGAAACAGCAGGTAAGATTATTTCACCGCTTCTAGGGACGTTCCAAAGAAAATAATAGAAATTTTTTATATTTTTGCTTAAAAGTCTTTTAAAGCTAAATACGTATTAACGTGATGTAAATGCATTTTAAATGATTTTAAAGTATTTTAAAATCAATTAAACGATTGCCATAAACGACTTCCAAATTTGCTCTTTTGCACGGTCTGGATCTTTGTTATCGTAAAGATGCTGATGGATGAGATGGAGGTCCTGGAAAATGATGCGAATGTTCGTCATTGCATGCAAGAGTGGCGACACCAAGTGTTGAAAATAAACATTATTCTGTAAATGAAAAAGATGAAAGGTGTGTGTGTGTGTGTGTGTGTGTGTGTGTGTGTGTGTGTGTGTGTGTGTGTGTGTGTGTGTGTGTGTGTGTGTGTGTGTGTGTGTGTGTGTGTGTGAAGAAATGATTAATACGGCACTTTCGTCGTCAAAAACCGCGATATGAGATATTAAACAGAAAAGTGCGACTACATTTGGACTAATTTCGAGTTTGCAATTAGAATAAAAAACATTGTTGGGTTCTCCACGAATGAAACAACAGCTGCAAGCAAGCAACCCTTTGTCTTCTTTACCTAAATTAGTACGACTGAAAGTTTCTAATAAAACATGAATAACTGTGCAGAATATAACAACTTAAGGAAGTTAGTTACATTTCGCACGTTTTGATAGAAAAACTGTGTTCAATGGGGAATGGCCAAAGCCAATGGTGACGAGGATGATGCATTATGTCTGTGCACGGATTTCTTGTTTCTAGAAGCAGTTGCCTTTTCCCAAAGGATTATCTGTGCTTCCCTTTTATGATTCCGCACCGAATAAACTATTCTGATTCAGTTAGTATCACATCCCTACGGAGTGAGAGAGATAGAAAGACAGACAGAGAGAGAGAGTCAAGACGAAATGACTAATTTTCATTATCAGGCTATTGTCCCCGTGTGGCATGTAGCTGGCCCCTGCATAAACATACGAACTAATGTGGCATCCTCCTAAATCAACTGATGTGTGCCTTTAGCATTCCGCATCGCAATGCTTTCATTCAGAAGCTCCAGAACATTCACGGCACCCTGTCTCGAAAGAAATGCCCACCAGTTCGGTTTATTAAGTACTTTGATCCAAACGGTAGCCGTTTGAAAATATTTTTTGGATCAGTGATTTAATCCACTTCTCCAACTGCTTTTATTTTTTCTCCATTCTGCACTCCATATTGCATCCGCCTTATGTTATTGAAATTTTGATTGACGACTATACCAGTTTTAAATTAATTTTCATTTAAGGCCTCCGAAACAAAATCGATGCGTTTGGTTTGTATTTGACAATATGTGGGTACTAACAGATAATGAAAGGTCATTTTCAAAATTGTGAGTCATCCATATCAGGTAAGAAAAAAATTCAAAGTTATGTTCAAAATCACATTCACTGAAGTTCAATATATTTAATGTGTTTGTTTGAATTGCTATTGCTTTAACTATAATGATTTTAGTTTACAACTGCATTCTATTTTTTTCTGCAGGCTTGTACTTTGGAACTTTTCTGTTTACCGCAATAAACTGGCGGGATGATATTTCCACGTGGAAATTAGAATATTACACCTATGGTAACCTGAATCACTGTGGTCTGTGAGGTAACGTTAAGTTTATAATACTGTGATTCTTTCTAATTGGCGAAGGCAACGATCTAGTTCGTCTCGTGGGCTCGCATACAGTATGTTATTAACTACCAAGTGACATATTACTAAGTCATCCTTTTCATTGTTAAGCGCTTATATTGTAAAAGTGTTTACATTTCCGTTTCGTATTCTTTATAATAATCATCATCAAGTTCTTGAAATATATCCCTCAGGGTGCAGAGAATCTTATGACAGCACTACATGAAAAGTTATCTTCATTACTGACTTCCTATCAACAATTATGCTCTACATTAGCTTGTTATCTGACAACATTCTAATATCAGCACATATTCCGTTTGTTGTAAGACACTTTTACTCTATCAATCCACCTTCATCTTGGTCTTCCTCTGGGTCTTATCCCTGCCAACCTGGCAGAGAACACTTGTTTTGCTAATCTTTCTTCTCCTATTCTTTTTAAGTGACCATACCACCTGAGATTAGCTCTGCTCACACATTCCTGGATGCAGCTTTGTGAAATTCTCTCCTAATATCCTGTTTCTTGATGTCCTACTGACACTGATGCTATCTGCTCACACCCCTAATCTTTCTAAGGACTCGCATATCTGCGGTCTCTACTCTTTGGTCAAGTGTTTTATTTCTACAACAGCTTTCAGATTCATAAGTTAAAATTAATTTGAAAGCTTGTCTTGTATACCATTAATTTAGAGTGTCGACTAATTTCTTTCTTATTCCATATACCTTTATTCAGTTGACTTCATACCTTATGAGCTTTATTAATTCTGTGGTCTACTTTCACATTTATTTTATCATCGTAACTAAAATTGTGCCTAAATAACTGAACTATTTTACTTCTTTAGTTTCTACATTCAGCATGCTGTTGATGCTTATATTGATGTTGATGAATAACTGTTGAATTACAAAACATTTATTCAATTTATTCAGGGAATCTTGCAGACTTGTACTGGATTCAGAAGTTTAACATCATCTGTATCAACTAAAGAGCTAAGATTAACATCTTCACTTTTGATAACTGATTTAATACCATTTTCCGCAATAATGTGATCCATATCGATAATGAATAACAGCGGAGATAATATGCACCCTTGTATCTTATCTGATTTCACATCAAACCATCTTCTTTTACTTCCTTCAAGTCTGCTGATTTACAGCTTAAACAGAAACCATGCATTGCATCATATAATGTCCCATTTACACCATATAATTGTTGTGTTTTGAGGAGATTTCCTCTTAGCACCTTGTCATATGCCTTTTTCAGATCTATAAAACTTAAATTCAGATCTTTGTTATATTCCCATGACTTCTCAACTATTTTTTGGTAATGTGAAAATCTGATCCTGACAGTCTCTATTTGGCGTGAACCCAGTTTATTCATCTCCAACTCCTCCACCACAATTTTTCTTAGACATTTCTCAGGAATACTTGCATAAATCTTACCAGGAACACTCGTAGGGAAATACCTCTGTAATACTCGCAATCAGGTTTATTTCCTTTTTAATAGATGTGTACTATGATAGCTCTGCTCCAATCATCTGGATTTTGGCCCTTTGAATTATGCAGACACTGTAAAGCTTTGATGTCCTTCAGCATTTCTGGTCTAATAACATTTAGTCACCCTGCCTTTCCATATTTCAGGCTTCAGGTGGGTTTTCTACTTCAAGCATGGATATATATTCCAGACGGCATTCCTTTCTACCACCACGCTGCTGTCACTGCTTGTTTCATTTAGCAATATTTCAAAGTAATTACTCCATGGATCTAGAATATCTTTATTACGAGTTCCATGCCCTTTTATTACTCCTAATTCCTTTACGTATTTCACGTAGTTTTATATTTTTTATTGCAAATCCCTAATAGTGAGATACCATGGCAATCGTGCAGCTTCCACAGTTGTAGAACCACCAACATTTTGGAATCCCAAGCATATGTTGAGATATTCTATATGGTTTATATGGGTTTACAGTCTTGTTATTTAATTCATCAGCTTGATTAGTTGTAATTGCGGTTGACCCAACCCAGTTTATAAGGCCATGTATATTACGTCTGTAAATAGCTTAGGTTTTCTAAAGATAGGTTTGTCTGTTTTACTGGATGTTTAGTTTCCAGTGAGAGAACCCTACTTCTCCCGTATCATACCGGCTAACTTACCCTCATTTTGAAAGTCCTAATTAAGGTTCTTCATAAAAAATTTAATCAGGGAATTAAGGAAAAAAAGACCTAGGTTCACCCCCCCCCTCCTAGGTCGGGATGTGAACCTAGGTCTTTGCGACCAAAAGGCTTCTATACCGACTGAGATAAGGAGGCTCATTCTTCAGTATGGAGAAGGTAAGAAAAACATGAATATACATCTCTGCACAGAATTATATAACCTGTTTAGAAATGAATATATTCAGAAGGTTCCTTGGAGTATTTCTACGACCTCAAGAAACCAAGGCATCGGCTAATCGGGACTGTTTGAACGGTGTGGAGAAACCTACCAAAGCGCGGTTAGACAGTTTTCTCTAATGCTTTAGGTCCACTCATTATAGAACTGTCCGATGGTTTTGTGTAAAAATACATTTGATTTCAGCTGGATGTGCAACTATCCATTTACCCGAGCTCGTTGCATGGTTGTTTCATTTTAAGACAATTCTACGACTTTAAACTCTTATGGATTGAAATTGATGCAATGTTTCAGTTTTAGCTGCATTGAGCATGAGTGATTATTTGCTTTTGTCTGTTTGTTAGGTTCTTTGGGTCTGGTGTGGTTTACCCTTTGGCTTGCAGTATTCGTAGCTTCGAAATTTTCTAGAGAAAGCTATATGAGATTAGAAAAAGAAGAGAATGCAGATCGAAACAGAATTACACAGGTAAGTATTGTGTACGATAATGTTGTGTGTATGTGTGTGTGTGTGTGTGTGTGTATGTGTGTGTGTGTGTAAATATACAGAAGGAAATCCATGCGTAGAGTGCTGCATACTGGAATCAGCTTCGATAGTTATCATGTGAATTGGGAACGTCTTTTAAGAGTCTGTTATGATCATCACTCAGGCACAGCACTTCGAACTCTATGAAATATATTTTTAAGCGAATCCACCACGATCAGTTTAAGTCTCATTGGTCAGGAACGTTTTCAACTCACTTGAAGACTACTAAGCAGAATGGTGGTCTCACACGGAGTAGTCATAGTCATCTCTCACCAAAAGACAAAGCATACATATTTTCATACGAAGTATAGGTCGTAACCTCGATTCATTTCAAATAAAGTTCTCCTTTGTTTTCGGGAAAAGTCGTCCTTTCTATGTCACTTATATTCAGTAATACCCATGCGCTCAAAGAAGGTAAAACAGCACTTCGACGTCCATTTTATTCAAGTTTTTCATTTCACAACAGATCATATCATTGGCTTCTCAAGCTCTAAAGGTTTCTCCAAAATATAGCGTTTCATGGCATAACAAATCCTATTCATAGGTTCATGAGCTCCAAAGGTTCCTATTTTTATAAATTTTTATAAATTAACGAATTTATATAAATTCGTTATCTTATAAGTAGTCTGCCTTCTTCGTACAAATCGCAAATCTATATTATGCCTGACAAGAAATAATGTTTTGCTTTTTACCATTAGCGAAGTGTGAGCGAACATAAGCTTACGATGATTATTTTCACGCGAGGGTTAGTTTTCCATAGTAACAACTGAGTTCCCATTGAAATGTTTAGCATCACCTAATATGCACCTCGTATCCTTTCCGATGTGTGTATTGTCGGCCCAGAGGTGTTTCCACCTTTTTGGACATCTGATCGGTGGGCGTTCGACCACCTGTCGAAAGAGTCGGAATTATAACAACGGCAGAAGTTATATTTCTATCAGGAATAGCTAAATTATGGTTAATTTGAAAGCTTGATTAGAATTAAATCTTCTGTATACAATTATACTAGTTCTGATGTATTTGAAGCGATTTCTTGTCAAACACCTCCAGATGTAAAGAAGCTCAATTTGCTTCAAATTGCAAGTTAGGAAACGTTGTGATATTGAGGTGGCATCAAAAAAAACTTAAAATTTTCTGACTCCACCCAAAGCTTATAACCTTTGTTCTTTATTCTATATAAGAATGCGATATCGTATAGCATATACATGATCTACGCTTCATAATATCTAAACTGTATAGGTGCCGCTGTTAAGCATTACATTTAGTAAATTACTTAGCAGTCGCCTATACTTGAGTTGTTCTTTGGGTGATTAGTGCTATCTTTACTGGTAAGTGTAGAGATTATCTCAAGGAGTTATGACGGATACCTGTCGCCATCTCGTATCCCTAATTGTAACTATTACTGTTTACTGTTTTTTTATTTGTTCGCAATTGATGTTATTATCGGAGGAAAAGTGGAAAAAGAAAGCCTTGAAAAGAATTACAGATTCTAGGAAAGAGTGGAGCATCTCTTTTTTTTTTTTTTAATGCGTGGCACTTCAACAGTTCAGACAATGTTTATTGTTCTCAATCTAATAGAGAAGTTTAAAGAAAATAAATATTATCATCACATTACGTTTATTTTGTGATCTAGAGAAATTATAAAACAGAATCAGAGGAGGAATTTTGGCGAATATTGAACAGAACAGAATTGCGTTCAGGTGTATGATAAGTTAAATATATTGATTAAGGGAACTCTAGCAAGTGGGAGGAGTGCATTTAGAAACGTTTTCGATTTATTTCAATTATTTAAATTATATGTTGGAACAGTTGAAAGAAAAGTTACGAGGCAATGGCTTAAAGATAAGTCATCCTAAGAAAGAGTATTGGATGTGCACGTACGATGATGGGATAATTACTGATGGCAGTCAGTAGAAGTGACGAAGATTCGGATTCTGAGGTTAATGTGCCGAGTCAAAAAAGGAAAAAGCATCAGAAAGAGTTTTAAGATAAAGAAACCGAAGGTTGCTCTAATTTGAGAAGATTGCGGAATATCTGGACGAAAGTAAAGTCCCAGTTAAAAGAATAACAAGATTACAGATGGTTGGAGTAAAATTTGGCAGAATTCTCCATCCCTTCCCCCCCAAAAAAAATGCTCCATAAGAAGAGAATATTAATTCATCTCACATAATTCCTAGAAGTTGCTTTGGCTGTGATTCCGAACTAACAACCCTGCGCATATTCACACTGCATGCATGGCGACATCCAGAGCTGAATTCCACTGCTAGCAAACATTTTACCAAGCAGATAAGGATTTTGTTCTCTTTTCCGATTACAGTTTACGTGTTGTGTTGTGAGAAATATACGCACTGATGAAAATGGGATCGCTTACTTTTTTAATGATATTGCAAAGGAATGCGTTTCTGCAATATTGTGTGTGATGGATATTTAATTGTTTTATTCCCTATAATTATACTGTGATAACGATTGGTATTCAGTTAATGAAAAAAAATGAAAAATATAAATTTTTATAGTTAATAAATGCACTTAAGAGCATCTTATGGACGAGAAATAATGAAAGGCATTTGTTTCTACAAATAACGTGCTTCTATTGTGTAGGTGTCTTCAATAATCGGACGAAGTCTTACTTCCAAGGAAGTTATTGCCATAGGAATCGCCCAGTTCGCAGCGGGATTCGAAATGTATCGGTTATTTGTGACAACTGCGTCCTTTTCCTTGATGTACGGATTAAACACAACTTCGGTAAGTGCATTTTGATAAAATAATTTCAGAATATTATATTTATGGCTATTTTGCCTGGTTCTGTTCATGAGTCCCCTGTTTAAATGTCATTGGCTATTTACTCACGAATTCTTAAGGCATTGCAGATGCATATTTACCAATAAATATATGTAGCATAAAGGAAGAGAAATTTACACATACCTTTTTCCTGGGTGTTGTGGCTTCTCTTCTTTCTGCGATGTGCAAACTACTGCAATTATGCTGTTTTGGCAGGAAGTGTGTGTGTGTGTTTGGGGGGGGGGTTATAGGCAATGTGAAGGAATTAAAATAGAAAATGGATAAAACCCGTTTTTTCTATAATATATATATATATATATTATTATTATTACGGATGGGCAGAGCGTTTTTTTTATATATAGGTGGGAAAGGGCGAAAGGGATTGAAAACAGCAACTGATTTTTTGAAGGGGGGTTGTGGGAAAACGGGGTTCACAGGGTGCGGTCCGTTTCGACTATGCTTGGTCGTCGTCTGAACAATGGAGGAAGTGGATGCTATGTCAGGTCGGTTCAGTGTTTCTGCTTTTGAAGTGTTATCGCCTATTGGTCGCGGTTGTGACCTCAATATTACGTTATAAAGCTTCCAAATCTCGGAGATTATGTAGGGCCTGTGGACGTTGATAGACTTTGCGTCACATTTTATGGCTATTGTTTCCGATATTCTAAGCATTGTTTCATTGTCTTGTCTGTCTAATATGATGTCCTTGCGGTCTGCGGGGGTATGTTTTTGTTCAAGGGCGTGAACAGCTATTTAAGTTTTCCCTGTGCTTTGTATTCGATTTTTCTTTTTGATGTTGCGTTTTTTAGTGTTTAAATGTTCTGGAATAGGGATGTTACAATCACGGAAGTGATCTTGTAGTCTTGCCCATAAAGACCTGATGGTGGAACCTGTGTAGGTGATATCACAGTCTTTTTGGCAGGGAAATTTATAGACTACGTTGTGGTGTTCAAATATTTCTTTTTATGTGTGAGATTTTGTGGGTTTTAGGAGATTTACCAATTTTTGGTTTGTGGTGAATACCAGTTTGTAGTCAGTATGTTTGAAGATGTATTTGCAGGCTTTGGATGTGTTTTGGGTGTATGGTAGTTTGATAATGTTTTGTGTTGGTAAGTTTTTTTGGTACTTTGGTTGTTTTGTCGGGTTTTGGCCGTCCTGTTGGCGTAATTTATTAGTTGTGTAGGATCGTTGCGATTTTTGAAGATCTGGGTTAGTTTTTTAATTTCTGCGTTCAGATTACTATGAGCAAATAGCCGCATATATAATAGTTTGCTAAGAGGAGTAACATGAGAGTTTTCCCAGAAATAATATCTATCATTTCAGAGTTTCACTTTCATATTACTGAATGCTAATTCTGATGTCGCTGCTTTAGTTTTATACTGGTTGTGCTCAATAAATACTTGGCAGAAATCATATTTGGATAGAAATCAATCCAGTTTATACTTCGATTATACTGAAACTCAATCGTGTATTAATGTTCATGCAGAAAATTCATTTCCACTTCCGCTTTTTCTCTAAATGACTGTCTCGGTCTTACGAATGGCTTGATGCGGTGCAGAATCAAGCCTGCCGATACAAAATTATTAAATCGATTGAAAGTAAATACTTCAATATTAAAACAATTAACGTAATTAAAGTTCGTTATCACGAGGAAGAAACTCGAGTTACTTCACAAATCTAACGTCATACTACAAAACCGGTTCTTGGAAATGGCGAAAGTAGTACAGAATTCTAGTAATTATAAATGACCGGACTTTAACACATACGTTCTAAACACATTTTGAAGTACTTCCTTACTTCCCTTCAATAGTAACTACCTACAGAATATCATCACGAGGATCCAAACTCTCGCTTTCATCTTCATTCAAGTGACTGTCCATGTTCGAAAAGCGATTTCGCGTCCTGTCATACAGAGTACATATCTTTGAATTTCCAAGAAATGCTACTACTTTAAGCTGACGAAACGTTGTGTGTAAATATTCAAGTTGGATAGTAAACTATTTTCTAAGAGAAGTCTAGAGAGGAGTTTCCTCCTGGTGGAAGGGAACTTCATTAGATATATACGGTTGGTCTAAATATTTTGAAAAAGGACCCCTGGACCTCAGTACAAAAATAAAAGTAGTGGTTGAGATGTGCAGAATGCTTACTTACATATCCAGAGTGGTACCAATAATATAGTAGACTCGAGCTACGAGTCTCTTTCTGGATACAAAATAAGTATAATTCAATTGAAAGTTTTGAGGATGTTAGTGAGCCGTTATTGAAAGTAGGATTTCATTTTTATGGAGTCGAAACGTATTCTGAACAGAGGATGCATTAATACGGTTGAATATTTGAGGTTAGGTGTACACTTATGCAGACATGTAGGGATAAACAAAAGTTGTTATCCTCGGACTTGAGAAGTAGAGTGCTGAGAAGAAGAAGATGGTGGAATTGATTTTTGATTTAAGAATTGGACCTTTGGTATGGGATGTAGAGAACAGTAACTGTAAATAATTCATTGCATTGTTTGAAGAACATGAAAGTGGATGAATTCGAACTAGCATTGAGATATTCACGGATTTAACTGAGTATAGCATACAAGTTAATGTATAATCGATCATCTGATTACAAACACATAGAGATGGTAGATTATAAGGTATATGTGGGGTATCGAAATGGCAGAGAAAGAAAACTACTTGTTTCATGAATTGTGCTTGAAAAGGCTAAGAGAAGAAATGTGAAAGAGAATGGTGATGTCAGGTTGGATGTTCACCATATATAGTTTTTTTTTAATTAATTACAACAGGATTCAGTGGATTGCATGAGAGTGGAGACAATTAACATTTAGACATTTAGGAATGCTAATGAATATGATTTAAATTGGACAGATCATGTTATTTATAAGAATCAACTAAAGAAGCACTTTGATTTTGAAGGAATGTGAATCTCAGTAATTCAGGGAGGTGGGTGAATGAATGGGTGACGGGTAAAGCTGTTCGGACTTTCACTGAGAAAAAGGAACAGTTCAAGGATTGTCTAAGTTTTAAGAAGAAGTATCGAGAAAGTATAAAGTCGTTGACATATAAGTAAAAAAACTGTACAAACATGTAAGGAAGAATGTTGGAACATAGTTTGTTCTGAGAGTAAACACTGTTTGTGATTTATTAGGTTGACTCAGGAATGGTGGGCGTAGGAGAACGTTAAATCGTAGATCTTTTCGAATGATGTTGGTACCGAAAAAAACTGGAGGAAACATTCGAATCTTCTGAGACAGAACAAGAAGGAATATATGGAGACACAGGTGGTGAAAATGTCGGAGGGTTGGCATAATTATTTTGAAGAGAGGTGCGAGATTTTTTGTCTGGTCACGGAATGCAAAGACTGCTAGACCGAGAGAAGTACTCTTGGAACTATGAAAATATGGAGGGGGACAACTAGTAAGGATATAATACCTTCTTCTTTTCTTCCTCCTATTATGAATATATTTCCAAGTGAACTGTTTCGACCCCAGCCTAGCATTTCATCTGTCTGCCTTTATTTCTATGACTTTTTGGTTTGTAGTTCGTCACCTTCCTTGGTATTCTATCATACAACACTCGTTCAAGATGCTCTTTCCATTTGGTTCTGTATTTATCTATTGTTTCCTTTATTGATGTTTGTTTATTTCTTCCAGAATGTCTTCATTTTTCTTTTTATTTAGTCTTGCATAACCTACTGGTTTTCTCGTTATTTCATTCTGTTCAGAGGTTATTTTCTTATCTCTTGATCTTATTGTCCATGCTTCAATGCCATGCAATAATGTTGGTTCTGATCCAATATTATGCATTTTCAGTCTGCTGTTTTGGTGATTATTGCAAGCCTTAATGTTTTGTTTCTTATTCCATTGACTTTGGAGGACTTGTTCATTTGTTACATTTATATTTGTAACTTCATTTATAGTGTTTTAGTTCGGATGGAATGTTTCCTTTGAATGCCATACTCTCAGTTGATTTATTCAGAGAGTGACGTATTATTTTGTTTCATTTATCAAATGTAGTTTATACACGACCTTTTTGTAGAGTGTCCTCAATTATTTCAAATATCATACTTAATCGTCTGCAAAGAGCGAAATAAAATGACTTTCTATATGAATTCCCTCCATTCTGTTATTATTTCCTTCATACATATTCCAAATTGTATTGAAGAACGTGAGCATCATCGTATAAGACCGCCTGTCATGTCAATTGTTTTGGCTCTGTTCTTGCCTCACTTTATACTTTTTTCTCACAAGAGCTGCACAGTGATTGCAATAAATTTATAGGCAAGTAGTTTTAAGATTACGAAAACCATCCTACCTGTGCATCTTGTCAAAAATGTTTTCAATAATATAATAATATTTTTCTAAGATGAGTCCTCTTCTTTTCTCAACTACTAGTTGGAGGCTGAATAAAGATTCTGTGAAGGATTTTGCTTTTCCAAAATCATTCTGTTCTTCATTTATAATTTTTCTAGTATAAGATTTATTCAGTTCTTTAGTATTTCGCCATATATCTTTTAACTTCTGTTTAATAAACTAATTCCTCTGTATTTGTACCAGTTATTCTTACTTCATTTTTATAGATGGGAATCAGACTTCCATGGATCCGGTGATTCGATATTCTTCGAATGTTTTTTATTGAAGCAAGAAGTCGAAGGAGAAAATTATTTCCAGCGTATTTTATTGGAATTTGGTTTTCTATTGGAGATTTTCCATTTTTCATTCATTTTAATACTTCTGAGGGAAGGTTATTGGTTCGAATATTATCGGTTACATTTTCTAAAATCTTTGAAATAATAATTCTGACCATTTATTTCATCATATTCGAATATAGAAGTGATTTCGTCATCTCAGAGAGGGTTGTCGCGTGGTAACGTCTCTACGTTCTCTGAGATATTAGGTGGTGAATGAAGGATAGTGATTTTCGAAATAATATCATTTATTCATTTTATTAATTACTGTATGTCTATGTGTCGATTTCCCAGTATTACTGCTCAGAACTGAGATGACACAGATTTCTCGATGAGGAAGTTGAGAAAGGTTTAGATTGTCGTGTCAAATACACCCATCATAGGTTTAGTTGAAATCACACTTCACAGGTCAATTTAGAATAATATTCTAAACACACTCCATATATTTAGAATATTATTCTAAACACATGGCATTTACTGATGTATGGAAAAGGAAGGACAGCCTTTGAATGTGAGGCAGAAGATTCACAGAAGATGGATAATTTACGATAAGACATATTCATATTTCGCATACAAACAGAACTCGGTAGGAGATCATCATGGACAGATTGAATTTGCAAGAAAATGTTCTACGATACTTCTAGCATCCATTTGAACATTGGTATGGACATGTTCAACGGATGCGCAAGACGTTGATGAATTGGTCGCCGCCAGAAGAAACGGACTCGGCTTACGTGGAAATCAGTATTTGTTTTGTTGTTTTTTTTTTTTTTGGTTTTACGGCAGAGGTAACTCAGCCGATGAGGCGGTATGCATTATTTATGTTATATCTGTTTTTTATTATCGCCGGCCTGTCTGTTTTGCTGGATGTAAAACCAGAGTTTTCGTGGGAGAGGAAGCTGCCACCTCCGTATGAGTCTGGCTAACTTACCTTCCATTGAACAGCTTCCAGTGCCTGAATATCGAAATGAGAATTCACTCAATCTAAAGACGACTTTTATGAATCTGTGAGATGCCGCATTAGACTAAGAATGTTGAAGACACAGTTTTAACAACCGATAAGTCCCAGTAATGAATCAGCGATTACACTGAAATTCAATGGAAATATATGCGAAAGATAATAGAATTCTAAATATATGAAGAGCCAAAGGCTTCAATTCGGGGACGTGAACTTATTTAAGTTAAGGGATATTACATCCCATATTGTTTCAGAGCCGAATAAGAAACTCAACGAGTTTCATGCCGAATATAGTAAATATATAAAGTACGGCGAATCCAAGCGTAAGCAAATGCCTGGATAGTGCAGCACCTGACCTTTGAAGGTAGTGCAAGCTGAGGCAACTCATAGAAACGGTGGAGCAAGCTCCGATCACTATTACCTTCAAGGGTCAGATATTTGCTTACGCTTGGAATCGCCGAACTTTATATAGTTTATATATTCGGCATGAAACTCTTTGAGTTTCTTATTCGGCTATGAAACAACATGGGATGTATTATTCCTTAACTTAGATAATAGAATTGTTTCTTAACATATGTAAGAAAGATAAAAAAAAAAAAAAAGAAAGAAATAATACGACGTATTCTGTTTCAGACGAAATTATTGGTTGTATTGGGATACTTCTATGGTTTTGGCATCCTCATTCTCGTCAGTTTAATGTGCGACTACCTAATTTTTCAGCGTGGATTGAACGCAACGCTAATACGAAAGGTGACCACGTGTTTAGGTAAGTTCAAGCTTTTTTAATATTTTTTTTTCAGAAAGTTATTCATAAATTAAAGAGAGAGAGAGAGAGAGAGAGAGAGAGAGAGAGAGAGAGAGAGTTTTATTTATTGAATTAATACGCCTTGAATGTAATTTCCCCCAAGGAATAATCATCGAAATGCAGGCCATCATTCATCGATAAAAGCATGCAGACCAAAGAGTTACAGCAGAAAATACGCACGCCTTTCTTGCTTTACTAAGAATCTCGCCTGAACTTATGCTATTTAATCGATCCCTGTGTAATGTCACACTGATTATGGTCATGTAAGCTGCAAACCATAAACAAGGCTTCGACTTAAACTTTGGCGTAAAGAGGATGGTGCGGCAGATTCGCAATTGAGTGCAGCGACTGATAATCCAAGGAACTGCGGCGAGCTAGCAAAACGCAAGTAGGTGTTAACAAATGGGTAATGTCGTAGGTCAATACGTAAGGAATAAAAGTTCGTTATGAAATAACGAACCCGATCGAATAAAGCTTTTTTCCTCCTTCTGGAACATTTAGAGCTTAAAACATTAAATATCATGATCTTTCACTAATTTAAATATTTTCCTAATTCTCTTACAAAATCATTAGGGATGGATCCCTGAAGCTGGTTCACTGGATCAGTCTGGTTCATTCCTAAGCAGTGTCCAGCTATAAAATGGAGTTCATATGGCGATTTTTATACGAAATATGAATTACCAGTTGTATCCTCCACTTTCCGCACAAACTCGGACATTAAAATTAACAACTGTCTGGTCATAAATGTTCATGTATGTATGTTACCAGTAAATGACTGCTTAGACCTGTCGTCGTTTCGCTTTGAGTTGGCTCAATTTTTGATATGATCACAAACAGTGGAAAATAAAAAAACAAATACAAATTTAGTACAAATTCTGGAGATCACTTCCTTATTTATTTATTTATTTATCGTACAGCTTGTACACATGGTGAACACTTTCATTGCCAAGCTGAAAATTGGAATTTCGTGTGGTGGCCAAATTTTTTTTTTATTTAGTTAGCGACGTCCACGCGATAACGCGTGATCGGTCGTTTGGTGAGAACTCTCATCGCGTGATCGCACGATATCGTTCATTGCCAAGCTGAAAATTGGAATTTCGTGTGGTGGCCAAATGTTTTTTATTTTTTTATTTAGTTAGCGACGTCAACGCGATAACGCGTGATCGGCCGTTTGGTGAGAACTCGTATTGCGCGATATCGCGTGATTGGCAATAAACGTGTTAAAAGACAATAAGATATAATACACATGAGTATAGATAACATACACATATGTGATAAAAAAATAAATAAGAAAAGTCTACATTCAGCAAATACAAATATGAAATTTATGACAAGCATCAGACAGAAGATTAGTCATGTTTTAACATTTAGGTTTTTAATCCAGGTGATCGCCTCTGGGGATAGGTCAAAGATGTCCTTAAACTCACCTGGATATGCCGTCAGCTCGCATTCCTGTACTATATGGTAAATGGTTTCGGTCTCGGCTCCACAGGAACAGTGGGGATTTGGTATCTTACCCCACTTTGAAAGTAAGTCTCCTCATACACCATGGCCTGTACGAATCCTGTTAGCCGTTCGTCAATATATTCCTGGGCAGGTCAAATCCAGATGGTTTTTGGAAGATGTTTATGTGATTGCGAACTTCAGGTGATACTGGTTGGGACCACAGTACATCCCATCTACTCATCATACTGTCATGCTGGCTAAGAAGATTATGGGTGGTTTTTATGGCAGGTCTTCTGGATTTTAGTCTATTACATAAAGCATCTGGAATAAATTCATGTATTGGGAGATTTGGGTTATTTAAAATTCTTTTATATTCACGAAGCAAGGCTTCCTGTCGTCGTAGTTCCGGAGGAGCAATATGGCTCAAAGTGGGGAGCCATTGTAAGGGTGTACTCCTAATGCAACCTGTTATTAAACGCAGGGTGGAGTTAAGTTGAGTATCTAGTTTATTGACATGGTAACTATTGAGCCAGACAGAAGCACCGTACTCTGTTGCACTGTAAATTAGACCCATTGCAGTGCACCGCAGAGTTGTGGCACTTGAGCCCCATATAGTACCGCAAAGCTTCTGAACTATGTTATTTCTGGTGCGAACTTTAGCAGGATATCAATCATATGCTGTTTATATGTCAGAGTTCTGTCCAGAGTTATTCCCAGATATTTAGGTGTCGGATTAAACGAAATTAATGTTCCATCAGCATATATCTCTGGTTTTTGATTTACAAGACTATTGTTCAGGTGAAAGCAAAAACATTCGGTTTTACCAGAATTTGGTGTTAATCTGCATTTTTTTTTATAGAACTGCCATAAAGCCGACAGATCATTTGTCAATATTTCTTCAGTTCTTTTGATGGACTTGTCGCTGATCGCGAAAGCTAGATCATCTGCATAAGCAAACTTCCTGCTGGCTGTTTCAGGAATATCTGCGATGTAAGGCTAAAAAGCAGTGGTCCAAGCACTGAGTCCTGAGGTAATCCATTCTTAAGCACTCTCTGTTTACTGATGCTTCCTCCGGTGACTACCCTGAAATATCGATCACAGAGTAAGTTGTTTAGGAGATGACCCAATATTTTACATGGGATGACCTTAAGAAATTTATATATGAGTCCCTCCCTTCAAACAGTATCGTAAGCCGCTGTTAAGTCAATAAAGACTGCAGTAGTCTTCGGGCTTCTTTGAAATCCTGCTTCAATGTAGGTTGGTAAGCTGAGAACTTGATCTGTGCAGCTGCGATCTCTTCTGAACCCTGCTTGTTCTACTGGAACACGTTCCAAAATTTTTATCACTAATCCTGTTCAATATTAGCCTCTCCAACAATTTGTAGGTTGCACTTAAAAGGGCGATAGGACGATAGCTTTCAGTTCTGTCTGCTGGCTAACCTGGTTTTAACACAGCAATGATTTTTGTCCTCTTAAATTCTTTAGGAAAGCATGCGCTTTCAAGTATATCATTAAAGAACTTAGCCAGCCACGATCTTGCATAAGGTCCACAGTGCGTCAGGAATTCATTATGAACATTGTCAAATCCAGGAGCCTTCCCCATTTTCATATTTTGAAGTGCCGAGGATATTTCCTCACGGGAAAAAGGCAAAGATAATTGCTGATTCTTTTGAGTCATTAGTATGTTTTACTATGTTCTTTATTTATCGGAGCTCTAGAAAGCGAAACAATATGAGCAGCTATCTGATTCGGATCGACAAGAGGAAATTTCTTTGGTACAGAGGGGCTTGAACCAAGCTTTTTAAGTAGCGACCAGGCTTTCTACTAGAGTGTTTGAAATCTATGTTTTTAGTTATTTGAATCCACTTTCCCCTACGAGCAGCGTTGAGACTATGGAGCAGTTCTTCTCCTATCTCAGGATTCCTTACTTTCAAGGAATTCCCGATACAGCGATTCGCTTTCATTGGTCCATCCAGGCACATATTCTTTTCGGTAGCCTCGAGGAATGTGTATTTTTGCCACCGCTATAACTACTCCAGTGAACCGTGTATAGTTTTTATAAGTTGGGGGAATTCTTCTAAGGCGTGCGTCTAGGTCCGCAGTGAAGTTTTTCCAGTCGGCTTTTTGGAAATTCCATCTTGGTCTAGGAAATGATGTTATCACTGGAATTTGGGCTCCTAATTCCATAAAGATGGGACGGTGCTGGATATTTGGAAAAACCTCAAGAATATGTCTGAAAGTCTGCAGATGCTGATTTTCGCTATCAGTGGAGACGATTGTCAAATCTGGGTTATATTCCTTATTCCAGGCTCTTGATTTAAAGGTGCCTTTTCCCTTGGCATCAAAAACCAAGTGAAGACGGTAATGATCTGCCTATTCAGATAATATTTCCCCGTTTTGATCATTCCGATCGTATTTCTAAGATGTATGATGACTGTTCAAATCCCCAGAGTACACCTTTGGGTGGGAGAATGTCTGTAGAACATCATTTGGCCAAACAGTTGCAGGTGGTTTATATACATTCAGAATTGTAATGCCCACTATTTTAACAGCGATATTATGGATTTCGTCATCAGTCGAAGAAGATATGATATCAGCACAGCATTTTCAATACCATTTGGACATATGTTATGTTGCCGTAGCTACGATTGTAAGTAATTCCGAGAATGTCGTAGGCAGGAATTATTGTTCTAGATTTAACTTGATCTTCAGTTTCGATAAGTGATTCTTGAATGAGAAGTAGATCGACGTTTTTTTCTCGTAGAAGTTTAGAAAGACATTGACATTTTGATGCGCTAATACCCTCAACATTTAACTGGAAGACACGGATATTATGTCCAATATTCCTTATCAGCTGGTTCGAAGAAGAACCGTTGTGAAGGTTTTGAGTTTCAATGTGTAAGTATGGTCAGGAGATTGCACAATTGCACAATGGTCTAGCCGCCAGTCGCCCTAGCTCTTTAGCATGACACAGGGTGCACCAAGAGGAGGCGAGCTAGATTTGCACCCTGATCACATCCTGAAGGAGGTAATCTGCAGAAATATTGTGGAGGAACTGACTCTCGTCTTAAATCTGCATTTCATTTCAGAATGAATTTTCATGGGCTGTTTGAAACGTGCAATTTATTTGTTTCACTAGTGTGGAATTCCCCCTGTTCCTCTACAGCTACCTAGGACTGGTTGAGCCCTCCTAATGAGAGTTTAAGTACTGCTCGTATATCATATGACTGTAACCTGTGTGTTCACAGGGCCGGTTTGCCTGCTTGCGGGAGAAAAAACCTCAGATAAACTGGGGAGAAAACCCTGCTGTCCACGCAGAAGACCGGCTAACTTGGTTATGGCTGAGAAAGATCCTTAAGATTCTCACGTCGTCATTGCGAATTGAACCTAGGACACTCCATCCCAAGGCATATGGTTACGAAGCGCATAATCACTAGTCTAACCGTACGGACTGAAACGTGCAAGAAGAAGCTATTAAGGGACTTTTTTACGATTTGTAGAATTTGTACCATTTTATTATCTGTATTTTTAGTATTTTAACTATCTGTAGAATAAAATCGGCACAACGACACTACTGGACGAAGATCAAAAATTACAGCAAGATCGTATTTTTGGTGTGATGTAGTTCTTCCAGCAGGGATAACAAGGGAGTCGTGTGACACGTGATAGCATCTCATATAATAAAGATGGTCTAAACCGTACATAGTGAACCTATGGCACGCCTGCTAGAGGCAGCACGTCAGAGAATTTTGCTGTCACACAAAGCCTACTGTAGTAACAAGGCCCAGCAGCTGGGCCTTGTTACTACAGTACTGAAAACTACAGCTGAAGTTAAGAACCTCTAGCCAATGGCTGAGGGCATAATGACATGACTCAGCCGATAAAAAACAAATGTGTTTAGTCGCTAAAAGTTTTCATTATTTAAAAGCTTATTAATTAACTCAAGTTTATTATCTTTAATATTTTTAGCATATGAAAAGTCACCAGCTGCAACTTTGTCAAAACACGTGGCTTCTAAACATAAGATATTAAGAGTAACATGGTAGTGGTATCTGTCATATCTGCCGGGCCTTCTTCCTACAGAAGGCTGTGAACAAATACAATTTTTCTTTGCGTCAGTCGAATCATTGCAGATCAGGCTTTCTCAACCGTTGGGCCCTGGCATCAAGAGCGAGAGGTTCTCCTGAAATTTGCCATTTCAGCTTTCTAAGCATTTTTCACGAATAAATATTTTGTAGTGGAAATATTCTGAGGAGAATAATATTCGTGAATGTATCAAAAAAGCTCAGACCCAGAACGCCTAAATAACATCTATGTAGGAAATGTCAGTGACGAAGCCACGTATTTTTAAACGTGGAAATATTCAAGAGTGATCTGGAATTTTCAGACATCGAAATCTTTTAACATTCGAAAGTTCGTTGGCTATCCTACGGTGAAGTTCTTGAGAGGTTATGTGAACTCCGAAAGGAAGTTGAGTTGTTTCTAATTGATAAGAAAGGTGGCCTGTCCCATTATTTCCAGGAAAAGAAATGGGAAGCCAAGCTGGAATATCTCAGCGACATATTCTCTTACATAAACGATGTGAATTTAAAACTTCAAGGTCCAGATACAACAATACTGAATGCTCTGAACAAGATCGAATCATTCAAAAAGAAACTCAAACTCTGGTTTAATACGATTCCAGAAAGAAATAATGAAATCTTTCAGTCGTCCTCAGATTATATTAAGGAAGTAGGTGATTTTTGTTCACAGATTTCAGTTTCAGATATTATTGCAGCTCTCTTGAAAATGTTGTTGTCGTTTTGAAAACGTATTATCCCGAACATGAGGATCCCCAGAGGCATTCTGTGAACCCTTTGTTGAACACAAAGAGACAGCCCTTTCCCACGAAGAAACCCTTCAACTAAGTGAATTATCATCGGACAAAGGACTGGAAAGTACTTTTAATTCTATGAGGAATTCGAAATTCTGGATAAGAAATAAAATTAATATCCAAATTTCCATGGAATATCAATGAGATTTCTGCTTTGTTTTTCCACTACAAATATTTGTGAAACTGCGTTTTCTATCATGACGTCTTATAACCAAAACAGAGAAACCACCCACCTGCAACTTTCTGACTGTCTCCGTTTGGTTATCTCTTCAATTCATCCCAGAATTAATAAGCTAACGGACAGAAAACACCAACAAAAGTCTCACTAGACTAACTAAAAACGTTCAAAAACTCAGTTAAAATAAAAGACACTGAGTTTAACTTTTTCAATATCTTATAATTGCTGTGTTAAAATGATGCGTTTTTAAATACAAAATATGAATACAATCCTCCACGACTGACTAATGAGAAGTGAAAGCAGAGCGCGAAACAGACAGCAATGGTAGGCCAGTAGAGATAGAACAGCTATGAAGATGTGCATATAACTGGTGTGGTATTAACAAAAGATCACGCGACCCAAAGACATAGGCAACCGACAATTGTTGAGTTGAAATGCTAATTCTCTTCAACCTAATTCCATAACATCTGAAACTGTCATAACAACATTCACTATATATTTCTTAGTTTTAACACATTCATGAAGCAGTGTCGTATGTTTTACCAACGGAACTTCTCATTACCGGTGGGCCCAATTCACACAAAGTTTCAACCCTTGGTTGTATTTAACAGCTGCATGTTTGCGTTTGAGCTGGCAGGCGAACTCACACAAGCATTATGTGGTGTGCTTCAATGACTAGTAGAATTTTATTTGAAGTTAGCCTTTGTGATCTCTCGTAATGACATCGAGAATTTCAAATGCAATAAAAAAAACACTTATTTCATGTAATTAAAAAATTGGACAATAGTTTTAGATACAGTGTTTCTGGTGCAACATATGGTTTTGCTTGAGTCTGTACAGCACATTTTCTGTAAGAGGGAACATATGATTCATTAGTTAGCGCCATTTTTATTCCAGCTATCTCTAATTGCACTATTTGTTGAGAAATACATTGCAGAGACTGCAAAAGGCTCTGTAATTCAGGAATAGATTAAAACTACTTGTTTTTCTTGCATCTACAGTATAATGGCTGTTCGGGAGAGCGTGTTGTTAACCACGGGGAGCGAGTTACTATCGCCTCACCGTGAACATGTTTAAACATTTTTCGTGTGCGAGGTATATGAAACAAAACTTTTTAATGTATTTTTTCGTAAAGAAAAATCACGGCAAATTATATTCGAGTAAATACGGTAAGCGTTTCGCCGACAAGTTGACATCCTTCTGCGCCTCTCATGCTCAGCTGATTTGTATGGTGAGTTACAATGCATAAATATATTTCTCACCACCGTTTTTTTTTTTTTCAAACCGACATTGCTAAAATCAATTTAATAATACAATAATTGATTTTACACTGAAAGTATATTATAAATTTTTGGTGATCAGAATGAGATATGTCAATGAAAATTAGCACAAATTAATTTAATAATGTTGGTCTGAGGAAACTACAATATGCTTAGCTTACAAGATTTGATTAGTCCAGTGATTAATAACTGACTTAAACGTACTTTTATATTTGTCAACATGCCACAACGTTTACATAAGTGTACTAATACTCTTTATAATTTCGATTAGTTTAATGTATGAACTTTAAAAATATGGGAAAAGTATTTACGAGTAAGTTTGTTGGGACCAGGTCCTCGTCTTATCGAAAAAGAATTGAGAACCACTGATCCTTAGGATTGCCGAACTTCTATAATCACACGTGCGTTCTTTATGCATTTCGCCCCGCACATCCGCCAGTAGGCAGAATTAAGCAGCGAAAAGTGTATTATTGTTGCGCATGAGCACTATTTTGTTTTTGCTCGAGTTTTTACTGTAAGTGTGAATTAAGAAGGTCATTTAATTTTGGCATATAATAAAATGTTGAATTTTTGAAACTATAAAAAATGCATTTGATTTAGGTTTTGAATTTTTTGTTACAGTTCTACTTAACATGGTTGGTGAAAATAAAAAGCAGTATGTGTTTTATGTTCTGGGGCAGTTGTGTGCAGAACGTCATCGGTAAAACGGCATTATGAGACAAACCATAAATCGGTCCTTGAGAAAAGCAAGGACGAACAGAAAGAATTTATTGATCGGGCAATTAAATATTCAGTCAACAAACCTAGTTGCAGTAGTTCAAATATAACTGCTGCTAGTTTTTTTTTTTCCTCAAATGTAATTGTCAAACACGGGAAACCTTTTAGTGATGGGGAATATATAAAAGAAGCATGGTTTAAATGCGTACCAGTTCTCTTTGAAGATTCTAAAAACAATAAAAAATTATTCGCAGAATAAAAGATATGCCTTTGGCAGGAAATACGGTGAAAGAATCTTGGAAGTGGCTAAAAATATAACTCATCAGCAAAAAACAGATATACACCCTTCTGGTTTAATTTCTCTTTGTGTTGATGAAAACACTGACATAATTGGATCAGCTACTTTAGCAATTTTTATTCGTTATTGTGTTGGGAATAATATCAAAGTAGAATCGATCAGTTTAGCATCATTAGCAATAACTACAAAAGGAACAGATATCTGCGATTCAGTTGTAAGTGCACTTGTTGAAACAGATATAGATCTCTCCAAAATTATATCAGTAACTACTGAAGTATGACTGGAGAGGAAAATGGGTTTGTCAATTTATTTTCCGAACTTATTGTGCATTCAGTTCTGGGTTTTCATTGCATTATACATCAGCAGGTTTTATGCGCAAAGGCTAGTTTCAAGCCACTGGAAGATATTATCAGCCTTGTAACAAAATTGGTCAATTTTATATCGGCACACGCTTTAAATAAATGAAGATTGATAGAATTATTAAGTGAGGTAAACTCAGTGTACGATGGTTTACTTATGTAAACGGCCGGTGGTTAAGTCGTGGGAAAGTTCTTCAAAGATTTGTTCAATCTTTAGATGAAGTCAGACTTTTTTTTACATAATGAGAAAATCATTGAAAAATACAATCAATTAATGCACGTCGAATGGTTTTCGAAATTTGTGTTTTATACTGATTTGTCTTTACATTTAAATTAATTAAATGTTGAACTTCAAGATGTTAACAAGGCAGTTATTGCCATGTTTGATTTAATCAAAGCAAGCGAAGCTAAATTACAAATTTTCAATCGTGACGTTATTTCCAATGCCTTCCAATATTTTCCAAATACAAAAAAATTCTTCGCAGATCTAGAATCTCATCAACAAACAGATCAAGTTAAATTGACAAAAGCGTTTTCTACAGTTATTCAGTAGATAATCAACGAATTTTCTTCAACATTTACGAAGTTTGCAGAGACATCAAAATTTATTTTGCATCCAGACTCAACCTCAGCAGATAAACTCAATTTGGAGATTTTCGAGTGGCTGAATTTGGAAGATATAGAAATGCAACTAATCGATTTTGAATCCAGTTCTATATGGAAATAAAAGTTTGTCGATTTGAGAAATGACTTGCAAATAATTGAAATTGATCGATTCTTGGGCGCAATTAAAAAAATGCAGAAGAGGAAATAATGAGAACTTGGAATGCCATTCACGAAACCTTTTGTTGTTTAAAAAAACTAGCGATGGCTATATTATCAATTTTCTCCTCTACATATGCTTGTGATTCATTATTTTTCGAAATGAATTTTATAAAAGACAGTTTAAGAAATAGAATGACTGATGAATCTAGTTCCGCGTGTGTGTGTATTACTAACAGTGACAAAATATGAATCTGATATAAAGCATTTGGCATCTAATGTACAACAGCAAAAATCTCATTAATAAATTAATAAATTGATAATAGACTGAAACTGATTTGTATACGACAATCTGTATGTCAAATTATGAGTTCATTTTTATGAAATTCTATGTTAATTTTTAAACTTCTTTCAATAAAATTCTGCAATTAATTTTCTATTAATTTCCCCCTATTTAAAACTTCCAGGCACGTCAGCAACTCGATAAATATTATTCGTCAATTTTTGGCACGCGCACGTTAAAAGTTTCGCCAACAAACTTTCGTTTGTGGCGAAACTTTGCTCGAGATGTGAGTATTATCTAGAAATATAAGCCCAGTCCTCACTGTTTATAGATTCAGCTCAGCATATGCTGAGCTGAATATAAAAATATAATGCGCTTCAACTTTCATGCATTTATGTGATGAAGTCATTTTTTCAATGAATGTTATTCTTAAGTTATGTGTGATACTTTCCTTTACTCTAATGTTTAAATTCAATGAATATATTGAAAAGAAGTGAAAAAAACGTTGAAATGGTTTCACATGTTTTTTTTTTTTTTTGATCGTTAGGTTTCGTGGTTTCGGCTCTCTTTGTAACCATTTTGACAGCAGTAGAAACTACAGACTATCGTATCATCATGGGCATATATTTCGTATTTCCCCTTTCTCTGGCGTTTTCGATTACTGGTAAGTACTTTAATCTCCAGAAACTCGTACCGAGTAAGCACACTTTTAGTTTGACTCCAAATTTCAGTTAAGTAGAAACTTGCAGGATTAAAATAGAGGATAACACCAACACCTGATTAATTTTTGAAGTTAGGGAGTGCTGTTGCACCTGAAGTACATTATTTAAAGGATGAGTTGTGTTTTACAAGTTTATCCTGGTGGATTAAACTATTAAATTGGGCTATATATATATAGTTAAAGGTGATATTAAGATTGTAATATCGATTATGAGGACAGATTGAGAATTGGTGGATTGAAAACACATACTCTGTGTGTGTGTGTGTGTGTGTGTGTGTGTGTGTGTGTGTGTGTGTGTGTGTGTGTGTGTGTGTGTGTGTGTGTGTGTGTGTGTGTGTGTGTGTGTGTGTGTGTGTGACTGAGAGAGAGAGAGGAATTTCTCTAATTTTCATTCTCGCCATAATATTTATATAGCGCCTATTTCAGCTCCTTGTGGGTTTCTGTTGTCGAACGGCAGTTTGTTTATCATGTCAGGTACGTAGAAGTTTCCGGTGGCTTTTCTGTAGTGCTTATTGTACTTATATGTTATGTAGTTTGTTGACTGTGGTCTTGTTATTTGGTATATTGTTCTGGTTGCTCTGAAGTAGTGTTTAACATGGCTGTGTAGTGGCATAAGTGTTTCACCTTAAATATTTTGTGTTCTGTCCATGATACTCGCATAAGTGTGGGTTGTTCCCAGAAAATCAGTTTTACCATTTTATTTTGCAACCATTGTAACCTGTTCCTGAGCAGATTGCGTATCTTAAAATGTTTCCACATAATGCTTTATAGATTAGTATTTTTCTTTGTGTGTCGGGACAATATCTTTCAATCGACATAGTTTGCTTGCTTTATCCTAAGTCTAGGTAGTTTGTATGGCTACTTCAACTTTGATCAGCATCGAATTCCGAGATAGCGTGCTGTTTTCACATGTGTGAGGGTTGTGGTTTTAGGATCAGCGCTTCGTGTATGTGATAGTGAGATATTTGGTTTCTGTGGGTAGGGTTTGCGGGTTTTTGAATATCATGAAAACTTTGTTTTTCCAGGGTTTATATATATGCCGTTTTCTGTTAGCCAGTTAGTGATATGATTGATGTCGAGTTGCATATTTGTGTAAGCGATATTTGCGTTGTTGTGAATGGATGCTATGGCCGTGTCATCTGCATACTGGAAGATTTTACTTTTTTAGGGGGAGTTGGCTTATGTCGTGTGTGTATATGTTAAATAGAATGGGAGATAGGACAGTTCCTTGCTGTACTCCACAGGTTACCAATACCTCTTTGCTGTACGCTGATCCCATACATGTGATGTTTTTTCCGTTTTCCATGTATGTTTCAAACCACTGGACTAGATGACCTCCGATTCCGATATGTGTTAGTTTCGTTAACAAAGTTTTGTGTGTTAGTGTGTCAAATGCTATTGTTAGGTCAATGAAGAAATACTAATCAGTTTTTATACAGTACAGCGTTTATTAGATCCGTGAAATCTTCCAGGAGTGTTGCTGTTCCTTTATTTTTTTGAAAGCCATATTGTTTTGTGTATGAGTTGAAATTTTCCAACGTATGTTGCAATCATTATTTGATTACAGACAATGTGGCGATGGGTTTGTAATTATAATGTTTCTTTTCCATGTTTATGTATGGGTGTGATTAATGCAGTCTTCAGTGTTTCAGGTATGTGTCCCATTTCGAAGATTTTATTTAACAGTTTTTGTATAACTGGAAGTAGGTCGGTTGAGTGTTTCTCGATGTCTTTTGGTCTGATTCCGTCTATCCCCGGACCTTTGTTAGGATTAATTTGTTGAATTGCCAGTGATAGTTCTTCTTTTGTTACTGTGGGGAACTACATCGACTGGGTTTGCTCGTGGACCTAGTGGAGGATGTTAATTTGTGTGAGGAAAGGTTGTTTCTTGTAGTGTTTGGACAGAATTCACGAAGTGCTGATTAAAGTTGTTTGTCAACTACTTGAGGGATTTGGGGTCGCAAGTAAAGCTGTGTTTTATTGTTTCTGAGGCAGTGGTTCTGTGTATATTGTCCAACATTTTATTATCGGGTGCCAGGTTTTTTCCTTTATGTCGTTCTGACCTGTTGTACATTTGTTTCCGTGTTGTTAAGATATTCCGTTTTCTTTTGTATTCAGTTCGTTAAACGATATTGTTTGGCAACTTATTAAGTTGTTTCCATAGAGAATCTTTTGTTTGTATGTCTGTTAATCTGTTGTCTGTTATCCATGGATTCTGTTTCGTTTGGGAGAGTGTTTTTATTTTTGTTAATGCTTTGTTATATATTTCGTTAAATGCAAGTTTAGGGTTATTATGTACAGCTTCAGCAGAGTCTAACGATGCTATCTGCATCCAGTCTGTTTTTCTGATTTCGACGTTTAGTATTGTTTCATTTAGAATGTTATAATACTGTTTTGTAGTCTCAGTGAGTTTTATGGGTTCTGGTTCAGTGTGTAACTGTAATGTTGTGAAGTAGTGGTCTGTCAGTTTGCATGTTATGACGGCTGCTGTGTGGCTGTTTGGAGGGGGCGCGTATATTTATATGGTCGATACAGGATGAGGTGTTTGCATTTCCGACTCTCTCTTCTCGTGTATACGACTGTATGGAAGGGGTTATGTTATATGCGGATAAGAGGTCTAGGTATTGTTCTGTGTTGTTATTTACGTTCCTAATGTTTACATTCATGTCTCCTATTATTATGAAGTATTCTGAGGCGTCTACTTCCGTGGCTGAAAGCCATCTGTTTAGTTCATTTAGAAATTTTGTGATGCTTAAGTTCGGTGGTCTATATATTGCGTTTAATATCAAGAAGTTTTCTTGTTTGATGTTTTTAATTTCGATGCATACGTTTTCTGCAAATTATAATTTGTAGCTTATTTCTGTTACGTCTAGTTTCTGTTTGGTAAATATTATTATATCACCGCCTCGTTTAGTTTGTCTCCAGTGTTTGTGTTGTTGGAAGTTTGGCATTTGGTAAATCTTTGCCTCTTCGTTTGTCGTAGATACTTCAGTCAGTATTAAAATGTCTATGTTGTCTATATCTTCCTTCAGATAAGCTTGCGGGATCAACCAGAATTGTGAATGCTCCTGATGTTGATGTGGAGAATATATAATCCTTTTTTGGGGATAGTCGCTTGTTTCCATTCTATTATCGATTTCAGAATGTGGCAGTTATCATGTTCCAGGGTGATTACATCTGTTTGGTGGTCTGCGTTCATGTGAGTTGGTATGTTGTTCCCTTCTTTACTACTCATCAGTGTTCTTTTAATGTGCAGCCTATTGAAGTCTTCTACAGATTTTATTTGGATTGGTTTTGGATATCGTATTTTTTTAAGGAATATTTTACTGTCACTTATCCATATAAGCCTGTAATTTTTTTGTGTTTTAACTTTCCTTGTTTGGGAGAATAGTTTCTGATAATATGGTATTAAGTATTCGGACAAGTATATTGGGGTATTGTCGTGGGCTCCATTCAGATGCTTGACTACTGGTTTTTTAATCCTGCTAGCTTTTATTAGTGTAATTTTTGTTGGGCTGTTAGTTAGTCGCACCACGAAGGGGGGAAGACGAGGATTACTTAAATGTTCCGTAGCAATTTCTGGGAGACCATCTATGAGGAGATCATTTTTATACTGCTGTTGGTTTAAGAGTTTAGTTGTTGTCGTAGTTCCGTTTTCTCTTTAACTAGATTATGCTGTCTTTCCGTTAGCTCTTTAACGCAGTTTTTAATTTCTCTGACGTTCTGTAATACGTCTTCTACGGAGTTATTATTAAATTTAATAAATTCCTCATATTAGTTGAATTTTTCGATAATTTGTTCTGTAAAACAACCGGCAATAATAATAATAATAATCTTTTTTTTTTTGTGCCTCCATGTGCCTCTCTCAGGACGGTTCTCGGCGGGAGTGGTCGCCTGGTTGAGAACTGCTTTTTACATTAAAAAGCGGTTCTCATGTTAGCTACTTTTCTTACCTTTTTAAAGAACACTTGCGGTATTAAAATCTTATGTGACAGTATAAGAAATGATTTCGTCCAATTTTTAACTCATGGAAGGAGATAAATCGACTGAGTTAACACGCAGTTAATAATCAGAAATGTCGTTTCCGCATGGCCTTAACTCAGCAAAAATATTCGTTAGAAACAGCAATTCAATTAATCGAGGGAATTGCACAAATGCGGATTTACAAAATTAAGCCTCCTATTCACTGGAGTACTAGCTGTTGATTACATGAAAGAAAATTACTCTATAGTTTTCTTTCATATAATCCATCATCTACATAAGCTATATAAGCCACCATCTAGTCGGGATTGTCCTTCCTCATACATCAGAGTTGCATGCTGAAGGACAATGAAGAACTATTCGTCGTCCATCCTGTTGTATGAGATCAGATACTTCACGTGAAACATGAAGCCTTATATCACCTCGTGTTCCCCAATGACCACCGCCACGCGACGATCATTTCAGAATACCGACCTTCTTTCAGGGAATAAAAACATGTGACCCCCCCAAAAAAAAAACAACCACACTATACTTTTTACTCCGAGTCTGGATAAGGAATGTTATGGAGGAGAAAACTATTACACCATCTAAATGTATATAAATAAAAATATATCATTCTAATAAAGCAGCCTTCATATACAATCAGTGAAACAGCTTAAGCCTTTTTTACGGTGTCTAAAGGAGCACAGTAAAATCATTTTCACAATTAGTGTTAAAAGTGGCCATTGTTTCTTAATTTTTTTTTTTGTGTTATTGTATGACGTTTGATGTTATACTTTCTACAACCATGGCTGAAAATTTGACAGAATTTTATAATTATATGTACGTAATATTTTCTCGTTATATGAGGCTATAGTGCATTTTTTCCAATTCTTTTAGGTTTTTATGCTAATCACCTGGACGTGGCTCCCGAGCATGCAGCAATCACCATGGGAATAACAAAGACATGTACCGCAGCTGCCATGCTACTTGTCCACTCAGCTTCAGTATATTCTGCAAATGTAAGTCAACAGTCGATATAATATGCGTTCAAACAACCAGTAATTATAGAAAATATACATCATCAAACTGCTGACAGGTACCGTAAAAGGGGCGTATAGGAGTACCACAAGTAAAGGCTTCGTTATCACTAATTCCCAATTGAGAATGTTCCTCTAAATTAGTATGTTGTGTGCTTGGACTCCAATATTGTCAGATCTCTTGTTTTTCTTCCAGTCAACTTTGAATTGTACCTATACACCCAGAGGTTTGTCTTCCGCTGTAGCCTATACAAAAAAAAAAAAAAAAAAAAAAACCTTTGTTTTGCTAATCTTTTCTCCCCAGTCTGTTGAAGTTCATCTAAGATATGCTCACACATTCCTAAGTGCTAAAAGTGTCAAGTTCCTTCTTAATATTCTCGTATTTAATGGAATTCTCTCACTGATAACATTTGTTCCTTGTTCGAATTTTTCCAGGACGTTTCTCATGTCTTTAGTCACTAACAAGACTTCGATCAATTGTCAGATTTCTAAAACACAGAAACATATAATTTAATAAATTGTTGTCAGCTATATTTAAACATTTCATCCATATTCAGTTTATTTCCTATCAAACCAAGTTTGCTAATTCTGTTTTCCACTTCCATATTTACTTTCTCATTTTCACTAAACGTTTCGCCTAAATAGTTGAAATATTTTACTTGTCTATCAGTTTTCCATTCAGGATGCGGTAGATGGTTTTCATGTTTCTGTCTATTTTAAATAATATTGCATTAATTTAACAGCAGAGATTAATATCTCTAATTTTGATAGCAGGTCTGATGCCAATTTATTTTAGAATGCTATCTTCATAGATGATGAGAAGCAGCAAAGTCAAGTGTCAGTTTTACATCTTACTTTATACTAAACCAACTTTCTGTACTTCGTTCAATTCTAACTGCTGAATTTCATCTTAGAAATGAAGTGTGTGTATTACTCTGAATAAAGTCCCATTTACGCTATATAATTGTAGTAATTTAAACAATTTTTCTGTTGCCATCATTTCATATATTTTTATACAGATTTGGAAATTATTTGGATAAATCTTACCTGGAATAAACTATACATATTGGTCATAAAATACTTAAAAAAACGAGACTTTTATGGTTATGGAAAATGAAATTTTTACCGAAATTACACCAAAACCATCGATGCGGTGGAGATACGTTGATGATATTTTCATCATTTGTAATGAACATATGGAAAACTTACAGGTGATTTTAGAGAGAATAAACTCACTTCACAACAAAATTAAAAATTTACTCTAGAAGTTGAAAAAAAAAACAGACAACTCCTCTTCCTAGACATACTGGTGAAAATGCAGAGAATAATTTTAAACTTTCCATATACAGAAAACCCACAGATACTGGACGTTATTTACATTATTCTTCTCACCATCATAGATCACAAAAACATAGCATCATTCACATGTTACGGAACAGAGCCAAAAAGTTTATTTCAGACGAAGAAGAAGTACAGACAGAACTTTCTCAAATTGCTATAACACTATCGCAGAATGGTTTTCCTACAAACATCATCAAGAAATTCTTTTATAAAGGCAACCTCCAACAACAAGGAACAGTCGCCCAGAACGCTTCAACAGTAGTCATCCCTTATGTAGTTTCAGTCTTTTCAAGATTAGCGAGAATGTTAAAATCTCACAACATAAGAGTGGTATTTAAGCCTACCACTACCATCAGACAAGTATTAAGATCTTCTAAAGACAGTGTACCATTTTACAAATATCCAGGTGTTTATGTAGAATTCCATGTACGTGCGGTCATTCATATACTGGGCAAACTTCAAGAAGTCTAGAAATCAGAAAGAAGGAGCATGTTGAGGATGTCAATCACAACAGCACAGTCTCCTCAGACTTAGCACATCACTTTTCAACTTCCAACCATGCAATTGACTGGGAAAATAGCTCTATGCCGTACTTAGATGATGATTACGGTTACAGAATTTTCAAGGAAGCGACAGTGGTAAGAACGGGTAACAACCTCAACAGAAATCAGGGTGCCATACTGAAAGATATATGGAAAAACTTAATCAACTCACTCATTTTAAAGGAACTATAATACGAGAAAAATCACGTAAAGCGTGTACATACAACACGTATCCATGATACCGACCGAAGGTTCTCAACACATGGACGCATTGTCATGCGTATGTTCAAACTTAACTGCCTAACAGTTAGCGACGTTTCCGTATTCTCTCATATTTTTTGGTGTGTGTACCGTTCGAGCCTTGACAAAGCTAGACAGTCGCTAGCGAAACTAATAGGGGGGATTATACTAATTAAAGAACCAATGGTCTCATAACCACAAAAGTCTCGATTTGTTTCTTACCTGGAATATTAAGTAATGACATTCCTTGATTCTGACATTAAGTTTTCTTTTCTTTTTGTTTTCTTCATGGATACTATGAAAGTGCTACCCAACTTATTTATAATTCGACCCTGTCGAGCCCTTTTGAATTAAGCGATGCAAACCCTTGTAAAAGTTTTATACTTCCAGACTTGAGATTCTCTGATCGAATATCTTCAACTGTCCGGGTGCTGTTTGCATTGAAGATTTCAATATAATTTTTGGTCCCACCATTTATTTTCCGTTCCATAGCGAGGCCTTCCCATGAAGTTTGTTCAGCTCCTTTTAAGGGAACAATTTCCTTTCTCACATTTTTCTTTGAATTCACTCATCGTGCATGATGATATAACTGCTAGAAAGTTTCGATAGGCTTTCTTTCAGAATCCATTTTTCTCAGAGAATATGCACGTAGTTTTGTCTAAGAGTTTGCTTTTTAAAGATGCGGATGTTTGATTTTTTTTTAAAACTTTGTTACACGCTTTTCGTTTCAATATGATATTCATGCTTAAAATTAAATCTTGATCACTTCCTATTTCAAATACCCTGTAGACTCATGTCTAGAACCAGCGTGAAGACAGCGTTGTCCACACTTACTATTAGCTTTGTTCTTTTCTCCAAACTTTCCAATAAAAATTCAATATGTTTGGTAATCATTTCCTACTCTCCTGTTTAGATCTCCAACAAGGACCAACAGTTCCATTTTATTCTTCCTCTATAAAAGGTACTCCAGTGTTTTCGTACTGGAACCGTCTCTGGGAAAACAAGCAAATAAGTCTCATTCAAATACGCCATTTTCTTATATTCAATCACCTGCTTGATATTACCTACCACTCAAGAAGATTATCTTTTTGTACTTATTGTTCAATACCATAATGATGTACTCTTTTTCTAATATTATTGTTTCACTAAAATCTTGTTGATGTCAATTAGAAACCCATCAGCCAATTAATTAAGTGTACGTGATACGTTTCTCATTCTTCGCCAGTTCCACTTTTGTATGGTATCTACAAACACTATCATGCCTTTTGCAGTAATATAATACTAACTGACGTTTCTGCTAATATTGAAATATACTCGCTTAAACGTTTTGGCATTCTTTCGACGAAAGAATTTTTAGCAGCACTATAAACAATTCACTAACTGCCATTCATCATCATCGTCTTTTACGAGGAGTATGAAGTGTCACTTCGGCTATTGGGAGTGTGACGGACAATCGGCACAATTTCATTCTTAGTTTCTTTTCAACACTTTTCGTTTTCTCGCAAATTGGCCAACTTCTCTTAAATATGCACCAAAAATTGCTATCTGAAATCAATGAAAAAATTAAATACATCAAAAAAGAACAGCATCGATATTAAAATCATATCCGTTTAAAGGTAGCTATTTGTATTTATACTTTCACAATTCTCAAGCACATGCGCGTCATCAGAAAATTTTCCAGTGGGTCAAAGCTTGGAGACAAATAATTACATCAATAAATTTTTATTTAATGATTTAATTTTTTTTTTTTTTTTGCTCATAAATAGATCCCAGGTGGGGTGCATACCCCGTTCCCCGCCCCCCTCTGCCGACGCCCATGATCATGCACATAAACAGAGTGGCCACTTCAGTAGAAACATCAGCACATATACGAAAATGTGGAAGTGTTCCTAATAAATTGGGCATTTACGGTTTACAAAGACGTTTTGTTATACATAAACTCAATTTTAGTTATTGAACTATTAAACTGCTTGGAAAGAAGTCAACGGACACCAATGACTGAGGAACAAACAGCTCAGCAACGATTTTAATAAGATGTATGACCTCATTTTGCACCAATGATTATAGCAATCCTACGGGACATACTTTCCACAAGGGTACGAGAGCTTGGGATGTTTGGTAATCAATGGGACTCTTGCCCCATTCTTCCTGTAGGCATGTAATGAGGTCCTGGATTGCTGTGGGACGGATGTCCCTTGCCTTTGCCCGACACTCCAGTTCATTCCAACAGATGTTCAATAGGATGGAAATCAGTGCTCTGTGAAGGTCAGTAACGTGTGGTTACATTCATGTCCACAAAACATGCAGTTACAGCGGCACCTGCTTTTGACAAAGTACCATTGCACTGATTGTCCAGAATGCTCAGATATCTCTCGTAGTTCAATGTTCGCTTTCCATAAACAGAGGTACAGGGCCAAACCAGAAAAAATAGGACCATACCATCACACCTCTTCCTCAGAATTTCCTAATTGGAGTTAAGCACTGCGATAAGAGACATATACCGGGCATCTGCCAAACCCACACTCATCCATCTGCTCAGAGGGTGTAACGTGATTCCTAATCCATAGCGCAACTTGCCAAGCTTCCACGGCCCATTGTAACCGCTCTTTGCTTCACATTCCCGATCGTTCGCGTAATGTGAGCCTTCCATATTTATAGTTCTACCATGGAACCGTCTGTTGTCAGCTTCGATTCTATATGTGTTTGTGCAGATTCGTATTCCAGTCTCTGCCCGGAATGAATTCTGCATTCAAAGTGCCTCCAGACGAATGGCGATTTTTATCCTTCATAGCACCCTACAGTCATTCGGTGAGTGTTGTGGGTGGTCCACTGGGAGTACCATTTACAGCTATATCCTTGCACTTCCATATCAGCATGGGGTCACTGATTGTTGACCCAGGATGGCTCAATATGTCAAAACGTTTTCCGAACACATGGGCCTGTAATTTAGTATCCTGAAGAAATTCGTAATATAACTTAAGCAACACAATCTTAAAATAATTCTGGACCTATTCTTACATCATTTTTGTTAATCCCTTGCCAACCAATCCATTTGATTAAATCATCCGTTCTCCAACCAGCAGGATGTGAATTCGAATCGCAGCTTGGGTATTGAAAGTTTGTGAACGACGTAAGGTGGAGTTGTATGCTATACCCGGTTTCAGACCACTTCGTTGTTCAATGGAGGCCCGAAGCCTCCAATGAACAACGAAGGCTTAAAACTTCTACGGCCACACACGGTACTAACGTAGTATAAGTTGACCACCTTCCGTGGATGGCAATCACATAAAAGAAATGTTACTTTGGCCATCAGAAGAAAAATCGATATTTTTCTGAATGTTAAAAATATTTACTGATTAGGTTTTTTTAAGATTTTTCTTTTATTTTGATTTCTTTTCGAGATGATTAGATGCCTTCAATAATATTTCCGTTAATAAGTGCAATATTTATCAATATCTTCTCCATCGGTTTGGGAATTATATATTTATGCCTTACACACACACACTCTCTCTCTCTCTCTCAAGACTGGCAAACAAGTGTTGCCATCTCGTGGTTTAAAACATAAAAGTATGTTTTACTGTCTGAAAATAGTGTGGATTCTACGGTGAGAGTACCTGACGAAAAAGCAGAGTGTCCAGGAGAAAAATCCCGTTGGCACATGCCAGAGATCGACTATTTTGGAAACAGGTCGGAGAAAGACTTGGAAAAAGTTCCTCCAGTCGCCTTACTAGACTTGAAGTTTAGTCTTTCTTCAGGCAGCCTTGCGCACAGGATGTAATCTCCACTTTCCATTCTGTTACACATGCTTATTGTATTTTGCAATATTTCTCTTCTTATTAAAACATAGCATTTTATTTATTTCACATAGATGTTCATTGTTTTCAGTTGCTGGCAGAGGCTCGCTCCAAATAATATGTTTTCTTTAGTTTACCAGACGAAAAACAGGAATTTCCCGTTTTTGTCCATATAATGAACAAAATGTTTGTTCATTATGTAAAAGGATAAAAATATATTTTGTCCATTGAATAATTTGTATATTGAATAGAGAAAAATATATTTTGTCCATTTAATGTGCACATCTTTAAGAATATTTAGAGGATGAACTTAACGTAACATAAACTGCAGTTTGTTTACTTCATCGGAGATATTTTTATAGCTTAAAACGCATTCAGTTTTAATTCGAAGTAAATTACACCATTCACATGTGCAATCTGTAATTCAATTACAGTTTGAATTCGCTTTACAACTCTGATCGTGGATTCCTTTAACGACAGTTACCTTTTCAGTTTTGCAGTATTAAGACTGACTTGGTTGGAATGCCACCAATTTTTTGCTTTTTTCAGGTGAGCAGTCACCGTTCTTTCCTGTTATTTCCATGATTTGCCGTCTTTGAAGAGGCGACCAAGATACCATCTGATATTATTTGACGTTGCAGACAATAATGTCCTGATGGAGCGAATTAGTACATCTTAACCTAACATGCCATTTAACTATGAAAAGCGGAATGTTTTCCTTTCTTTTAGAGGAACGTGCTCAGCATCTTTGCTCGAAGATTTGCATTAATTATAACAGAGTAATAATAATTGTAAATTCATTAGCTTATCTTTAATTTCCATCTAGTACATTGACAGGAATATGTTTCTGTCACATTTCCAGTTTCGATATGAGAAGGGAGTATGCAATTCAGATATATCACAGCTGTACTGGAATACAGCTTCCAATACTCCTGTATTGGAAGTTACCAAACATTATACATAATTTTGAGGGAATGTCAAAACAGTATACTTTTTAAATACGATTATGATTAAGTAGTTGCTAACATGCAGTTAATGCATTTGTATTGTATATAATCTATTTTATTTTACAGCGTATGATTAAAAATTATTTTTCAATATTGCAGCCGTCTGCAGCCGATAAAGGAACGAATATTTGTCAAATCGTATCGCTTATCTTTGGAGCGATATTGTATGGACTTCTTGGATCAGGAGTAAGGAAGCAGCTGTAGACAGATAGACAAGAAAACCACATCAGAAAAATGCATAAAAGAAAGAAAAAACTTTCAGAACACACAGCACATCTCAGAGGGAAGAGTATAAATTTGAAACCAATGATTCATTGCTCATCAACATATTGAACATACAGTAATCATCATCTTTGCCAAACTTATAATTCGTAAATCAATTGTGTTTCTTAGATTTAATGCAAAATTCAAAGAAATAAAGGAGGTACAGTGATTATAAATTTACCAATAGTATATCAGCTTAGAAAGCGGGTACACAAAAATCTTAAATAAGAATGTTATCTGATTGTGACCAGTTACATAAAACAACTGTGGATAGAAACTGAGAGACGAACTGAGAAAAAAAAAAAACTTTTCTCCTGAATTTTTTTTTTGTTTAAAATAATATTTCTACAAGTTGCGAGGAATTCGCTTTTAAACATTTCCGCATCGCATACATCTCAGCTTTAATCATGGTTGACATACATTTCTGCTAAAGTTTTAGCCTGAACTCATCTGATGAATCCTCCTCCAACTGCATGATCTTTCATCCCATAAAATTGACAAATCGAGTTAGCCGACGGAGAAACTGAAGTCATTGTGTTTGATATTTCTGTTGTAAATGACAGCCAATATCTTCAAAAAGGAATTATTTGCTTAAAAGTAGAATATGCACTGCTCCTACTCGAATGTGACAGCAGTTTGATTTCGGGAATTTTCCCGTGGTTTCCATAACCCGCCCTTGAATCATCGTGAATGCAATAATGGAACAAATAGATCACGTGTTCAAATAACATCCTATCATATCACATGTCTAGTAATGTGTGTGTGATTAATCTTTCTCTCTCTCTCTCTTTCTATTTGTGTGTGTGTGTGTGTGTGTGTGAGAGAGAGAGAGAGAGAGAGAGAACAACTACCTCAATGCTGTAAATTGGTGGTTATAGATCAGCCTTTTTTCTCTGCCTTTCTTTAGAAGGTTCCTGAATTAGTCGAAGTTTGGCGCATTCATGAAGATTTTCTTCCTGGAAGATAGGTTCTTAATCGCATAATTCAGGAAATTCGACAGTAGAACTACTCACACTATTTCATACAAAAATGAGTGTTAGAGATTTGTGAGGAGGCACTGGCACTTAACTGGCGTATTCGTGCAATGCGGTTTTACAGCGAATGTCAAGTTTAGGGTTATTGAGGATTCATAAATAGCTTGACTCTGGGAATCGCTGGTGACAAAGCTTGGAGAATAACTGGCAACTGATCTAAAAAAAGAAATAAATAAACAAGTAATGACTACTCCTTTTGGACAACAAAGGAGATAGTGGATTTTTTTTTAAATCCACCTGAACTAGTGTGCAGTTGGACTCTTGGATTCCCACTGGATAAAGAGATGTAGAAAGAATGCATGCAGACCATTGATAATATTGGAGAATAAGGAATGCAGATTATGAGGATACATTGAGATTATGTGGACTGCAGGCACCGGTAAACAAGATAAAGAGAGGGAGACATGATAGAAGCGTATACACTTCTAAGAGCAATTATTTCTTTATATGGAAGGTAGCGAGAGACCAACCGGAAATCTGTGGAGGGTAAGTTTGGTTACGACAGGAGTGTGGTGTTAATGATTCTGATAGAGAACAGCGAATATGTGGAACTGTGCCAGTTGAAGTAGTTAGTGCATCTAATGCGAGCGAGATTAAGAAAAGGTATGATATGCTTTATTGCCAAATACACGCGTTTCAAGGCCTTTTCTAAGTTACGTTTGTCTAGTAGTGTACATTGGCTCTAATGGCTGCTAATGCAAAGTGAAAATATCAATGTCCGATCCACCAATTTAGGCTTATAAATACAAACTTTGAAAAACGTAAGAAGTTACAGGTGCTGAGAAGAATTCTGTAAAGACGCCGGGGAATATCTTTATTAAATCCGTCCATGTATGCGCAGAATTAGCGATGGATATCGTAGAAACCAAACAATTATCACTGATTACGTTGAAATGATACTTTATGCAATGAAGATGAAGACCGTGGATGGATTATATACTTGCGGTCAGCGGAAAAAGTGCATTGCTTTGTCTGAATATTATTTGCTTACATCGATTCTAAATTCAGTCTTAGTAAATTTGATCACAATGAAGTATACATTAAAATCTTCCTCTGTCAAGAGAATGGCCTCCTATATAAGAAATGAAGAGTGACTCAAGACAGTCTTCAAAAATAATCTGCGCATGCTCATGTTCACTTTAAATCTGAATTCATATTTATATTAAAAGTGATCAGCAATGGCAGAACGAAAGGTTATGAAGAGTATTGGCAATTTCATTTTCATATTTGAATGGTTCCTGTTTTGAGATCTACAACACAATTAACCAAACAAGAAAGACAGAATTGCATATCATGTGATTCGTAGTAACTTTGGCCCATTGGTTAAGAACGTATTTATGGATTATAAAGCAGGAAAAGGAATCCCATGATTCCTCTTTATAAATAATTCATAGAATTCATAAGAAACAAATTTTTGTCGATAGATATTACACTTTGTATTGTATATCCATAAGTTGACATTTGTTACACGGTTAGTAAAAGATGGTGTTAGTTTAATGCCGCCCATGTTCTTGGGTATTAAACAAATCTGTTAACTATGTGTGTTCTTGATTTTTATTTCAATCGGAACTTTTCCAAGGACACAAAGGACAAACTATCGGAATGTAACTTTATAGAGAATCAAATTTGTTATTAAAATCTCCTTGTTGAATTTAGCCCAGTTAGTTTACCATTCGTTTTTTAAATTGATTGGAATTAGGCAATGGCTCGCAAGTCAATTGTGCACCGCTTGACAAAATTAACGGATTTAAATGAGTTTCATGAATATTTTAGTTTTACCTTTGTCTCCGAGGGGAAATATTTGTCATAAGTGGTATACTGGAGTACAAATTCCGAATATTTCGAGCATGGTTGTTTTGTTCGAGTATCGAGTTTTAAACCGACAGTGTGCAGGTTCAAAGACGTGGGTATGGACGTTTGTGACTGATCTTAGATGGAAAATGAATTTCATCGCTCGATTATTACTAGGGGAAAACACACACAAGCACACATTCTAATGTTTACACGACTACAATAATTACAACAGACACCAGTTGGATTACATTCTACGAATTATTTGCATATTATCTCAGGTACTCCGAAATCAGCTGCTCCCCCATGGCTTATTGTCCTACTAATGTCACACGAACGAATCTTAGAAGACAGACTGCAACGTTGAAAACAGAGAAAAAGCTCAAATCTGATCCTTACAACCGATCTGAAATATACTAACCAATCCGCTACGAACACGCCCCAGATCGCGAACTCCCTTTTGGTCTGAGGGACAGTTAGTGGAAACTGACAACTTTAATCCTGAGGATAGATTGAGGAATCGTTGGAACAATTCTAACATCACCAATCGATCACTTATTGAAAATCTCTTTTCTGAGCCTCAAGGATTTGATCTGCCACGTAAACAAGGGTCCTCCCTAAACAGGATTAAGAAGGGCGATGGAAGATGTAAATACCAACTTCACAAACGGAAGCATGCCAATCAGCCAAATTATGGATGACCTACTACGAAAACCATGTCATGTATAGTGGAGTCTTGTCCAATTTCCCATTTCCCCGTTGGAGTGGGGTGTATAGCGGAACTACATTAGGCTAAAGAAGGAGCATCGGAATGCTTGTCAAATTTAAAACGTGATTTGTAATCGAATTAAATAGCCATATTTCGCTGTATGTGACCATACGAATAAACAATAAATAAATAAGTTCTGCCTTTTGTTAGTAATATTCGTACTCTAGAGAATTGTTATTTCTCGTGTGTATGAACTGTAAGTAAAATAAAAAATGCTTATATTGGAGGGTGACTGATAATTTTACTTATTTGTATCAGATAGGCTCTTGTTCTTTCATACGTAATTGGAAGGGAATTTTTCGTATAAAAGATTATTTATTACAAAAAACATGAAAGAACGCCTAATCAAGTACATCAGCCCTTTCTTCTACTGACTTTTCTTTATTAATTATTTCCTCCCACAGCTTAAGCCTGAAACTGTGCATTAGGTATTCATAACCTTCACATAATCTGATTAGAGCACTTGGACATTTTACAGTGCATCGCATGTCTACAAACAGAAATAAATGGTTTAATTGATTTTTTAAAAATTAACTTGATGAAAGTTTCCACTGAGCGTGTATGATAATATAAGACGAAGAAAGTTTGTTGTTTTTTTAGAGAAAGAAGGAAAAACATTAATCCAACACCCTGCTGTTACGTACACCAGAACTCAATGATATCAGAACAACGCAACTCGCATTCTGCTTCGCAATTGCTGTTGAAGGTTGTTACCTTCGACGCTTCCCATACAGCACAGCAGATCTCTTTCTTGAAAATAACGACCAAATAATTCTACAAAGGAAGAGCTATCTCTGCTTTCATATAAATACCTCATCCGTTCTGTCGCATCGACAGAATTCTAAAACTGTCAGCTTCTCTGTTATAAATTTCTTTGGATTATGGAACCCTCTACTATGGAACTCAAGCCTACAGGTGAAGACAGACATGATCCACTGGATAGGCAAGTGAGCAACATTTCATTTAATATTTTCAGTGAAGGGTAGACAAGTAGTATATCTACTTGCTATGATGCACAACATTGCTCAACGTAGATATAAATATTTTCTTAAAACCAGTTACATTAAATAATTATAGTCTGCTTGAAGAATGAGAAAACCTCAAATGGTTTACTAAAGAAATAGGATTTATTTGCAGCATCAGCAGTTAAGGTTACTTTTATTATTATTATTATTATTTTATATTTTATTATTATATAGCGAACGGTTGCATGGTTGTATCGCTGGTCCCGTGTTTTATAGTTCTAACTCCTGTTTTTAATTTAAAAGTGTCACAAAGTAACTCCACTTTTCAGGCTGAAGACAGTGATATATAATTCATCGAAATCGGCCAAGTGGAATCCAAAATATTAGTGTGCTGAAAATTTAACATAGTTCGCCATGGTCACTAACGAGCACAGAACAAAGGACGTCACCATCTTTAGTTACCTGTTCAGTTTTGCAATATTAATTCCGACTTGGAATACTACCAATTTTTCGCATTTTTCAGATTAGCAGTATTCTTCCTTGCCGATTATGTCACTCATTTTTCGTCTTCAGAGAGGCGATCAAGAATATAATCACCTCAAAAGGTTAATTGAACAGCAATGTACTGATGGAATTAATTTATTAGTATTTTTTTATTTAAATATTTAAATTTTAATTTATTTAAATATATTTATTTATTTAAATTATAATAAATTAATAAATTTATTAGTCTTAATAAATTTATTAATTTATTAAATTATTAAGATGGACTAATAATTTATTAAATTATTAGTCCATCTTAACCTAACATTTCATTTAACTAGGAAAAGCGGAATATTTTCATTTGTTTTAGAGGTATGACTGCGAATGTGCTCAACGTCGTTGTTAGAAGGTTTAATTAAAATAAAACAAAGTCATAATATTATTTAAATTAAGGGGCTATTAACTCCCACATTGTTTTAAAACCGAATAAGAAACTCAAAGATCGGAATCAAAGAGTTTCATGCCGAATATAGTAACTATAAACGTATCGGCGATTGCTAGCGCAAGCTAAAGCACGTAGTACAAACTAGGGCAACTCGTAGCAAAAGGTGGGTAAAGTTCTGATCGCTATTCTTAGCATTTCCCATAACGTAAAACACATCTCCTAGGAGATATATGATGTTATTCATTATGATGGGAGGTCACTACCCAGACCGGTTTCAATCTTTATTGAGATCTCATCGGTGAGTAGCTAGAAAAACAAAACAAAACAAAGTAATAATAATTGTAAATTAATTAGCTGATCTTTAGTTTCCATCTAGTATATTGACAGTAATATTCTTTTGTCATATTTCCAGTTCTTATAGGAAAAAGATTTAAATCAACCGGAAGTGGGAGTATGCAGTTCTATTATGATACTGTTTTTAACGTCCCCTAATCACGGGAGAAAATTACAATGGGGAGCTGTTAGAAATTCTACTTAACTTTGAAGGAATGGTCAAAAAAGGATACGTTTGAAATACGTTTCTGATTAAGTAGTTGCTAAAATGCAGTTAATAAATTTCTATTGTAAATAATCTATTTTATTTAACAGCACAAGATTAAACGCTATTTTTCAATATTGCAGTCACTTGTGGACTATTACGGATAGAATATTCTTGAAGCCGCTCTCCTTATCTTAGGAGCGATATTATGGAGTATGGACGTATTGGATCTCGAGTACGGAAGCAGCTTAGACAGATAAAGAGAAAACCACATCGGAGAAGTGCATAAAAGACTTTCAGAAAATAGAGAATATTTCAGAGGGAATTTTCAGATTTTTCAGAGAGTACAATTTGTTAAATCAATAACTGAATGCGCATCAAGAGATTGAACATACAGTAGTCATCTTTACCTAATTTATTAATTCGTAGATCAACTATCATTCTTAAAATTCTTATAAAACACAATAAAATAAAAGAGGTGCAGTGATTATAAATTTACCGATATTATATCATGTTACAAAGCGGATAAACACCGAAATATTCATTGCACATGCAGTGCACCACCCAAGATTTTTTACTCACCTTTGCAACAAGACGAAACTCAACAAACTCAACATACTTTGTGTCGTCTGTTCATTTAAGATTTGATTAATCCACAGTTAATTGTTCGGAAAAGTTCATTAACGATCTTAAATACGAATTTATCCGATTGCGTCCAGCCACATAAAAAATGTATACGGAAAGTGATAGACTAAATGAAAAAAAAACACTTTTCTCTTGAATTGTTTTGTTTAAAATATGTTTTCTACAGACTTCAAGGAATTCACTATTAAAGAAGTAAAGAGATACTCGCACTTAACTTGCATATATTCCAAATGCTGTCTTACTGAGAATATTAAGTTCAGGTTATTGAGGATTCATCAATGGCTTGAACCGGGAATCGCTGATGATGAGAAATAGCTGCAAACCGATCTAAGAAAAATTAAATCAGTTCCTGATACTTCCTCTTTGCAACACAAAGGCGATAGCGGATTTGTTTTAATCAGTTCCATCTAAACCAGTGTGGATTTGGTTTACTGGATCCCGAATGGATGACGAGATGTGGCAAGAGCGCACGGAGATTCATCTCATTGAAAATATTCGAGATTATGGACTGAAGATTATGTGTATACATTGAGATGATGTGAACTGTAGACATCGCTAAACAGGATAAAGGGGAGAGGATATGATAGAAGACTATACACTTCTAAGAGCAATTATTTCTTTATGTGAAAGGTAAAGAGAGAGAACAACCGGAAATCTGTGGAAGGTAAGTTTGTGTGCAGTTAAGAGAAGAGTGAGGAGAAGATGATTTTGCCACAGAACCGCGAATATGTGGAACTGTGCCAGCTGAAGTGGTGAGTGCGTCTAATGTGAGTGAATTTAAGAGCAGGTTTGACATGATTCTTCGCCAAATACAGGCCTTTCAATGCGTTTTCTAACTTCATTTTGTCGAGTAGTATACATTGCTGCTAGTGGCTGATTATGCAAAGTGAAAATATTAATGTCTGATCCAACAGTTTATGCTTATAAATACAAACTTTGAAAAATTGAAGGAGTTGCCATGTACTGAGAAAAATCCTATAGAGAAGCCAGTGCATATCTATTCAATCAGTCCATGTATGCGCAGAATTAGAGATGGATATTGTAGAAACCAAACAATTGTCACGGATTATGTTGAAATGATACTTTATGTAATGAACATGAAGGCCGTGGATGGCTATTATACATGCAGTCAGTGGGAAAAGTGCATTGCAGTGTCTGCATGTTACTTGCTTGCACTGATTCTACATTCAAACTTAGCAAGTATAATCACAAAGAAGTATGCATTAAATCGACAATGCACAAGGCATTGTTACTGAAACCACGTATTTCTTACTTCGTCTTTTCATCCATCGCTATGAAAGTTTCTCTTACATTGAGAGATATGATTTTTCCATATCTGGAATAATTAGTAAAAATTCACCAAAATATCTTGAATTTGGTTTCAGACGGACCATTCCCAAGGACACAAACGGAAACTGTCGGAATAAAATTTTATATAGAATAAAATTTGTTATTTAAAACCCTTGTTGCCTTTAGTCCAGTTATATTACCATTCGTTTTATATTTGAATTGAATTAAGCAATGGCTCACAAGTCAATCGTACACTGCTTGAAGAATTAACCGATTGAAATGCATTTCATGAATATTTTATTTTAGCTTTAGCTCACGGCAAATATTTGATATAATAGGCAACTGTAGTACAAATTCCGTTGCCAGCTTGGTTGTTCGAGTAGTCAGCATATCCAATTTTAAACCAAGATGCTACGTGTTAAAATCAGTTGTGGGTATGGACGATTGTGACTCGTCGTAGGTGGAAAATGAATTTTTTGTCGCTCAGTGAAAGAGACAACCGCCCTGCTTAATTCAGGCCTGAAGTGGTTTGATAGTTCCATCATTGTCACTAGAGCAGGTTTTACAGACTATGTAGAAAATACAAAAATATATGTGTCATTAATAAAAAAGAAAACATCCTTAGCACACCCACGATCGGAGTGCACAGTAGTTAACATGTTACTTTAAACCACATCAAGATGTAGATAAGATAAGGAAAAGTGACATCATTGGCTGATTAGATAAGTGATGTAATTGAGTTGAAGTAGATACGTGACGTAATTCAGCTGACGTAAATGAGTGACGTCATCTAGTTGAAGTAAATAAGTGAAGTGTTTTTGATATGTAGTTTCCTGCCGTTATTGTAGGTGGGTATCTGTGATGTCATTTGTATCGTGGATGCATGAGTTGTGTGAGTGCCCTCTTTTTTGTCTGTTTGCAGCGGTGGATTATGGGTAAAGGTCTCGAGTATCGAATTCCGGGAGATGGATAGAGTATGGAATCCATGGAATATTCCTGGTGGACACATCTCTCAGTGACAACACATTGTGTCTTTTGGTTCAAGTGTGGAATTCAGGGTAATGGTCAGAGCATGGAATTCTGGGATGTGTCACAATCTGTCAGTGACGTGAGGTGACACTTTGGTTCGAGTGTGGCATTATGGGTAATAATTAGAGACTGGAATTCTGGGGTTGTCATTAGGTAGCAGGGAGACATTTTCTAAAATAATTAACTATTGGATTTCAGTGGTGTCCACCCCCCCAACAAACACCCATGCACACTGACATTTTTTTTCGTTCCCTGCATTAATTTCAATGTAGCGTAAACAGATGGAGGTACGAATTTTGTACTTCAAGTGTGTGTGATATTTCATCCCTAATTTAGACAGTAGGAATTTTTAGTTTAGTGTCAAGAGATGTCATCACAATTTTTTTTTGACATTCGGTTTTCGTATATTCAATAGGTACAAGTAGACATTTTTCTAAAATAATTAGTTACTGGATTTCAGTGGTTTTCCTCCACTTCCCAATACACAATTTTTTTTCGTTCACTGCATTAATATCGCAGTAATGTGAACAACGGCAGTACGGATTTATATATCAACTTCTAACCAGAGTAAGTGAGTAAAAATACTTACATATTTTTTGCATGCATACTTAAGCAGAAATCTATGTTTCCAGTAATCTTTATACATATATAACTCAACCAATATTTTGATCCCCACAGCTTTGCAAGCAAAAGCAATCTCTGGATGGAAGCGAAAGAGAAGTAAATAAAGCAGAATCTGAATTTTTATGAGAAATATATCTCTTATTTATAAGTGAGGGGAAGCAACCTCAATGTTACAGAGCAGTTTTCTTGGATCAAGGCAAGATTTTGAGATTCAATTCCCAGATGTTGAAGCATCCACAGAATTTTCAATTCCATAGCTCTTTTCAAAAAACTAGTTATTGAAATAGACAAAGTTTTTGATGAGATTTAAATTATATAAATAATACTGCAAGATTTAAAAGTAAAATTGAGAAAAAGAATCAATGAGATTGAAGAAATATAGAAACATATCAGAAGCCCACATCGATTGTTGTTAATTGACGGGTTATGGGTTGCAGTATTCAAAATGATGAAAACAAAATGGGATTGAATGTCAAAACTTAGTAAACATAGTAAACGATTATTGGAAACATAAAGATTTCTGTCTAATTATGCAAGCAAAAAATTTACGAGTGCAAATTACCAAGTCCTAGTGCCATCTATTACACCACAGTATAAAATTAACAGATTAGGATAAAGGTGACTTTACTAATCTTTGAAAGTTGTAACAGAGGAATTAAGTTTAAAATTATAGTACTAGACCTAACATTTCAGTTGAAATAATAATAAATAATTATTTATTTGTGGTGAAAAAATACATAACATAAGAAGAATGAAGAAAATAGAAAACTATTCAAATATAGATGAAAAAAAAAAAGAAAAAAACAACGACATTTCAGATGTGCTAACACATTGTGTCTTTCCCGAAGTGTACTCCCGAAGTTCTCTGGTCAATTTTTGCAAGAAACGTTTATAGTTTCTGTATTCGGCTCTAAAACGTGATGATGGATTTACTATCCACTTAATTTATATACATTTTTTAGAGTTACTCAGGAGATAAATTTGTTGTTCTAACGTGGTCACTTATGTAGAAAGATTGTGCAATGTTTGCAATTCGCCTGTCGGTTAACCAGTGAAATGACTGGCACTTGAAGAGAAGAATATCAAGATATTAGTCAGGTGGGGTGTGAGAAGGGAAAGAAGGTTTGGAAGAAGAAGAATGGAAAGAAGGTTTGGAAGAAGAAGAATGGAAAGAAAAAGAGGATGTGAAATGAGGAGAAGGAGAGAGAGAGAGAGAGAGAGAGATGGTGTGCTTTTGAGTGTTTGGAGAAATGACTTGCCTATCGATCATTATGAATGGTATTCTGAAAAATACTATTTTAATTTATTTAATTGTTTTCATCATTTTGAAGAACAATGCGTTTGACATCTAGATAATATTAACTTGCATTTGCTTGCATTGCTGTAAAAAGAGTCGATTTTATAGATTTTTATTGATAAACAGACTCACCAATGACATTTTAAAAGTGTGTTTTGATTGAACTCTTTGGCAAGAAGAACTCAAAGGAACAATTCGGGTCTTTGTGCGCATGAATTTCAGGTTGGATAATCTTCAGCTGATCAGTTATTTCAATCACAATACAGCACATTACAGCAAAATTATAACACGTTATTAAACGAGATGTTCTGCTTATCAACGTAGCCAACTGGATGTGCACTAACCAAGCATTCTGGCGAGAATTTCGAGTTACTGATAGTTATGACACGTAGGTAAGTCAAATGATCTCACGTGACGGCCTGTTTATTACAAGCATCAGTTGAAATTGAAGCTGTAATAAACAGGTTTATTTTAATTGTTTCCATACTTTTATTTTATACAGCAATCCATCTTTTTATTAGAAGCAGTCCATTTATGTCTTCAGACTTTCCTTGTTCACTGAACTGAGATCCTTATTTATAGTAAAAAAATGAACAAAAAACAGCCTTCTAAACAGTTCAGAAATCTCGTAAACAAAACGGGTTTCATTATGCAGTTTTTTTTTAAATTTCTCATAGCATTTACTAATATACACTGCGAATTGTTGAGAATATCACATAGCAATGGATAAAGTAATATACGCTTTATGTATTTATATATGGACAGTGAATTACCGACTCAACGTCTTTTGTACAGACGAATATAATTGCGCTTTAATCATAACTGAATCCACGTATGCGGGGCGAGTCAATGCTTCACATTACAGTACATTACCTTTTTGACAACATGCATATGAAAATTGAATATTTTAAATTTAAATAAAAATGTCAAACATTAAATTTTAAAATATTAAACACCAAATTCTAAAAATAAAAGAGAAAAACGTACAATTCTCATTACTGCTGCATAAAATTCCCTATAAAACACAGTTTGATGAGGAGTGCTGCATTCGTTGAAATGTGATCCTCGTTTCTCGGCTTCCTCAGTTTCCTCACGTCTTCTCTTTTGCACGGTGGAGACACCATTAGCCATTGCGTGTACCAGGAATGAGCGCTTCGCTGTTCTTTCTTGCCTACTGCTGACGTTCTCCTGATCCAAGAAGTCCATAAAGCAGGGCGCAAACCACCAGCGAAACGCATTGGAAAATACCCAAACCCATAATGGCTTGAGATATCTGAAATATAGAAGAACAGCATTTGAATCTTCGCTCTGCTAAAAAGGACATGTCACACAAATGTTATCAGAGCATTTTTATGGAATCATATTATTCATATAATGATAAAGTTTAATGTTTTTCAATGATCTGAATGGTTGAATATTCCTTCAAAATTTCAGAACTTCTAATAACTTTCACAACGTCTTAGTCATGTGACCCAGTTTAGTTCCAGGTAAACTGAACACCTGTGATGAAATATTAATTGTACTTTAGCTACCATTATATAAACAATTCATACACAAATAAAAGAAACTCGACTGAAATGCACTGAAATTGTAATTTATCGAAACTTCAATATCAACATAAAAATTCAGTAGAGAAAAGTAAACGACGTGGCCAAATGGAAGTATAATGCGCTCACTTATGAACTTCTCAAATATTTTCTGATTTAGAAAAAACGGAAAAATGTTCAAAGATAACTGAGAGGTTTCATTATTAACGCAGACTGGCAAGGAAGTTGACTTACATTTCCGGAAAATGAGAGAACTGCGGCAATAATTATCATTGCAAACGTAGCGCATGACTTTGTTAGCCCCATCGTGATGGCCGCATTCCGGGGATCCACATCGAGGTGATTGGCGTAAAACCCTGAAAGAAAGCACGAAACTCAATGAATTCACGCAAATAGATCACATTCGATAGAATATAACTTAGAAATTTATATGCCATTTGCTTGTTATATTTCAGGGAAATATAACAACACTGCACTTATTTCGAACAAAATAAAACGTGCCCTTAATGAATGCGCATTGTAGAAAACTTAAAACACTTACCAGGAAATGAAAATGCCATAGAAAGAGTAACTGCAAAGTAGAGACCTGCCCCAGTCAGCCAATTCGTCGTTCTTAATGCCAAGTGAATTGCCGTAAACAGTGCACAGATGACGAAACCTAAACATTGAATGAACCTGCATAAGAAATCTTATCCCACATTTCAATTTATTCACTTCAAGTACATCACTAAGGGTGGGGAGGGACTTGTATGCCTTACCCCAAAACAACAAGTCGTCTTCTGAACACAGCGATTTATGTTGTTATCCGAAATAAAATATCTCAATCTGGATGAGGGCAAAACTTTAAGTCAGGTGAAGTGATTGAACCAAAAATATGTATCGAATCGAAAGGGATATTACGAGTATATTCATGACGTAATTTACAATAAGACGAACCCCCGAAATAAGGAGCAGCATGCTGATGTCTGTACAAAATAAGAAATAAATATTCCTCTTTGTAACACGCAGTAAATATTAAATGTCGGACGGTGACTCTTCAGCTAGCTATTACAGCATTGGACCTCAATGACTCTTCTAATTATACGAATGATGAGGACCACAATTCGACCGTTCTCTAATTTCTGTTATGGATCACGAGTTACCGCATCAGGAGGAGATCGTTTTTAACGTTGGTTAAATATTATCGTCTTGCCTCTTTTACGGGGAAAACCGTATTTCAAATACAGCTTTCCTTTCGTACCTAAAATCGAAAATCCACTTAATAATCAGTTACTAATAAGTAGAGCATGACGAAATAGCCCACCCAACATTTATTTCTCCGTTTTCTCTTACTCAGAAACTCTTCAGTGATTCCATTCAAAATTGGAATCGGATTCAGTTCAAAAATTGCATAAAAATGAAAGAGTAGCTCTTTCTCTGCGGGTCGATGACTCTGTCTGGAGCTGTTAAAAATACTGTGAAGGATCCAGTTTAAGAGAACAAACAACGGGAGGCGGGGGGGGGCGTTCTAGTGGAGTTGCATTCCACAGGATTACCGCTATGATCACGTACTTCGTTCAACCGACTTCGACAACACAGTGGAGTTTAGCAGTGCTTATGTTTCAATAGAATAGCATAAGCTGAATCTGGTTCACGAGTTTTTCGCGAGTTTCGAAATACTTTGGGTTACCGTTAGTAAAGGCCGTGGAAGAATTCCGCCTGCTTATCTCGATACTTATAATCTTCCTCCGTATGGTAGATATTTATTAATTTTTTATGTTTCTTATGCTTTCATCTTTAGTTTTTTCTTTCGGAGATCGGTGTCAAAAGCAGCCTTGAAATTTGTCTCCTTCTCTCCATTCTCAATGCATTTTCATCTACGCAAATCTTTTTATTTTTCACTGACAATAATTCTGTTTAATTAGTTTATCGTATCCTACTCATCCATCCTTCCTAGGACGGGATGAGTCCCCCCCCCTAATGAGAGAGGATAACGGTTAATTAAAGCAGCCGGGTCGTCGCTCCTTGCTACATTTCCTAAGTGTAATCCGGGTGTGTTCATGGGCCGGTTTGCCTGTTCTGGGGGAAGGAAAACCCGAGTTTCGGGGTAAAAAAACCCTCTACCTCTGAGTTAGCTTGTCTACTGGTTAGTAGACCAGTTAACTCACCTTCAGTTGAAAGAGACCAGATAAAGGTTCCTCACGTCACTGACGGGAATTGAACCCAGTCTTTCCGACCAAAGGACTTCGTCTATACGGATTGAGCTAAGGAGGCTCTAATCTGTTTATACATTTCATAATTTCTTACATGTCGTTGTAAATATTTAAAAAAAAAAAATATTAACGAACACAATTTCTCACGAAGCTATTCAATCTGGCTTCTCTTTATCACTTCCCATATTAGCAAAATGCTTCAAATTAAATTAAAGATCCTTCATAGCAAAGATCCATATTATTGTCGCTTTGTTATGCTAGTTGCATGATTTTCCCATATTATTCATAATTCAGAAACCAAATATTGACCTTCCTCCCTCTTTGCTTCGTTCCATCCTTGTATCTTCCAATTTGCCATCAACATTCAACTTCGTTTTCATTTTTCCAACAGCTTTGACCAAATCTGGAATATTTTTCTGTCTTTTCATATTTACGCTCCCCTGGCGAATTCTGTACAACGCACCGAGATGGAGGACAGGGGCACCTTGACTGTACTGGTCAGCGATACTATTATAATAAGAAAAAGAATTAGTATTTATTTAATTTCCTTAAAAATATAGTAACTTGATTTGAATAAATTTGAAGTGAAGTGAACCCTATGGTGAAGCCTATTGACTCTTTAGTGAAGCATATGGACTCTTTATCTAAATAATTTATTAGTGTACCTTTTGGCAACTCCTACAATAAAGAAATAAGCTTTGTATTACTGCAACCTTAGTATTTACATCTAGGTCTGCCTACTCACTGACGAGACCTCAAAACAGGTCGAAACCGGTCCGGGTAGTGACCTTCTTCCATAATGTATAACTGCAAATATCTCATAGGAGTTGTGTTTTACATTATGGGAAAATACTAAGAACAGTGATCGCATCTTACTCCACATTTACTACGAGATGCCCCAGCATGTTGGCTTGCGCTTGGACTCGCCGAACTTTTATAATTTTCTATGTTCGGCATGAAACTCTTGGATAGATTTTCTATCTTTGAGTTTGTTATTCGGCTAAGAAATAATGTTGGATTCAATATCCACTTAATTTGAATAAATTAAAAAAAATTTTTTTTTTAAAAAGACAATCTCGCAAAAATCTCTCATAGGCAAAAAAAAGGCATTGAGGAAGAAAGTGGCTGACCACAAGTGAGATAAATGACTTAGCTTTGCTATGATTGATTTACTGGTTGAGATTGCCAATTGTCTATTATGCTACTTTTGCTACACGGTTCAATATTAGTAGCAGCAACCACGCCGCTAAATATTAAAAATATGACAGACAAGTACCTTCTAATCTGCATTCATCGCTGCGAGATGTTTTTAACTGGACACAATTGCAGTTTCAAGATATAAGTATTTATTAATAATGTATTTACTAAAATAAAGAGCCAAAAGGCTTCATTCCGGCGATGCAAAATTATATCTAAATTAAATGGATGTTAAATCCAACATCATTTCAAAGCCGAATACAGAAACTAAGTTTCTGTATTTGGCTTTGAAAAAAGTGAGTTGGAACCGATCAAAATGAACCAATAGAAGACATATAGATGGGCGCTTTGAGCGTTGTTCACTTCCTGTTTATTTATTCGTATGGAGTTTCCTCCCTTTTCTCCCCTCAACTCGCCTTATTTAGGCGAGTTGAGCCCCTGATGTGGGGGGGGTCAGTATTTATGACTGCAGATTCGTGTGTGTTCACGGGGCCGGTTTGCCTGCTTGAGGGGGGGGGGAACCCCAGAAAGCTGGTGGAAAAAACCTGCTGTCCACGCCCATGACCCGCTAACTTGGCTATGGCTCAGGGAGATCCTTGAGCTCCGCATGTCACCGACGGGAATCGAAACTAGGACACTCCTTCCCCAAGCATATGATTGCGAAGGGCAAAGCCACTAGGCTAACTGCGCAGACACTTCCTCTAAGGTTCGGCTAGGGCAACTCGTAGTAAATGGCGGCGGTGTTCCCGCAAGCTCTCTGGTCATTTTTCGCACGAAACGTTTATTGTTTCTGTATTTGGCTTTGAAATGATGTTGGATTAATATACGCTTAATTTATATTAATAATGTGTTGTGTGGGAAAACTACTTTCGGTCTTAAAACAAAAGTAAATACTTTGTGCAATGATTGCTCTAAAAATTACTTGGTGGCAAGCAATAAGAGTGCGTGAACAAAAGGAAGAATAAAAATGTTCCTAAGATAGCATAGTTTGGATAACTTTTGTTGCTCCTTTGGTTCCGCTTTGAAAATCACTAATTCTTACTAATTCCATAAAATAGCGGAAAGAAGATTGAAAAGCTACCAAATCGCATGATCAGATATTAACTGCAGTTAATATGTGATCATGCCATAAACTCTGAAATTACTCCTTTAAAGCGAAAAAACTCACATCTGAATTCCTAGTTCCGCACTTGTACGAGAAGCCTGCGGCCTGTTTCATTGGATGAGGTGTCTGGTTGTTTATTTACCGTTAGATGGAAAAATCAAGCACGAAAAGCATATTTGGTTGGCAACAAGGTTGGACACTGAACCTTCAATTGCCCTACGTGTTCCAAGCTGGTTGTCAAGCTAACTCAACTGGTTCAACAACCTGTAAATATTACAACAGAAGTATTAGTATTCCCGTTATATATCCTGCGCCTTCCAGTACATTTTATTTACAGTGGGTACAATTTTCATGCATCCAGATGACAATCAGGTGGCTTTTGATCCCCTGAGTACAGTTTCTTTCAGCTACTAAAAAAAGTAGCGTACGACTGTGATAGTGTTGTCACGTCACAACATAACAGTTTATCTACAAGGGTGGAAACTTTATTTACGCAACAGATTTCTTTAATATATGACAAAGTTTCTCTACTGACCATCGCCATCAGCTACTTGTTAAAATCCACTTTTCTCTTGTTTGCTGTTAGTCCATTTTCTGTCGATTATATTTGATAAACTTGTGATGTCATTGCAACACTGACATATACGCTCTTTATATATGCTCATGATGTGTTCAACATTCTTTTTTTTTTTGTATAACAGCTTAATTATCATTTAAATAAGTTATGTAGCATATGATTTATTTAAATACATATCCTTTCATATTTCTTCATTTTCGTGTGTGTGTGTGTGTGTGTGTGTGTGTGTGTGTGTGTGTGTGTGTGTGTGTGTGTGTGTGTGTGTGTGTGTGTGTGTGTGTGTGTGTGTGTGTGTGTGTGTGTGTGTGTGTGTGTGTGTGCATTGTAAAAATGAAGACCACAACAATACGACCTTTTGCCTGAAAGGTGTGTTCGGCAGACAGAAATAATATCGTTACAACTGGTATGTTTAACTCATATAAGTGTATCAGAATGATATAAATTAAGAAAATCATTGACATGAAAGTATAATTGGTGTATTCTTATTAATAGAAAGGTGCAGAATGAAATGTTGGGTAAAGAAAGAAGGGGAGAAAAAATAACCCAACAAAATATTCGATTAAATTGAGTCAGCTTGGTAAAATAATAAAAACAGAAACGGTTGGGAGCGAAGATCACTCTGCAAAGACACCTTTAATTGCAGATGGACAAAGGAGCTGATGAATAAATGTCCCCCCCCCCCATCTATTCGAAGCTAACACTAAGCGTTCATGTAAAGAGCGAAATTTTCGTGTCCGGTTTATCTTGTTTAGTGCTCTTCTGAGATACGAGATGATTCGTAGATGGTCATTTTCGTTATTGTGGTGTCTCTTTTATTTCATTTATTTATTTATGTTTTTTGTGTGTTTCTGTTCCAATAATAAATAATGCTTTATTTAATTTAAGGTGGTATTGGTGTGGTTTGGATATCCGGAGAGTTAATCTAAAACGAAATTCATCGAAAGACAATTCATCAAAAAGGTAATTCGTCGAATGGCAAATCATCGAAAAACCAATTCACCGAAAATTTTAAATTTTCGAAAATGTTATGAAAAAATTGATCCATTTAAAACAAAAACTGAACCGTGCAGAGTGAGATAGAAATGCTACTTTAATAGGGAAAAAGTATAGAACATATGGTTTCTTATCGTCTTTCTTGTCCGATAACTGTTTCATGTTCGTGGGACTGATTTGCCCGTTTCCGGGAGGAAAAGCCATCTCCGTATGATGCCTGCTAACTTACCTTTAGCTGAACAGGACTGATAAAACTTATGCGCGTCGTAAATGGGATTCCAATTACCCAGGTCCTTCTAACTAAACTTCTTCGTTTGTATCGACTGAACTTTTTGAACAGTTAGAGAATAATGAGCTACAAATGAGTGAGAAACTGAAACAAAAAACTAGAATAAGTTTGAAATATATTGAAAAACCTTAAGAATCCTCATTTGAATTTGATAAAAATTATCCTGTGGATATTGATTTATAGCGTTTGGATCAACACAAATAACTTTCTGACGGAACTTACCCATACATGTCGTTCCTTTTCGGAGTAGCGTTGCCTGAAGCCCTTTTGCTATGAGAAGGTCACAGACGAAGCTTCCGACAATGAGGATCCCAACGCCAATGAAGTATCCCAATATCGCCAATACTTTAATCTGAAAAAGAAAACGTTTGCTAGTTTCTTCAAGTGGCTCACACGATTACTAAGTAAGGTAATAATCTTTGTTTAAGCTGATATATGTATAATCTTAAATGTAAATATAATTAATCAGTCGAAATGATGAGCTACCGAAGACAGAATCCGCAAACTGACTTGAACAGAATGAGTGAATTCAGCAACAGATCAAGAAAGCATCGACTTGTTCATTTATTCATTAGATCTGCATAGTTTTTAAACTAAACTTTCATAAACAGAATATTCCCTGAGAAAATAAAGACGCGAGTAGGGTTACGATGCATCCTTCCTACCGGATGGTGTGCCTTCGTAATCTAAAACTAGGATGGAAAATGGGCCACGAAACTGAAATAAGAAGCGTTTAAAAGGAAGGGTTGATGCATTTTATTCCTGGTGGGTTGGTTGGAACTGCACACGTGCTGTCAGCAAATATAAGAATTCTGTCACGTCCATAATAACACCAGCAGCTTACAATGGAAACATCCTTAAAACAAACAAGATTTGGCACTTTTAAAATGTATGTCTGAAAAATTTGATGAAAAAGCAACTTACTGCGGTTGGTTTCTGAAATGTGACTGTGCTTATTAGCGTCAAGTTCAGCAATCCGTGATGCACTTGGAATCCTGAGGCGAACTGCGCTATTCCCATGGCAATCACTCCCTTGGAAACAACACTTCGCCTGAGTGCCGACGACACCTGTACAAAAGAGAAGCGCATTTTTTGATTTTGATCACATTTATCAATTTCTTTGGAGCTCGATTACATTTATTGTCTATTTAAATATTTTTATTATTAAATTTAATGAACTGAAGTAAGCCTTCATCATATTAAAAATAAATTATCTAAAGTGTTTCATCATGAAGGTTATTTTCTTGATCATAAATTAGTAAATAATAATATTTGCTTTAATGATCAAGTGTTGATTAATTTTATTAACTGAACCAACTAGTTTCGCCACACTAATCTGTTGGCATCTTCAGGGATCTGACATATAGGTTTAAACAATCTCACAATTATGCGTAACTGCAAAACTGACAAGAAAAAAAAACTGACTAGAATAATTACAAATAAAATAGTATCGAACGTGAGTGAAACACGTATAGCGTGTACAAGGTTAGCTAGCTGTTGCTGAGGAACTTTCTGTAGTTTGTATTAAAGTTCATTTCTTCCGTTTTTAAGGTTCTGATTAGGGTTTTTACATATCTCTGGGAGTATTAGGCCTTGATTTCTGTTAAGGTTGACAGTAGACGATAGATTTATACTGCCATCAATTTGTTTTGTCCACATATCCTCATCAATTCGATGAAGATATGTGGACGATATCTTCATCGTATGGAACAATAACAAAGATGACATATATGATTTTCTCAAAAAGATCAACGTCTTCCATCATTCTATTAAATTCACTCTGGAACTTGAAAGAGAAAAACAACTTCCGTTTTTAGACATCTTAATCAAAAAACAAATTGATGGCAGTATAAATCTATCGGTGTACAGAAAACCGACCAATACAGGTCGCTACCTACATTTCAGCTCCTCTCACCACATCTCACATAAACTCAGCATTGTACACATGTTAAAGAAAAGAGCGATTCGCATCACAACGGACAACAAGACCCTTCAAGATGAGTTAAAATTTATTTCCAACACTCTGTACTTGAACGGCTATCCAAGAAGACTAGTCAATAAAGTCCTTTTCTCTGAACCACCACAAAGAGAACAAGAAGAGATTCAATATATAAAAACGATTGCAATTCCGTTTGTAGGTGGCATCTCCAACAAGCTCGCCAATCTCCTCAAACAACACAAAATAAGAGTAACATTTAAACTAATAGAATCTATTCGTAAACTACTAAGATCTCCAAAAGACAACCACCCTTTCTATAAATATGCTGGAGTTTATAATATTCCATGCTCATGTGGCTCTAGTTACATCGGACAGACTTCGAGAAGCCTCGAAATCAGGCAAAAGGAACACATTGGCTATGTCAAAAACAACAGACAGGACATTTTTGGCCTATCGTCTCATTTCTCTACAACTAACCATGTCATCGAGTGGGACAAAAGCTGTTTCCCTTACATAGAGGAAAACTGCCATTCAAGAATTTTCAAAGAAGCAGCCACAGTCGCCCGTTCTACTGTCAACCTTAACAGAAATCAAGGCCTAATACTCCCAGAGACATGGAAAACCCTAATCAGAACCTTAAAAACGGAAGAAATGAACTTTAATACAAACTACAGAAAGTTCCTCATCAACAGCTAGCTAACCTTGTACACGCGATACGTGTTTCACTCACGTTCGATACTATTTTATTTGTAATTATTCTAGTCAGTTTTTTATTCTTGTCAGTTTTGCAGTTATGCATAATTGTGAGATTATTTAAACCTATATGTCAGATCCGTGAAGATGCCAACAGATTAGTGTGGCGAAACTAGTTGGTTCAGTTAATAAAATTAATCAACACTTGATCGGTAAACCAAATATTATTATTTATCTAAAGTGTTTATTCTCAGAGGAATAAAAACATCTTTATGAGTACACGCACGCACGCACGCACGCACGCGCACACACACACACACACACACACACACACACACACACACACACACACACACACACACACACACACACACACACACACACACACACACACACACACACACACACACACACACACACACACACACACACACACACACACACACACACACACAGTAGGTAGGGGCATCAATAAGGCCCATCGTGCAATTTCCATTCTGAAATTCACTCACTTTTCTCAATTCAAACTTGGCTCTCATTGAAGAAAGAATTTGTTTCAATGTTTATTTCTCTGATTAGTGTACCACACTAATCTGAGGAAAAATTCCGCATTACTCCGTCTCATCAACGGCAGTTTTAACGTCATTTGGTTCCTATACTTCTTTCAATTGTAGCTCTTCACAGCTTTCTTTAAACCTCTTAGGGTCGAATCATAAACTTAATCTATTTGTTTTGGAGTTTAGTTTCGCGTTTGTTTCAAGTGCTAATATTTTCTTCTTCTGTTCACACTTGGATTGGGAGAATGTATTGAATGCAACTAAATTAAATAAAGTTATTCGAATTTACGAAACTCAGACATGTTACTAAAGGACTGAGCTATCTGTTTTCACTTACATAAAATAAATTCTGATTTTATAGTCTGTGAATCGCACTCCGACTGTTTCGTATTTTACTCAGCTCAACAGAGAATGATGAACATAATTTCACCTTTCAAAGCTTTCGAAATCGCATCAAACCAATTTTCCCTTCACCTCATCACAAGCCTAACAGTGCAAATTCATGACGACTCTATGTTTTTATTTTATCCTCAACTTCCAGATCAGTCATGAAATTAAAACTAAAACCATTCCATTTTTGCTACATAATTCCGTTATCAAACAGTTATTTCTTTCGTATTTTAAAGATTTAAATCGATATTAATCCAGCGATCAAGTTGACAGGATGGATAACACTCTTCTATCCAACTAACAGAATGTGAGTTCCAATCCCATTGTATCATGAAGGTTTGTAGATCTGTTTTTGACAATAGTTGAATTCGATCATCCAGTGGAACCACACTAATCAGAGGGTTCACGCTACTCTGTATTCGTTCTCTGGAGAAGAAATTTCTGCATTACTTAGCCATTAGATCATAATGATGAAAATAACACATGACAAGTTTAACCATTTCTTGTTAAAATTCAAATAAAAATGCATCTTAGAAAGCGTGAAGTTCTGAATCTCAGAGATGATTACCGAGGAGTCATAAAATGGATGTTTTCCAGTTGAAGTATGGCTAATTTCACTATGAATCATAGCAGGCAAGGAATTTGTTCTTTTTCTATTTAAGCTCGACAGTGTCGCGTTAAGAGCACACGGGCATTAATTAAGCAGTCTTCATTACTTACCTGCTGAATCCTGTTTTGTAGTACTGTCTCTTCGTTTTCAAATCGAATTAGGTTCTTTCCAGAAATCTGCAATATTATAAACAATAAAAGCCAAGAGAAAAACCAAGCCAGTCCAAGAGAACCTAACAAACAAATAAAATCAAATAATTAATTATAACTCAACGTATTTAAAATCGCAGCATAGTATTATTTTGCAATGCGAATTATAAAGTCAATGTCGTGACATTAGAATGAAAGAAGAATATAGTTTCTCAAGCTTTTGCTTAACTGTTTATCTGCTCGCAATATATGAAATGTTCCTTTCGTATATAACGGACGCTTCACGGAATGGCGAGTCTTTCCCCTAACGCCCATCTAAGAGGGCTTTCAGCTACCTTTACACAAACACTCTCTTTAAGCCATGGCATCGAGTTCGCGCGGTCTTAAAAACATTCTGAAGTATTCCGTCCATAAGAACATGACGAATTCTTGCAGTCCTTGAACATTTATGGTAAGATTAGTTCTTACAAAGTGTCAGTAGTTCGGTCGGTGTCAACGATGCCTTTGATTGGAAAGAGACCTTCGTTCTTATTCCGCTTGGGACGTGAAGAATCTTTAAAAGAGCTTCACACAGAGATTTTCCATCCGGAACTCGGATTGTTCTTCTGCAACTAGTAAGATGAAGAACGCACCAATTTACATCCATAGCAGACAATGACAATTGGATTAGCCGCCCTATACGAACAATAATGAGGTTTATATGGTAGCCAGTTACTCGGTCGTAAGAGGCCATTGATCTGAAAGTGAAAAACGATTGCACGGATGGGATCATTCTGTTCGTCAAGCCATCTCCAAAGATGCTAAATTGGATTGAGATCCCCTGGATTGCAATAACATTTAATTAAGCCCAAGTTGTGATTAACCGTGAATTAATTCTTATCCACCAATTTTCTGATGTGAATCACACCGTTAATCGTGCTTCAACCACCTCTGTGATATGCGATGAGCTTATGTTGCTAGTTTCCAACACATTCACAGTAATTAGCTGTTATGAAATCGCGTGTTTGGCGCCTCGTAAGGAGGTAGCCACGTTCTCTGTCAAACACGAAGTTTTCTTTCTTCAAAATAGGAAAACCTGCCGAAGAACAAAAGCAATTAGCAAAACGACAGAGGCAGAATAACTTCTTTATCTTGACACGTCAATGTTATTTTCAGAACTGTAATTCTCCTCTGAGTTTTATTCGCAACCTTTGTAAGATGATCCTTTCAACTCTCCATCGATCAAAACTCGAGGATCCCTATCTGTTTCTTCTAGCGTAATCCCTCCAGTACCCTTAGCATACCCCACTCAATATCTCATTATATAAGTGGATGAATTTGAATTCAGTAACAGCCATTGAAAGAACTGCCATTTTCACATGATCACCAATCCGCTTGTTCAAATCATTCTACACGTACTGCATATCAGCAGCACTCCTGATTATGCTACCTATCTTTGCATCATCAGCAAATAGCTGTATGTTCATGTCAAATCTATCCCGTGTGAATAATTTATACATTGAATAACAATAGACCTAGGACGGTTCTTGTGGTACACTACTGGTTATTTATTTTATTTTATTTTTTATTTTTATTTTTTGTATTAATCTTTGTATTGGTTATGAGCAGTACTACCCTTACATCACGTCCAGACTTGATATAGGCATTTACAAGTGTTTTACCTTATGCCTGTTCTAGTTCTCATTACAGTCATTCTCTGGTGGCAACGCCATGCTACCAGTGTGTGCCTTGTAGGGCTCTATATCCTTCTGCGTAAGCATAAGCTGTTATAACTCCTCACAACTATCTGCGCTCCATACGCCATGTAAAGAGATGGTGGCGCTGGTAAACCTTGGTGTTTCCCCATGCTCCTTCCGTATCTTACTAACTACATCTTGGTTATTTTTATAATAATTTACGTTATTATTATGGCTATAGGCTAGTGGGCGCCCTGTTCCCACCACCTGGGCATCAACTACCCAAACGTCACAATCTCTTTTAATCACTAAGTCTGGGTTACGCAAACCTGCGGGGGTCCTATAATATGGTTCCACCGCAGTCACCCAACCTTTGTTCTTAAAGTGGTTGTTCAGAATGGAGACAACGGCGTCATGTTGTCCTAAAATCTTCTTCTATTAATGGACTATAGAAAGCCCCTCTGCAGATAGGGAAAGGAGATAGTTCTAACTTCGCGATTCTTGACAGCCGCAGGCGTGGGATCAGCTATCTAATGATGGAACCCGAGCCCATCATCCTTCACCCTCGCGTGGAAATATACAGTAGGGATGTCAGGCGGATCGGATCGTGCAGAGACACATCCACCACCACTTTCTGATGTTTCTCAGTCATCCATCCTGTTATCCAAATAGTTTACAATCCCCTCCGATATCCTCTACCTTATGCAGCAGATTTGCATGCTGAATCCTATGAAGAACCTTCAACACCCAAAAGTATTATGGTGTATCCAATTCCCATTGTTTATCTCAACATTATTAGATAAGGGGATCACATTGCTCAGAAATGTAATTTGATCTGTTCCCTTCTATTAACAAACCCCGCTACTCATTGCAAAGCCAAGATTCTGTACCAAGTTGTTTCCAAAAATCTTCACTACCACTCCAGTGATAGTTGGATACTTCCATCATTATACCTCAGTCGTGCAATGGGACTATCTCGCATTCTTTCCACTCCTTTAAAATCTTCCCTTTGCCGAGGCTGAAATTATACAGTCAAGTTAAAGGAGCAGCTAGTTCTGCTGAACAGTTTTAGCATTCCTTCTGATATCCCATCAGTTTCTATTACAGAATTCATATTCAGTTTATGCAACAGCTCTACCATGTAAACAAACTGAGAAAAAGAAAAACTTAAAAACTTGAAAAGAAACAGATATCTTATGGCAGCAAAAAAAGACAGAAGAACGAAACACGACCTTGGTGGATTGATGCCATTAGAAGTATTAATTAAACAGAAACACAAGATCCAACAACATTTATGTTCTCATTCATAACAGACCGATTTCGAAGAAAGTTATGAATGGGAATTTAACGATAATGTAAAGTTTTCATTTAATACTATTAGAGTATCCGTTACGACTTGCGAGGGTAAAGATCGAGTATGGATGATGATGATGATGATGACACCTCTTCATTTGCAATATTTTTAAGAAGAGAGTTATTCTGTTGATTCCATGGCTGGCTGTTGATGAACTTTTCCATTATTTACCATAGTGTGTTTGACTTGAGCCATTGAACATATGCTGAATTTTGGCTTGATCTGTTTTGACACAATTGCTGGAACACCAGGGTTCAAATAAGAGTCGAGGGTTTTGAGTGGGGTGGGGAATAAAAAAGTACTCAAGGAAATATGGTTAGCCTATTATTGTGTTGACCAATTTAACTGAACATATTCATTTATTGCTGAAGGTGGCCAAGGTGTTGCACGAGCGTTCGTACCTCTCCTGCCTTCCCCCACCTTTTATACGTTTATCCGCAAGGAAGGACTTCGTTTTTTATATAGGTATATTCTACAATCTGAGAGTTATCTACGCATAGTAGTTGTGTATGCATAAGTGTAGTGATAAGTGATTTATGACAGTGTTCTTCTCCTGGTGTACGAGTTCCTATATATCTTCAATTTCGATGCCATAATTCCTTCTCCGACACCTGCACCCCTCACCTGAGGCTATAGCCGGCGAAGGATTACCCGCCATGGCAACTGCACATTCATGTACTACCAAGGATTTAGCAATTCAAAAACCCCCTACGACTTCGGACCCGGAAGGAAGAGCAAAGTTCACCGGAGCTATGTACATGGAAAACAGGTCATTCAATTCCAAATCTTATGCTAATGTGGTATCTAATGGAAATATCCTATCGTGTCCCAAAACACTGATCTCACACACGAATGCCACATCAGCCAGCAGTAAACCGATTAACGCAAAAATAACTACCACTGTTACCAACGTCATTTCCAGAGAAAATGGAATTGTTATTTTCGCCACCAAAGAAAACATCCCATTAGAAGATTATCTGACAGCAAAAGCCAAAATTGTACCAGCAAAAAGTATTACTGACGCTTCCCGCGTTGCTGGAACTGTGCAGGTATATTTTATCCATATCTCATGGGCACCAATGGTACTGCAAAAAGGCGTCGATATCGGCGATTATCACTTCGAAGCAGCCCCAATAGCACTGGCCCCGACAAAAGTAACAGTATCAAATGTTCCCCCTGAAATTCCTCATCAACTGATCAGATCCATGTTATCAAGATACGGTTCTGTCACAGGAAAAATACGCACATTGTCAGCAGCCACGAAGAAACCCGAATTTGCCCATGTCAAAAGCTTTCGAAGACAGGCATTAATGCACTTTCCAAACAACGACGTACTACACCACCTCTCAAAATTGATCAACACGGACATAAATGGAATAACCTACACTTTCTACTTATCTTTCTCATCACAGTGCTTCTTCTGTCATGAAGATGGTCACATTAGGAAACAATGTCCCTATATTACCAACAGTTATCAACAAATATCCCAGCCTATAATAGCAAACCAGTTGAGCAGAATATCATCGTACATGAAGAAAATCAAAGCATGGGAAAAAGTAAACCAAAAATTCTCTCCTATCACGAACTTCAGAGGAAAGAAAATCCCGAACTGGAAAAGACAGCGCTCATGTCGCTCTTGAACCCCTTCCAAGTAATGAGATCCAAGGTTCTGAAAACGAAGCCTCACTGCCGAAAACACGGATCCTCCCAACAGAGATGACAAGGACGAACTAATTAAAAGCAATCCCCAGACCCAGCAACCAGAATCACCAACCCAGTCTCCCACAAATTGAAAACCTCACCCTATAGGAGAAACTACTCAAAATAGCCTTTCATACCTGCAGCCAGCCAAGGAGAAACAGAGTTCTCAGACGATGAGGAAACTGTATTTTTACAGTTTCCTCATCGAAGACCTAGAAGAAGAGGAAGTTGAGGGCGAACCTCCCCACATTGAGGGTCCCCCAACCATGAAGCAGCTGTCATCCTTCATACAGAAAGTACGAGGTTCTCCTCACAAACTAACTATAGCCCTTAAATACACCATAAGTATCCCGGAACTAATATCTCAACTTCAGGACCTGCACTCGAAACTAAAATGTAAAAAGGCAGAGCAGAGATTAACAGGAATAAGCGAATCTATTACCTAACTAATGGACTACAAACACAGTACCAGGACCAATATTAGATTAAACTTATAATCAAACTTTCATAAAGCATAATGTATATAAGCCTTTTCTCTCTCAATGCAAGAGGATGTGCCTCTGCTCTACGCAACAGAATAGTCCTTGACCAGGTACAAAAATATCATATAGACCTGATACTTCTGCAAGAAACAAACATCAACTTCTCATCCAATTTATCCAGAAGATGGGCAGAGTGGTCTTATGACTTACAGCACTCTGCAACCTAACAACATCATGGAGCAGGAGTTAGCTTAGGTGTACATCATAGATCTCCCTACAGACTAAACGTGATTGCTGATGTACCAGGATATGCCTTGTACGCTCACATAATAGCACCCAACCGTAATACCCTGCATGTATTCAACATCTATATACCACAGCAGGATGCTCTGGCATCACAAATCCTGGATTTTGTTCAAAACCATCTTTCTAGTATAGAGAGAGCAAGAACATATCATAATAGCTGGAGACTTTAATTGCACTCTTGACCAAGAAAACGACAGACTTCAGTGCGCTGACATCGTAGCCAATTAATAAACAAACTTCAAACACTGGTAACGATAATGAATTCATCAGCGTCTTTCGGCATTGACATCTTGAAATGAAATCCTACACATGGAGGTCAGCAATCACAGCGACAAATAGACAACTCTAACAAGCAGGACTGGACAGATAGTACATTACCAAACACACTGTTTCTCTAGTTAGAAACATCTCACACATCCCTTTCTACATTTAAGATCATTGCTTCGTCAAGCTGCAACTTTCGTTACCTTTGGAAGCATCCAAATCAGGAAGTGCCTATTGGATCTTCAACAATTCTCTCCTGAAAGATCCAGCTTATATAATAAACACTCAGGATTTAATAACCAACCTCACTCACTCGAAAGTGGATACAGAACCAATGAAAACATGGCGGCCCCACTTAAAATCACGAATAAAATCCTTTACGCAGATCTACAGTCACCAGAACAATCAGCACAGGAACATTAGAATCCGACAGCTTGAAGAACAGCTCAAGTATCTCTCCCAGAAGAACACCCAGAACATCATTCTGCCTTCCAAGCCATGCAAAGACAGGCAGATTTATCGGCAAAAGGTGCCCTACATAGATTGCGGCGTACACAAATAAACCTTTCAGACGCCCCCACAAAATATTTTTTCTCTTTGGAAAAAAAATTCCTGGCAGCAGACTTCTTCTCTGCTATCAGACTTCAAGATGACAGCATCACAGAAAAACCCAAGTAAAATCACCTCTGAAATCCTACTATACTACAAGAATGCATACAGCACTGCAGGAACATCCCATCTTGCCATTCACGACAAAAACATCTCTGCAACAGATCGGAACCACTTAGAAAACAAAATCACGCTAGATGAAGTGAAAACCGCATGCATATCTTTGCCAAAGAACAAATCTCCTGGCCTTGATGGTCTCACGTCAGAGTTTTTCCAAGTCTTCTGGAATCAACTCGGACCACTTCTCCTGAAAACACTGCAAGAAGTCTACATCAATGGCCTCCCACAATCCATCACGACCTCAGTAGCATGATTGATACCAAAGAAGGGAGACCACACGGATATCCTAAATTGGCGTCCAATCTCCCTAATTAATACCGATTGCAAAATCATTTCCAAAGTTATAGCAAACCGAATAAAGCCAATACTGCCTGAAGTTATTGGCCAACATCAAACGTACTCTGTCCCAGGAAGATCAATACATGATAACCTCCATTTAATAAGAGATCTCATCCACATCGCAAACAGCCAACATGAAAACCTATCACTCGTCAGCCTTGATCAGGAGAAGGCTTTCGACAGGGTAGAGTACAAGTACCTTTATGTAGTTCTAAAGACATTTGACTATGGTCCTCTCATCATTGAAACAGTGCAATTGCTTTACAGAGATGCACACCTCTGTTTAAAAATCAACAGCAGGCTCACTCGCACTTTGTCATGCTCTCGAGGGATCAAGCAAGGATGTCCCCTCTCCGGTCAATTAAAAATTAAATGGTGTCGTGTACCCTTCTTAAAAAGAGTACACGACACCATCATCTCCAAACGAACCAGCACAATAGGGCCACATCAAAAAATTACCCAATCAGCATATGCCGATGATGTCACTGTAATAGTCCGAAATGAAGAAGAAATGACAATAACCGAGGAAGCACACAGACTATATGCACAAGCCTCAGGGACCAAATTAAATTCTGCAAAAACCACGGTCTTGTGGTCAGGCACTTGGAAGTCTAGAAATGATTCTCCGATTGAATATACCTGGTCAAGCGAAGGACAAAGATACTTAGGTGTGCACCTTGGCAACACCAAAATATATAACACACTGAACTGGACACAGCTGCACAACGTTTTAAACAGGTGCTAGGTAAATGGAACAGCTTCGTTCCATCCCTTCACTTAGAGGAAGAGTACTAATAGTTAACCAGATGGCTGGTTAACTATTAGTACTCTTATGGCATACCCTCAAACTACTCACACCTATTGAAGAATTTCTCTACCACATTCAAAAGGAAATCAAACAATTCCTCTGGAACAAAACTCACTAGACAACATACCTTCAACTCTGCAAGCCACTCAGCAAGGGATCCCAAGGCCTGATTTCCCTTGAAAACAAGATTAGATCCTTCAGGATAATCCTCCTCCTAAACACACTTCAATACAATCACACTTATCTAACCATATTCGATTACATCGCGAAATCATTCACCAGAGGACTTAAAAGTTTCCAGAATCCTACGTATGGCCAGTCCTGCACCATCTCCTCCTAAACTACCTCATTTTTACAAAGATGCTCTACAGCGATGGAAAAACACAGGATTTCATTACACACTTACAGGATCAACAGAGTCAGCTGTACTTACAGAACCAGTATTTTCGAACAGTAACATCACGTCTCACAACTGGCCAGCCTTTACTTTTCCCTAAATGGAACTGTGCAGGAATAAGAGTCATAGGGGACCTCCTAACCCAGACCCTAAAGTGGAAAGCATTCACAAGCCTACCAGTGAAGAACCCCAAAACTGAAAAGCAATATCAACAGCTGCAAGCCTTCATTATAAAAGCCTATCCAGATATCTCTACACTTCAGGAAATCCGTATTCGTTCTAGAAACTGCTCGGGGCAGATATTTCATCTTTTACAATCTGAAGCCTCACTTCCAATTCTTCCCTCCAACTACAAGAAAATATACCACTTCCTCATGTCAGTGTCTCCAAACTCGCCCTTCTTATATTCATCCTTAACACTCTCATCTACAAGGCTGCATATGCCACTCAGTTTTCAGTGGGATCTGCCATATCAATCAAATTATGCCAAACCAGATTCCGACATACAGTGGATACTATGGCATAACATCTTGCCAACTCCTTCTAAGCTCTACAAATTTTAGCTAAGGCGAATCTGTGTCTATTCTGTGATGTTTCAGGTACCTTGGAACACACATATCTAACCTGTCCCACAAACAAAATGATCATCACGTATGCCTTGAATACTGCCTCAAATACCTGTAACTACGCACACAGCCAAGAAAACTACTGGAATTTAGTCCACACAGAAGAAAACAGATACAGAATATGCAATTTCCTCTTCATCTGCGCTGAGGGCGTCATCTACAGCTTCTACTTAAAACAGACAAGAAATAACCAGCACCCATCCATCACTGAAACTGCACAAACCTCATGTATATCCTTCGTCGGAAACTAAAAAGCAGGCTTTTATTGGAACTTGAATACTTCGAAGAAAAAGAACTGTCGCGAAATTCATAGAAGAGTGGAATCCGACTGGTACCCTCTTCTGGACTGACGACGACAATACGCTTCATCTGAAAGATAACTGAAACTGAACTGTAAATTTTGAATTCATTTATTGCATTCTCTATTGTATACCCGAAAGGAAAATGTTTTCTTTCTCTGTAATATATATACTTATATACTTATAATATGTAAATAGTCCTTGTTACCTATCGTTTAATGTATATTTTAACATGTTAAATAAAAATTTAAAAAAAAAAAATAATAAAATAAAATATCTCTGTTTGTACGTGTGCTATACTGTATGTACACTTTTTTTCTTCATTTCATAAAGAGTTTATTCTATATGCATTTTGGTGTGCAGATTTTAAATTTCTTTCCTTACTGATATAATAAATTGACCTTTTCCTGCGAATTTTTCTTCTTTCTCTTTTTGCCATTGCAGTTAGCCCCTTACATTCAATGCTTCTGCAAGAAGCATTGAATGTAAGGGGCTAACTGGAATGGTAAAAACTGTAAAATGGTAAATGGTAAAAACTTCTGCAACTAACTGCAAAAGAAAGCTCCTTCATAAATCATCCAAATTTAATCAATGTGCATTGAGTGCCTTCGTTTTTTTCTGTTGTTTTTAATTTTTCTCTTCTCTTTTATTCGTTTTTTTTCCATTTTATTTAAGGCACCAAGATGAAACAGGAACATCCTCGCATGGAAGAGAAAAGCTGCAGTGGAATGTCATTCAGTCGTAAACCTTTCATTCCAATCCTTCGAAATAAAATCCGGACAGCACTCTTCATCAGTGCAGTAAAAAGAAGAAGATGCCTTAAGGATGACAGAAAAAATGCGAGACGCATGGATTGTGTTACGGATGAGAGCGAATTAAATACTAGAAAAACACTGACCCTGAGTTACATCTGTTATATGTACATGTCTGGTGCTGCTTGACTGCAGTAGTTTGTGTGTTTGTGGGCGTCTCTCTCTCTCTCTCCCTCTCTCTCTTTTTTTTTTTTTTTTTTTGGAACTCCTCTGCAGAATATTCGCGAAAGAGTCGTGCTATTTGCCCTTCGGTTGAAACCCATGTTAGAATCGCGAGTTGTCACGATTAGGAAAACTAATGCAGCTATCTCGGCATGAAGTAGGAGCTTCGTAAGGAGGTAGCTGCATTTTTTAAAAATTCCTGAACTTTGTATTTTCAACCCTGAAACGGAGCAGAAGACCACACTCGATTAGCAGTCATCCGCCACTCATCTCGTGACGTTTATTTGCTCCCGTTGTAATCTACAATCTCAAAGATGTTGCTCCTCCTGTTTCCTAATTGTTTAATTCCCCAGAATTTCGAAATTTCAATTTTTCCTGCATTTTAAAATTTTATTAAACTTTTGAAATGCAGGAAATAAACCAGAAATTATGCGCAATTTAACTTTCAACTTGTGGAAAGTTGACTAAGCATTTATTATATTAACTTAGAGAGAGACTCGATTGATTGAACTTACCATAGATATAATATTCCGTTTTCCACGTAGAAATCGAATCTCTGCTGTTTATAACCGCAAACAGAAACATTCCGAAGAATTGGCCTAAGTCAAAATAAAATTAAGTTACAGTCATTGTAATGATTACGATGGCATTATAATTATTTGCATTGGGTTTACCAAATTTCGGTTGGAACTAAAGAACAAATGAAGAATTTCAAGATTTTGTTCTTTTCTTACTTTCATTATGGCCTTTATTTTTGTCTACTTTTCTTTTTAAATTCGAAAAAAAATATTTCATTAACTTCTAGCGCTCATTATATTTTGGTAAATATAACTTACTGAAGTTGCCTGAGTGCACTTGCAAATTACTTTGTTTTAATGTTACCGTCCTCGGATTGTCTTCAATATGCAATCAATGATTACACTTCTAATCTCATCTAAAACTCTACTAATGGAAGGGATTTGAACAAATTTCATAATTTCAGGATTGATTCAAATGGCTGTTGTGGATCGAGTTAAGGTTGATTAACACAAAGAGATCTTCTGATAATCACTTCACATAATCGTTACCAATAATTAGAACGGATGTGGTGATTGCGAGTGGTAAATTGTAATAAAGTAATCCCTGCATTGCTCAACATTCTGGTATTGCTGTTATTATTAATTTTCATAGTTGAGTAAATTAATTTGAAGAATACACTATGATTCACTAGATTGATAGATACGTTAGCAATGTCAGCGAACACCTTTTCTGCTTATGTTATCAGTGCTTTTCTGCTTATTGCTTTCTTATTTGTTTCTTACTTTAACGACGCTTAACATAAAAAAATATTAAATAAGGGATTTTGTTGAGGTTATTATTATGCACTTCTTACTCTAGATTTGATTGGAATTTTTATCACTATTGAAAATTATTTTTGATTACTATACCAAGTCGAAGAATTCATCAATGATTCATGTTCCAACTGAACACTCCAGTATGTTACATTTGATATCAAAATATTTCTAAGATCCCTGCTGATCACAGCATCTTCCTTTAGATTTAAAAAGTCTGTCATGAGTGATCATTTAGGGTTACAATTTACTTTGACTCATGAACAGTCTTCATTCCTGGACTCTATTGCAGAGCTTCCTTGGAATCATTGTAGCCCTTTATGGCTTTCGCGAATTTCTGTTTCATCTAAATCTTTCTTGTTGTGTGCAAGGAAACGTTTTGAAGTAATTTAATCCCAAATACATAAGTTTATTGTGGATGCATTTTTACTTTTAAATCTGTAACTGAAGCGATATCTTTAATTGGGATGGAAGAATCTTACCTGCTATTTCTAGAGTTCCGATGTTTGTTCTTCGCCGATCGCTATTCAGTTTAGCCCATGTTCCAAATATTGCGGGGGACATCACTCCCTGTAAAAAAAATCCAGTTAGTCTTCGATGATATAATTAAGAACCTCCGTAACTCAGCCAATACAGACAAAGTCATTTGGTCGGAAAGACCGGGGTTCGATTCCCGTCCGTAATGTGAGGAACTTTATCTGCTCTCTTTCCATGAGAGGTGAGTTAGCTGGTATCATACGGAGGAGGAAGTTTTTTTTAAACCGTGAACACACACGGATTACAGTCAGGAATACCTGAGACTGATTCGTCAGCTATATGCCGATCCCGATTCCGGATTAAAAATGGGGAGAATTGAGATGGAGCCGTAATTCCCAGTAAAAGGGACCTCGCAGTTGTTGTATCATCATACGAAATAAATAAAAATATAATTAAGAAATATTAAATTAATATCTGCTGAAATTATGAAGAGTTTGCGGATATTCTGATGTGCTTTTGAACACACTGGTCAGAACGGGTCGGAATTTGTTAGTAATTTAACTTTTCATGTAATTTACGAGGCAGCAGAACGTAAATTATGAAAGGGTTTCTAGAAATCTTTATTCCTCCTCTTCACATTTCCCAGGAATTTGATGGGTTATGGGACAAAAAGGGGCACTCTCTGTTCTCTAACTTCGACTTTCCGCCTTGAGAATGAATTTCTTTACGATGTTTTAAAATTGGCGGTTTTTTCTCGCTGCTAATGCCGCTTTGTTCTCGATTATTTCTTAATTAGCCTTTTCTTACTTACCTCCGCCGCTATCCTTAGTTTTGCTAATAAACATACACTCATACCTTATTACCTTATTGTTTGTTTTTGACTGATCTTGTTCCTCTCAAATTAATATCTGTTGAAATTAAGTACGCTTCGAGATGGATTTTCTTAAGCATGTCCTGTATTAAACTTGACAGATCATCATAATAAAGATCTCGTTTCACGTTTCTAGCTGTTGATAATATTCACATCAACGGTAAAACCACATTTCGTTTGTTTTTTTTTTTCCGTGGGCTGAGATCCTTAATTTTGGCTTTTGAGGCACAAAAAAATCAATAGCTTCCTTTATGAAAACAAAAATAAACGACTCAGTATCCCCTTCCAGTAAAGACCACCTCTCATTTATAAACATGCCTCATTTCAATATTCTCTCGAATTTAGAACTGTTGTGCACTAAAACGAACCTGAATTAACTGATTCTATTTAGGAAACCTAGTTGACATAATAATAATAATAATAATAATAATAATAATAATAATAATAATAATAATAATAATAATAATAATAATAATAATAATAATAATAATAATAATAATAATAATAATATAACTTAAATGTATCCCTTCTCAGTTCAACAGTTCGGACCTAGGACCTGAGATCGAATCCAGTCGTAGTAATAGATGTTTCTGAATGCCTTTATTGGCACGTGGATTTTCTTCATCTAATGTGCAAACACCAATTTGCTTGTTACAGGCCTCGTGGGGCTTGCTTGAAAATGTTCCGCTTTGTGTCTTTAGAGCTAGATTATGTAACCGTTAATATACTCAAAACGGTAGCAACACAATGTGTTATCGGTCTACATAATTTTATACAAGAGTAAAACAAAACTCACTTTCTAATTCTGCATTGAGACTGTTTTGTGGGCATCTTAAGGACGCTGTCCCATCAAACTGCCCAACGCTCCTCTGTCATCTTATAATCATTTATTCACAAACAATTCCTGTGCGATCTCCACAGAGAGGTTACGTGAAACGTACAGAACCCGATTCTCAATTTTACCTTTCATTCCATCTGCTTCTGTCTCTTCCTTCGTTACAGTATTTCTTAAGGAGTACGTGTGTCTGCAGCTGAAGTGGAATCGATGAAGCATTTTTGGTTGAATACATGTTGGTTGCAATCCTTTTTAGGTTGAGAATGACCTTTCATACCTTTATGAGGAGGAGATCGTCCTCATAAAGGTATGAAAGTATGCAACCGTATATTAGGGATGTCTCCCTTTCTATACGGAGGTGGAAGGTGGACAGGATTTCTCACTTGGGAAATTGGCCTTATGAAGAGCCAACTGGCATAATATGCTGTCCTCATGGTATTCTAAACCATCCAATTCAATCCTAAAGACAATACAATATAATCATATTAATGAATTACTTCAGCAAGTTCCTTCTTTCTCGTTAACCACTAGGCCAAACGCGTTCTTGTATTAATTTGCGACCTCTCGTGTGTCGGGTTTATATTAAAACAAATTCAACTTTTTTGTGATCATTCTCACTTCACGATTTCTGTTACATTCAACTCAAACAGTATTTATTTGGAGGTATTTTTAAAATGAATTAAAAACTAAATCAATTTCGAAGCATTTGTTTCAGTAATCTAACGTAAAATAATTTTCATATTTGAAATATTATTTACTAACCTGAACTCCACCGTAAATTATATAAAGGATAAATATCAACGGAGGTCCTACTGAAATCGATGCAGGTGTGGCGAGGTAAGAAACAGAAAGTATTATGCCAGCCAATCCGTATAACCTGAAATTAAGAGAAATATTGTGAATTCGTTGAATTGGCGAGATACGATTTAAATTGCTTACAGAAAAAAATTATAAAAATTATTTTTTATAATTTTTTATTCAACTTATTGACGTAGCTATATTAGACGAAATCATGGCTCATTTTCATTTTTGCCAAAAATGAAATAAAAATTAAAAACCTCTGAATTCCATACAGCACGATACATTACCCGTGCCTGAACACAGCTAAAAATTGTTCATATTTGGTGAACGATTTTTTTGTACTGAAGACGTCAACCGACAAATGAAAAGATTTTCTTCGATCCACTTTTGTCATAAGAAATTGTCGTTGTGAACTCCACTAACAAACAGCGCTCCAGTTAGAAACTGCTCTTATTTTAAAACACCTTGACACCATAGTTTTGATTAGTAAGCATCCTTGCAACCATGACAACACATTAATCTCTGAATTCCCCTGACAATTTTAGGCAATATTTTCTATTTTTTGGCATAACACAAAATACATTAAACGAAGTAAAATCATTTTTGTTTTTGCAGACTGATTTTAGACATTTATTCGAGTAGTAAAATATAATTTATTTCATCGTCATATCAGATGAGTATTATCTAGACACACGAGGTGCAATGGCACATTCTAGAATTCGTCTTGCAGCAGCTGCAATTACATTGTGTCCATTGGTGAGATGTGCATATACTCTTCTAACTTGTTGCAGTCTCTTAAACACATATATTTGTTTCCCTTTATGATATTCTCACTTCATGAGTTTTATTTTTATGTTTTCATTATGAAAAGAAAATTTCTTGTTTATCACAGAGCGTTCTGATTTTCTTTGTGACTTTCTTATATATTTCCTTCTGAGTGAATTTAATGTTGTTGTATTAATCTATTGGATCTGGTGACGCCATGGGTTACCAGTCATTTTGTGGTTGACTATTTCTTCGTTTATTATTGCCTTGAGTTGCTTTTCAGATGTGGAGCATTGTGAGGTTTTTGCCTTAGTATGCAGATTAAGATTGGTGAAGTCATGTTCTGCTATTTTGCATTTCAATCTTCTGTGGTGTAACTATTTGGTAGTGTTAGAATGTTTATATGATCTAACCAAGGAAGCAGTGATAGCATTTCCGATTGTTTCTGCTTTAGTGCATGGCTGATATGTACAGAGATAGCATATCTGGGTATTGTACGGTGTTGTTATCATTAGAATTTGCAGTATTAGGTTAATATATCGGCTATTATCATTAGACATTCAGATGAACATAATTCTTGGCGTGAAAGCATAAATTTCGTTAGTGCAAGAATTTTATCACGATTAAGTTTTGGTGGTGTTGATTGACAGTATTAATTATTTCGATACAAAGGTCATGATCAAACTTATAAACAGATCCTCGCCGTTGTCGCCGTCTGAACAAATTTAGGTGTAGGCTTTTAATGTGCTGTTTCTGTTTTGCTTATCAGGTTGATCTTTCCATCTTAATCTTGGACGTCCACGATATCTTCCTCCTGTGGGCTTATATTCTAGTGCTAGGTTAAGGAATCCTATTGTTATTCATCCTTTCTATGTGGTGTAGCCGATTTTGCTGGTATTCTTCTGCTTGTTGTACGCTTTTTTTTGAATCTAATTGTTCTCTTCTTTCTATGTTTTTCTTTTTATCTAAGCTAGTAAGTTCCAGGGGAGGTCTTAGAAACTTCATCTGTGCTGCTTCCAACTTTTGTCTGTTTCTTTGTTTAAAAATCCAAATTTCACTTCCAAATTTGAGATATATTTTATAGCTCGTATTATGTAATCTTAATTGAGTTTCTTTAGCCATGTATTTTCCAAAATTATTTTTAATTATGCCATTCATTCTATTGTAAATTTGTAGTGTTGCTCATTGTGAATCAGTATTGTATTGCGAGATTATAATTTCTAAGTTATTAATTTTGTAACTTATTCTATTATTTTATTGTTAAGCATAATTTTGACTTTTGCAATAGTTTCCCCACACATTGCCATAGCTTTTGTTTTTCTTTCAGAGATTATCATTGTAAATGCTTTTGCTATTTCGTTTAGATGGTTATTGCAATCTAGAATTAATCTTCTGAATTTGATATTAGTACTTGATCATTTGCATAAAGTATTGTATTCAGCTGCATATTATTTGTGAGTTCAATGCCATCTTGGACAGTTGTTTTCCATTCTTGTAGGATTCTGTTTATATAAATGTTGAATAGGATTAGAGAGAAGCCACTGCCTTGTCTTACTACTTTATTTATAGTTAAAGGTTCTGATAATGTTCTACTTGCAAATTTGATGCACATTTTTGTTTCTCTGTACAGACTTTATTTCTTTAACTAATTGAGGAGGTATTTTATTGCCTTCTAATATTTTCCAGAGTAGTTTTCTGTTCAGGTTATCATACGCTTTTTCGTAGTCAATAAATACAAAGAAAGTGGGCAATTGTTTTCTTTTTTCTGTGATCTGACCCATTGTGAAAGAGGCATTTGTGCATCCTCTCCCTTTTCTAAAACCACACTGTTCTTCTTCTAACTAATTTTCTGTATATTTAATTAGTCTGTTATTTAAGATATTTATAAACAGATTCTTTTATTATCAATTTATGTTTGGTAAGCATTAATATTCTACCGTCCCTTCCTTTTTTGCGGGCAGGATCTAAAGCCTGGAATTTGGAAGGCAGTTGCTTCATCATTAATAAGGGATACTTCCGCTAAGACTGGTATAATCCTCCAGATAAGCCTGAAAAATTAGAAAATGTTTCCGAATGCTTCCGATGTTAATATGCTAGTAGAGGGTCCTCTCGTATGATTTGTGTGCTACTTCCATGCATTGAGCGAGTCAAAAGTGCATTTGCTCGTATTTTCTGATATTATTTCATCTGGCTGATGGTTCACATTCATTTTTCTATTGTACTGAAGTCTTCTTTTAGATTTAATTAGAAGTCTTTTGCTTTCACTGAGGCAGGCAGTCTAACTATATCATCTGAGCTTTTAATTCGTGTAGACTTTGAAGTTTCTAACTTCCTCAGAATATCTTATAATATCCGATCCACAAGAATTGGTAAATTTTTTCTGTTTTTGCTTTTCTTGCTTGGTACAACGGATAATAATAATAATAATAATAATAATAATAATAATAAAATTTTTCACATCACTAATTGTAAATTGTTGAACACTAAGTTTATGAGTTTATATAATTATAACTGGCCAGTTTAGGTTAAGAAAATGACCTACGAAAAACAGCATTACTTGGAACAGTCCATATTTTGCGACGCTACCTGACGGACAATTCTTAGATTCTTGGGTAGAATCTGAATTGTTCTATATCACCAGTCAAATTTTTGTTTATATGATATCTTGTTTTGACTTTGTATTAATAATAATAATAATAATAATAATAAAATTTTTCACATCACAAATTGTAAATTGTTGAACACTAAGTTTATCAGTTTATATAATTATAACTGGCCAGTTTAGGTTAAGAAAATTTATCATAACTTAGACAAATAGTTGAACAATAAATTCTTTTTACCAATGAGGAGGAAAAATCGTTGCTAGAACTCCTCCTGGAAGATGAACAAGAAAACATGGGATAGCCTGGGCCAATCCGAGATATAGGTAAAGAGTCGTGTCCGACGATGCCGAATTCTGTTAGAACAGGAAAAAAAACACACATTAACATGGTTACTAACTTGATAAATGCACTTATAGAACACCGATATGTCCGCTTTTGAAAGAATTATAGTATAGCTAGAGTCTCGGTGGGCAAAGAACTAAATAAGCTGCCAACCCTGCACCGTACAGAGAAAGAGTTTTTATCGGTTCCGGTATTGTCTTTTGATAATCCAAAGAAATAAAAAAATATCTTTAGGGAGAATTATATGTAAAATGAGAGAAAGAAAGATCAGATCGCAGCATACGAAAAGTACAGAAAACTCTAAAACCGATAAGTGCAATTAATTCCTCGAGGATTTGTTGATGTTGAACAGTTCATGTCCAGTCATAACAGTTTATTCCACAAGGAGACTTTTTGTTGCACAGTTTTATTCATTCTTTAAACTTCATCATCATCATCATCATCATCATCATCATCATCATCAAATTCCTGACATGCGCCCTCATGGGGTGTACAGGATATGGTAGTACTACATGAAAAACTTACATCATTATTAACTTCCTATCTATAATTTTCCTCCAAATCAGTCTGTTACTTGTCAAGACTCCAACATCATTACCAGATCTTATATTTCTATCGTCTTTGCACTTTGCCGTATCAATCCAGCTATATCTTGGTCTTCCTCTGGGTGGTTTTTCCTATTTTTCTTTCCTCTCCCATTCTACTTAAGTGACCATACCACCTGAAATTAGCTCTGCTAAAGCATTCCTGGATGCTGACAATGTCAAGTTCTTTCCTAACATTCTAATTTTTTTTTAATATGATATTGCCATTGATGCCATCTGTTCATGCCTATAATCTTTCTCAAGACTCTCACATCTGCGGTCTCTAGTCTTTGGTCAAGTGTTTTACTTCTGACCCAGCTCTCAGATCCATAAATTAAAACTGGTTTGAACACTGTCTGGTATACAGCTAATTTAGTTTTCCGACTAATTTCTCTCTTATTCCATATGAATTTATTCAATTGACTTCCTACCATACCATCTTTGTTGATTCTGTTGTCTATTTCCATATTTAATTTACCATCTTGACTAAAACTTGTGCAACAAAACGTCTCCTTGTGGAATAAACTTGTTTTACTTGTTACGCAGGTTCTCCATTCAGGACGTACTTGACATACGATTCTACCTATTTTCATTGTTTTTGTCTATAGATACCATATCTATTACAACAGTTATTTAATTTAGTCAGAGAATCTTGCAGACTTATAGCGGATTTATTTAGAAGTATATCATCGTCCGCATAAAACAAAGAGCTGACATTATCATCTCCAATTCTGATATCGTGTTTAATACCACTTCATAATATGATCCATAGAGATAATGAATAACAGAGGGGATAATGTACATCCTTGTCTCACACCATATTTAACATTAAACCATCTTATTGTACTTCCTTCAATTCTAACTGCTGACTTGCAACTCAAATAAAGACTAAGTATTGCTTGATATAATTCCCCATTGACACCATATAACTGTAGCGTATTGAATAACTTCTCTCTTGGCACCTTATCATATGCCTTTTACACATCGACAAAGTGCAAACTTAAATACAGATCTTTTTTATATTCCCATGCTTTCTCCACTATTTGTCGTAAAGTGAAGATCTGATCCTGACAGACTCTATTTGGCCTGAATCCAGCTTGTTCTTCACCAAGCTTTTCCTCCACCATTCTTCTTAACCATTTCTCAAGTATACTTGCTAAATCTTGCCAGGAACACTAAGTAGGGAAATACCGCCTTTAATTCTCACATTCAGTTTAATGTCCCTTTTTATATATGGATACTATGAGAGCTCTACTCCAACCATCAGGAACTCGTTTCTCTGTCCAGGCCTTCTGAACAATGCAGTGCAGCCACTGTAAGACTTTTATACCACCATACTTCAGCATTTCTGGTCGAATATCATCTACTCCTGCCGCCTTTCCACATTTCAAGCCTTTGATGGCTTTTTCTATTTCAAGTATGGATATGTATTCCTGACTGCATGCCTGTTTTTTACCACTGTGCTATCACTGCTTATTTAATTTAGCCATTTTTCGAAGTAATTACTCCATAGTTCACGGATATCTTTTTCTTCCGTTTTTATGTCACCTTTACCATCTCTAACTTCTTTTCTAGCACTCTTTCCTCCATTTCTAAGCTTCTTCAACAACCTCCAGAATATCTTGACAGCTTCTTCATATTTAGTTTCTATGTTCTTGCCAAAGTCCTCCCGTGACTTTTGTCTCTGTATTCTCTAAGAGCACAAGCTGAGTTATTTGCCATTAACGTTTGATATGCTTTCTTCTTTTCCTTCACTGCCTTTTTAACTTCCTGTGTCCACCATGGAGTTCTGATTTTTCTATTTTTCACCACATGCCTCTCTGGCTGAATCAATTAAGGTTTTCTTCAAGGCTTGCCACTGAATCTCCAAGGTTTGGTTCATGTTCTCAAACTCTTTCATTTTTTCTTCAATAATCTTTGTGTATTTTAGTCGACAGTTCGTATCTCAGAGCTGCTCAACTTTTATTCGCTTTAAAATTTTCTTACATATTATTGTTTTCAATATGAAATTCAATTTTATTCTGCTCAAGACTAAATAGTGATCACTTCCAATTTCAAATCCTCTGTACACTCTGGTGTCCTGCATCAGGGAGAAAACATCACTATGAACAATAACATAGTCCATGAGACTTTTCTTATTCCTTGCCTCTTCTCTCCATGTGAAGTTCTTCACATTGTTATGTTGGAACATGGTGTTAGTAATAACCAGCCCATGTCCTGAGCAGAAACCCAACAGGTATTTGTTAGTATTATTTTCTCCACATTTTCTCAAAAAATTTTCTCTAAATATCTGTTTTCTCCAAATTTTCTCAAAATATTTTGTATGTCTCAGAATCATTTCCTACTCTGCTATTTCGATTCCTAACAAGGACCAACTTTTCCTTTTCCTTTTTCACTGTGTCAGTTGCTTTCTCTAAAGCACCAAAAATTCCTCCACTTCTCCCTTAGTAGACCCTTCTGTGGGACCATAGGCACAAATAAGTCTCATTGTCCAGTTCCCCATTCTCATATTTGCCCACATCACTCTACTTGAGACTGACTGCCATTCAAGATTAGCCTCGTATTTTGTGTTGAATACTATGGCTACTCCTCCTTTTCCTTGAATGTCATTGACTGAATATAACATTTTGTATTTATTGCTCAGAAAGATCTCATCAGATTTTGTCATTTTTGCTTCAGTCTCCCCTGTTATGTCGATCTGGTACTTATTTTATCTAATACTTCAGCTAGCTCCATTTCTTTGCCATTCAGGCTTCGTATGTTCATAGTACCGATCTTTAACTCTGGTGATGTTGAGTTGAGGTGTGTTTTCAGATTTGTTCCAGTAGCTGTCTTTTCGCTGTTCGCCCTGGTTCCCTGGCGAAAACAACGGGGACCCTTGTTTAACTGGGCGACGTCCCAACAGGCATGAAATTTTGCATGTTGTACCATCATTTTGTATATTGGTTTAAGCCAATAAAAATAAAATTTGGTCGGCTAAATCCCAAATTGCAAGCCCATCCTCGTTCGTTCAGTATCCAGCTAGATACCCAATAGGGTGCACCACGAGAAGGTGAGGATGTGGACATTAGGACAGAAGCCCTGGTCGGTTCCCCGCATTCCTTTAAAGGCTATGTGGAGGTCTCCTCTCAGTAACACAGCTTTGACCTTCAAGCACACCCTTTTTTAAACTTTTAAATAATATTTAGATGAATAGCGGTGAGAATACTTAGAAAGTTCGAGATGGTTTTGTGTCAGGTTTTTGGTAAATCATGACCACAAATGGACCTGGGATCACATCTTGAATCCTTTTACATTTGATGCCCGAGTTTTTGACATTTCAATTGATCCTCTGAATTGTTCTGGAAATCAAAATTGTAATCAGTGCAGATAATTTAGCACATTTCCATAATACATGATGAACTGCTTTTATTTTATGTACTGCTAGTCTGAACTTGTATTTTTCTTTCTTTCTTTTTTTCTATCTCCATCCTTAATGTGTTTTGACATGTTCGTTTATTCTTACCCTCCTGTTCGTTCGTGCACATGAAATTGCAATGATCTTCTATGCTCCCAATTTTATCAGTGGTGGTGGTGGGGAAGTTATTTGTGAGGGTGAAGGAAACTTGAGATCAAAGAGACTTTGAATCCTTAGTGATGCACCATCTTTTGAATATTATCTGTGACAAAATCGTTGGTAAGGGGGTGATACTCTTTCTACATTGGTAAAGGAGCGGGCTCTTTTAGTATATTAGCTATAATTATTTGAAAGGATAAGACCAAGATATTTGAGTTCTTGGCTTCTTTTCATTGTGCTTCTGGAAATGTTATTAATTCTGTCTCGTAGTGATTGTGTGGATTTTTTTAAATTTTTAATTTTCTTTTTTATTGTGATTGGCAGCGATGGGACGTTGCGTGGAGGTACGGTATCTTCCTATGCGTTGATTGTCTCTAGACTAAATAGATAACTTTATTCTTTTCGGAGATCTCCACGAGAGCGTCTGAAATAATGATAACAAAGAAAGAAAGGCAGGATCTGTCGTTTAGTAAATCGTCCGTAAAATTTATACGGGGATGAATGTTGATAAGATGATGAAGAGCCATTTAATCGTTTTCTCAAGTATGAATATACGCGTGTACTCGTGCATAGTAATTCCTTGTTCCCCAATGGTCCACTTTTCACCAAATTCCTTAAACATCGAGGTAAAAGCTAGTCGCAAGCCCCTCACTTAACATTTTTTATTCCCCGTTCAATTTCTCATATAAATGGCAGAACATGTTGCGATGTAGTATTCAAATATCGCCATCATGTCCATGATAATTGTTCTTCTAATAGTACTGTGGTTTCTTTTCGAGAAACGTTTGTGATCAATTACGGTTCTATTGCGACAGTTTTTTTTTTCCAAAGTAGTACGCGAGCCTCTGTAACTCAGTTAATATAGACCATAGGTTCACAAACTTTTTCTGGCCACTGCCCACTTTGCAAGCCATAAATTTTGTAACCCCCCCCATTATAACAGTTTTCCTCGTTTTGTCCGAATAATTATAAATAATAATTAATAAATAAGTAATTACGCAAGATATAAACAACAAACCTACAAAACATAACCACAGAAAACAGTATAATATATAAAAGTGTTTTTTATATTTTACATATATTTTGAAATGAAATATAACGAATATATTTGCTACTGTAAACATAACCTATTATACACACATATGTGCATACTCTATTTTCTTACTGACATAGATAATTGACATCTATTTCTATCCGACATGGTAATTTTTTCAAATGATTAAATAATTGAAATAGAAAATTGATAAACAAATTGATCGTGTAAGACGGGCATAAGATTAATTAAAATTCAATATTTAAATTTTAAATGATTATTTAATCGCGAAATCACGAAAATAATTAATTTTTAAATATATATTATTAATTTCTTCTATAAAGAGCCTCAGACCCCTAGATCGCCTGAACAAATGCTTCTGATCCCACTATATCCCCCCCCCCCCCTAGAAGGAACTTATGGTATAGACGAAGCCAATTGGTCGGAAAAACCTGGGTTCGATTCCTGACAGTGACATGAGGAACCTTTTAGTGGTCTCTTTCGATTGAAGGTAAGTTAGCCGGTCTCATACGGAGGTAGGCGGTTTTTTAACCCCGAAAGGTGGGTTATTTGTCACACAGAACAGGCAAAACCGCCCCGTGAACACACGCATCCACACACACACACACACACACACACACACACACACACACACACACACACACACACACACACACACACACACACACACCAAGAAGAGTAGGACTAACCACCTTGTCCTCAATACGGAAGCAATTAAGTGAATAGAAAATTTTGGGCCCCCTCAAGGTAAAAGAGGAGGGAAGGAATAATAATAAGAAGAAGTCCGCTTATAGTTGTGTCTTGCCCACAGTCGTATGGGGAACTCCACCAGATGTGCGAGATAGTTGGAGGGAAGAGGGATGGAAAATATCGGCAATCGATTATGGGTTTGAATGGTATGTCCTGCATATATATCTTTGCAACTCGTAAAGGTTGAGTTACTTTACAAGACATTTAAGCAACTTAAATGTCTTGTAAAGTAGCTTAAAATATAGTATGTAAAGTAACGTAAAATGTCTTAAAATAAAAATGGCATTAATTTCTGAACTATTCACGTGATGGAAGAAGAAAGGGAAGTTCTTCTGCTTCAGATTATGGGAAAAGCTCATGCATCTGACTGACCTGTGGCATTTAGTGCTCCGGAACAACGTATTCGTTCTGTTGCTAAGAATATCCGCAGATTTTGACAACAGCACATCATGACTGTGTTCTCTAACAAATTTCTTCCTTTGAATGGAAGTGCTTCATTTATTTTTGTTTTATAAGCGATGCTTCCCCGTGGCTGGTTCTCTGAGTTCATGTGCTGAAGAGGCAACAATTTGTTTGACGAAACGTTCGTCCGTAAAAGTGAATAGCAGTTCTCCGCACACACCGGCTTGAGGCCGAACGTATTTTGATTTTCAGTTCGTGTGCAATATTTGTTCTGTCTCCAGGGACTTAGCTGGTTAGGAGCACTGAGAGAATAGCAGCTTCCCTTAAGGTATACAGTTCAAAAATGAATCTATGGGTGCTATGTTTCGGAATGCTATGTCACCGGATGCTATGTTTCGGAATGGGTCAACAGTGACCATATAGAACCCGACTTGCTTTTCAAGGTAGCTAACATTTAACCATTTCAGTGAGTCAAATGCAGTTCCCTTCACCGTCTTAATCCGGTTTTTATTCAGGAGCTGTTCCAAACTTCTTTGGCTGCAATATTCGCAGGTTGGAACTCATACAGCAAGCACTTCTCAAATTAGGGGGTGTTGGCAAGTCATATTAAAGAATACAAATCAGATAAACACAAATGAGTACTTTCCTCGACAACTAATCTCTTTTATCTTTTCTATTAAACGATAAAAGAGATCATTCTATTATTTATTATTCATTCTGATTCGGAAGATAAAAAAGTGAAATGCAAAATAACACGAATTCCTAAAATAATTACCTCATAACCCGTTCTGATCATAATGGCTACATACGCCTGTCGTGTACTCAACATCAAGGCAGAGAGCACTTCTCCGATGAATATAAATACACAAAGCATCAGCCATTGCAAAGTACGACTTTGAGGAGCACTGGTTAACCCTGGCGGCTCGTTACTACAACACAAATATATAAAATGTTAAGCGCGTCTATAAATAAAGAAAAAACAATTCAGTTAAACACACTGATGGATAATTTTCAGACCAGTTAAAGATGCTGTGAAGTGCTTGTAATGCCCTATTATTTGCTACTTATTTCAATATCGCTGTTAAGAAAAATAATAAGCAAATATTTTACACTAATTGTTATTAAAGATAGAAAACGATGTAAAATGAGGTAAACTAAAATTCAATTATATAATGTCAAATCAAAAAACACATTTTGATATCACATGCATTGCGGTTACCATGTGCACGGTTAACATGTAAAACAAGTTTTCTGGTTGTTGTGTGTGTGTGTGTGTGTGTGTGTGTGTGTGTGTGTGTGTGTGTGTGTGTGTGTGTGTGTGTGTGTGTGTGTGTGTGCGCGTGCGTGCCTATTTCTAGTCGAAGCAATGGGATAAATCTCCTGTTTCAACTATTGCACTCCCAATTTCAGAGAGCCAAGTGTCGATCTGATATTTACTACGGTCTCCTCTGTGTAATTGCTTTAACCAGTCCTGAGCTGTAGATCGAGTAAATAAGAGTTATGACTTAAACAACTTTTCAAGATTAGTTATTTTTATGCTTTAAGATTTAGAAATTCCACTTTCTCCAATGTCATACTCTCAGAGGTTCAATGCTGTTATATATTTTAGAAGCTGAGTGAGCAAAATGCTTGTTTGCATTTATGTGCATGGTAGTGATGCTTTACTCATATCACTAACTGATATTCCTTTTTAAATATTCATAACATATGTATTTTTTGATAGAATCGTTTTAATAAAGTGGCTAGTTTGAATTAATTTCATTATTATTATTATTATTATTATTATTATTATTATTATTATTATTATTATTATTATTATTATTATTAATAGACGGCGCTGTATAGCATACGAAAGGACGCACAGTGATAACTCTGTGCCCGTTTTTTATAGATTTAAAGTGGTTCCAACTCCTGGATTTAATTTGAACGTGTTCCTAAGTAACTGTACTTGTCACGCCGAAGACAGTGATATAAAATTCACCGAATTCGGCTAAGAAGAATCCAAATTTTGAAGTGTTGAAAAGTGAACAGAGAGGACTGCGTTCAACAACAAGAGAAGAACAAAGAACGTCGCCATCTTTACAATCACGCCACAATTGCCCAAGGAAAGATAGGTGAGTCATGAATGTATCAAATGTCTAAATAACCTGTATGAAATGCAGTAGGATTCTACACTTAAAATGTGCCGGCTTTTCAGAAACAACCTAGCAACGAAAAACCAATGCAACATGCAAGGAATGGAAGTGTTTAATCTGCTGGTGGAACACAGAAACGCACTTAAGGCAACCACCTACGACGCAGCCGATTATACCGGAGACAAAATCAGATGACGAACTGAACAGACAAAAAAATTGCAGGTGAGTCCTGTAATTTCAACTCTTTAAATATACTAATAGAAAACGGTATAGAGACTATAAAATCCAGCTTAGTAGATCATGTGCAAGAACTCTTCGACAAACAGAACGAACAAATAACAAAAAACTCTAGCAAAAATAAAAATTTGCACTAAATGACAGGCAACACAATTTGATGAAAGAAACATCCGAACTCCGTGAAGAACTTCATTCTCTAAAACTACAATACGAACGTTTACATCAGCAACAACATAAAAAAAAGATCTTATCATAAACGGTCTTCCTGAAATTGCACCTACAGAAAACTTCAGAGACGTGGTTTTAAAATTAGGCCATGCAATTGATATTCCCTACAGCTTAACGACATTCAGACCATAAATTAGATTCCTAAGAAGAGAAAAAACAAGAGTTGTAATGACCTGCACCAGTCATAGTTTGTCTTACAAGCAAGTCCACAAGAGACAATCTCATAAAAGCCAGTAGACATAAAAAACAGTTGCCATGGAATTGAATTGCAAGACAACACACACCAACCTTCCTATCAGAATATTTAACACCGTTCAACCAGAATCTGTTTTACCAAGCAAGAAAAGCAAAAAGAGAAAAAATTACCAATTTTTGTGGATGACAGATGACAAGATATTCTTGATGAAGTGATAAACGTCAAAACCAATACAAATGAAAAGCTCAGAAGACATAGAAAGGATGCCACTGTGAAAAAAAGTCTCCTAATTAGTTCATAAAGAAGACCACGGTAAAAATGAATGTGAACCATCGAGACAGATGCTATAACACCAGAACATAGCGCAACTTCACTTTGATCAGACCTTGCAGATCATTCATTTGATCTCTCAAATGTCAGCCTGTCCGCGCGGTTAGCCTAGTGGCTTTGCGCTTCGCAACCATGTGACTGGGGAAGGAGTGTCCTAGGTTTGATTCCCGTCGGAGACGTGAGGAGCTGAAGGATCTTCCTCAGCCATAGCCAAGTTAGCCGGTCTTGGGCGCGGGCAGTAGGGTTTTTTCCGCCAGTTTATTTGGTGTTTTTCATCCCGCAAGCAGACAAACCGGCCCCTTGAACACACAGGGATACAGCCAAGAATACCTTGAGGCATAGGAGTGACCATTCTATCCTCGTATTTCGGTTACGAAATCCAAGCATGCTTGGAAGGTTGTGGGCCTTAAAGGCCTGTTAAAGCCATTGGGATAGGATAGAAATGTCAGCCTACTTCCAACACAGCAATCAAATCAATGAAAAATATCTAACTGGTGCGATCAGGTAAGCTCATTAAACAGCTTCGAGGATGCAAGCTGAGTCATTACATCACAACTGAGATCAACAGGAAAAAATATATTTATTACGTTGAAGTGCGGTAGTTACAGCAGCTAAAAACATTAAAAAGCAAAAATTGTAAAATATATGTAACTTACTGTTTTACCATAAATGCTGTTAAAAATGTAACCTTATCCAATTGCAAACTATAAATTACCATTCATAGTAACTATTATTAACGCATTTTAGAATACAAAAAACGGAAAAAGTTTTATGAAATTCACTGTAAAAAATATCTGTAATATGCAAATATATGTAAATATGCGTAAATATGTAAATGGTCTGTAAGATGATAAATGAAATGTTAATGTTAAAAAAAAAGTATTATTATTATTAGCGATTAGAGATATTAGACGGTGCTTTAGCAGCCAGCGGTTGCAAGCACACTACTTCAATGCTCCCATATTTTTAGTTGCAAATTAGATTTTTTCTTGTTAATGAAAATTTAAAGTGTATCAGTGAATTCTGTTCTTGAAGAATATAGAGACATGATAACGTCTATAACATATAGTCGCCAACATATTGACGTAAAAACTGTAAGTACCTGTTAAGTAACAAGTAAATTATAAGTATTCAAAGTTAAGTTCGAGGTATAAGTTGGTCAACTACACGAGAGGAGAACAAAGGAAGTCGCCATATTAGCAGTCACAGCAAGATTGCCTAAACCAGAAATATGAAGTGCTACAAACGGGGGGGGGGGGAATAAACGGGGGAAGAAAACCACACAACATGCAGGAACTGTCAGAGAAACATAAATTTTTTGTTCGGGACTGTCCAAAGCCACTTGGCAGCAAAAATCAAATGCAAAGCGTGACGAGTGGAATGTCTGCATTCTAGAGAAAACAAAGGATTGTGGCCTTCAACCGCAGGTGGTAAACAGCTAACACGGCAGTCAACAGCAGAGGAAATGAAAAACAAAGAAAACAACAACGGCAACTCAGGTGAGCCAAGTTTGAATGCATTACTAGAAAATAGATTACAAAACCTGAAAGACTGTTTAATCGATTTTGTTGGAGAAATATTTCAAAATCATACCATACAGATTACCGAAAAATTCAACCAATACGAGGAATTTATTAAATTTAATAATAACTCTGTAGAAGATGTATGACAGGCCATTAGAGAAATTAGAAACTGCGTTAAAGAGCTAACAGAAATACAGCATAATCTAGTTAAAGAGACAACGGAACTACGACAAGAGCTAAACTCTTTACAGCAACACTACAAACTCTTAAATCAACAGCAGTATAAAAATGATTTCCTTAATAAAGCTATCAGGATTAAAAAAACAGTAGTCAAGGATCTGAAAGGTCCCAACAATACACCAATATACTTGTCCGAATACGTAACGCCATATTATCAGAAACTGTCTGTTGTACCAAACAAGGAAAGACTTGATCTCAGAAGACTTGATAATAATAGGTGACATGAATATAATCATTAGGAACATAAATAACAATACAGAACAATACCTAGACCTCTTATCAGCATATAACATAACCCCATCCACACAGTCGTACACACGAGAAGAGTAAGTAACGGTATAGAAACATACCGTTACTTACTCGCAACTTAAAAATAGTTTACAATTGGATAAAATCATTGAATACAATAAGTTGAAATAAATATGAAATGCAGAGAATGTGAATAAGTTACGCATTTCTAAAATGTTTATTTAGGATGTGCAGCAAACACATCCTAAATTAGACAAACACGATTATGAGTGTCTGCTTCTGAAATGTAGCACGTACGCATAGTCGTGAATTAATGTATTTTGCGTATTTTTCCATCCGGTGCTTGCATAACTGTGTCTGACATGATATCATCTGTGCAAGTTGTAAACTGCAAATTTAAAAAAAAAAATCCGATACACAATTTTGAGAATTCACCAGCGGTTTGTTGGTTTTTTAGGCATTAAGAATTACGATTTCTGAAGGATTGAAATTGGGTAACTTGGGGGAGAGGCCCCAAGTTACCCATTTCAATCCAGTTAAGCATATGTGAGATATATTAGTTCGAGATTAGGAGTAGCTTCAGTCTAAACCAAGGACGCTGGGAGATGAAATCAAGGCCGTACGGGTCATCTTTCGCGAGGAATGATTTCGTCATCTGGAAAAGAGCCAACATGCGGTCTCCTGTCAGAGATCGCATCTTCGCTTGATTCATATTCGTTGGTTTGTTACGTAATTTCCAATAAAATAAGTGACATGCTCACACAACCGAAAAAAAAAAAAAACTTTTGACTTCGCTGTCATGAAACACAAGTCACATTCCAAGGCCCAAATGCTTGTGTAATGTTTCGCAATAAAGCGCTTCTTGTTTTGTATCGTACCAGAAGACGCCACTGAATACAGTTCAGCAGGATCGTGTTACTGAGTGCGGTTCTGCAGCATTCAAAAACTTGATAAGCTGACTTCGTCACAGTAGTGTAGGGAAACATCAGGCATTGAAACTTTAAATGAATGAGTAACCTTAGTCTGGATATGGAAAACTTAAAGAGGTTCAATTCTCTTCGCTAACTAGAACATTTTACCAAACACCGAACATTTTATAAACATTGTTAAGAAGATTCGATTTTTAAAGAAGTCCACAACTCAAGAAAATTAACAACAGAGCGAACGCACACACACACACACACACACACACACACACACACACACACACACACACACACACACACACACACACACACACATATATATATATATATATATACAGGGTGATTCAGAACTCTTGGGCCGAACTTTAAGGGGTGATTGAACACACCTAAACAAGCACTTTTCGTCATACAATGCATGGCCCGAACTCAAGCGGTGAAGCGATAGAGGACGCTTTCCAGTTAACACTAATAAACGCTTGTTTTTGCAGTCGTCGTTGTTTCTACCTTGGAGTGCAAAAAGGATGGATTCTTTCACAAATCAGGAAAAGACTGACATGCATTTCTTTTTCGGAGCTGCGGATGAGAATGCGAGGGAAACCCAAAGACTGTACCGAGAGCGCTTTCCAACCAGACGCGAGCCTGATCGCAAAACCTTTCAGCGATTGCAGAGGTATCTGTGCGAATGGGCTCCTTTGTCAGCGGCATGCAGGATACAGGGCGTGCAAGGAGTATGAGGACGCCACGTGTTCCAGAGGAAATTCTACGTAGGGTTGCAGATCGTTCCGAATGTAGCACGCGAGCAATTTTCCATGCCGTACTTGTGCCCCAATCGACGGTGTGGCGAGTTTTACGAGACGAACGATTACACCCCTATCATGCGCAGAGGGTGCACGTCTTGACACTTGCAGATTACCGGCCTCGTGTGGATTTTGCAGTGGTTCCTGCAGCAGGGCTTTGATGCACGCGTCTTATTCATTTAAGAATGCATCTTTACACGTGAGGGCATTTTTAATACCCACAATTATCAAGTGTGAGCGAGCAGAAATCAGCACACCACACGTCCATATTCATACGGGAGGCGTTTCTCCATAAATGTTTGAGCTGGATTCCTACATGACCATTTGATTGGCCCATACCTTCTGCCAGCACGACTGAATGGGAGAACGTACCTCGTATTTTTACAAGAGGTCTTGCCAGAATTACCGAACCCTGTTCCAGCAAACAGTCAAACACGTATGTGGTTCCACGACGGAGCGCCACCTCATTTCATCATCGATGTGTGGAACACCTTGGATGCAACATTTCCAGGACGATGGACGGGTCGGGGTGGTCCTATCGTGACCGCCACGATCACCTGATCTCTCATGTCGACTTTTTCCTATGGAGCCACATGAAAAGCCTGGTCTACGATAGCCCCATCGATTTAATGAGGACCTTATTGCCAGGATTTCTATTGCCGCTGTTGCTGTAAGAGAAATGTCTGGTGTTTTCGCCAATGTACGCCAATCACTACGTCGAAGGTGTGAAGCCTGCAATAATGTTGGCGGTCGCTCTTTTGAGCGGTTTCTGTAATTTGTTCTCTAATTTTAAATTAATTAAAATACTCTAGTTAAATTATTTATTAGACTGCCAATGTTTCGCTGCAATTTAAACCAACAACTTTCCGATAAAAAATAGGCATTTATTGGACGAAGAGTACTCCATCGGATAGTTGGAAAAACAAATAAAAAACGAATATGCTAACAAAACTCCTTTTTGGAGCAGAGAGAAACGAAGTTAATGGTTGAGGTACGGGATGATTCCCTTCTGGAAACGTAACGCATCCATACGTGTTCAGGTTAAGGAAGTTTTACTCCATCACAGGCGTGCTGATTCTAAACATTTTCTCTCAGACCTGTAGCAGCGTGATTTCTCCAAACTTTCCTTTTTTGTCTTTTTTCTGTCTTAAAGAATACCCAGATCATGCTTCGCCAGTCCCATGCAAATGATGCAAATGTACTTTTTATATTCTTCAAGACGGAAGTGTGAGCAGATGTTGCCGTCTGGCAGTAGCAGGCTAAGGTGCAGGTGAGGCACTTTATACGCTCCAGGAAAAGTGTGTAAAGTAATAGCTTTACTTTTCTTGTTGCTGATTCATGTGTGTTAAGTGAAAAAAGGCAGGGAGGTTTTTATTTTGTATATTATGAGGAGCGTTGAATGGTCGGGCTGTCACTCCCGTCTCAAGTAGCCAGCAATATTCCTTTGGGTGTAAGCAACAACCTAAGAACACAAACAGCAACAAGGCGAATCTGATGAAGACAATGCTGCTGTGATAAAAATAAAATAAAAAATAAATAATAAAGAACAGGTTCGTAAACAATCATCCACTTTACCAAATAATTGATGAAGATTCTCCAAATTCACATAAGAAAAGGTCAAATATTTTTTTCGCGTTTGTTGCTTGTTTTTGTGAGTGTCTCCGCATTTTGAGACGGAAACAAACAATTTTTTTTACATCCGATTTTCTGGCATTGGATACTCTCTCTCTCTCTCTCTGTGTGTGTGTGTGTGTGTGTGTGTGTGTGTGTGTGTGTGTGTGTGTGTGTGTGTGTGTGTGTGTGTGTGTGTGTGTGTGTGTGTGTGTGTGTGTGTGTGTGTGTGTGTGTGTGTGAAGAATATTGCTTAATCTCTACATGCAAACAATGATGAAAATTACGCAGAACTTTGCATGATTTGCTGACACGAGAATATTTTTAGATTTACTCACATTGCGAGCTCGAACCATTATTATTTGTTCGTGGTCATCTCTGCTAATGATTTCCGTGTGGTAAGAGGTGATGATTGGTTGGAATTATGGGGGGAAGCAAGAACGATCATGAAGTCTCTATACTGCATTAGCTGGGCGCATACTGCAGTCGGTACTGGCTTTTTCTGATGGAAATAATATTAAAGATTTGTCGCCTCCTGAACTGAACTGTAAAAGAAAATGTCGCCTTTGAGCCACGGAGGAGTTTGACTTGCATTCCAGAAACTAGGGCATTTCATTTCTAACAGAACAATGAAGCCAACGAGTAGACCAAGCACAGTTGACAGGCACAATATGCTGCTCTGATGTATTTTGTTCTTTCGGTAATAATTCAGAACAATCCAGCAAAGATCTTCTTCTTCTTTGAGTGGCATCTCAAAGAAGAACATGTCCTATCGGAGATCGGCGACCACATTGGCAAATTTTGAGCGATTCTCAGCTACTCTGAGCAGTCTCTCAGAGTTCATGCCAGTCCACTGTCTGATGTCTGCCAGCCAAGATTTTCTTCGTCTTCCTTGTCCTCTTCTTCCATTTATCTTCCCTTTTATAATCAATTGAAGTATCTTATATTTTTCATTAAGAAGTAGGTGACCAAGATATGCCGTTTTCTTTCTTTTTATGGTATCTAAAAGATCACGTGATTTCCCCATTTGTTCCAGTACTTCCTGATTGGACGTTTTTGCTGTCCAATGGAATTTTTAACATTCGTCTGTATAACCACATCTCGAAGGCTTCAAGTTTTTTTATTGATGTTGTCTTTAAGGGTCATGTTTCTACACCGTACAGCAGTACAGACCATGCATAGCATTCAACCATGCGTACTCTAAGCTTAAACCGCGGTTGCACAGTGTTGATTTCATCAAGAGAAAATGTTTTCTTGCCATTTCAATTCTAACCTTTATTTCCATTTCTGGATTGCAATCTTCATTTAACCAGCAAATGAATATTTCCTTGTGTTGGTCAATACATTTTTGGAATAAGATCTGAGAACAGAAAAGAGCCTCTGTTGTTCCCAAACCGTTTCTAAAGCCGAATTGGGTATCACTGATGGTGTCTTCACATTTTCTTTAATTATTTATATAAATTATATAAATAACTATTTATATAAATAGTTTTATATAAAATTTTTATATAAATTTATATAAATGTATATAAATATAGTTTTATATAAATATAACTTTTATATAAAATAACTTGAGCCTGTGTAGAAGTGGCGTTTGCACTCTACGGCGCTTGACCGCACGAAGAAAGGATTTAGTGGTTCAAATCTAGTCGCTGATTAGAGAAAATTTTCGTAAGCCTTTTTTTCGGCCGGTTCCCGAGTTAGTCGATCTCTGACGGGCTAGCGGGTTTTTCGTCCCCTAAACTCAAGAAAATAGGCCGTCGAACTCACACTATTTTCAGACATTAAAAATATTTTGTTAGGATCAGAGACCACGAGATGGCGGCACTAGCTTGCCGCCTTCTGCACTGCGTACCGATGAATCAGTGATAGCTCTGGACCAGCTATCTCTCTGATTGGCTACCAGTGGAGATTGAACTACCCACTCAGTCTCCAAAGTTAGATAATGTAAACGGCCCCGCCTACTCCCTATATACGGGAACAACGCAGGCGTTAGCTGATTTTTTTTTCTTTAATTATTTTCAGAAACATTTTGAGAACGTGATTCATTAGGCTGATCATTCTGTAGTCATTACAAGTGTTCGCATTTGCTTTTTTAGGGAGCATAATGAAGGTCGACTGTAACCAGTCTTGAGAGATTATGCCTGTATCGTAAATCTTATTAAATAGCTTTACTAATATATTAATGTTGTCACCTTCTAATAACTTTACTATTTCTGCCGGTATTCTATCCGGGCCTAGGGTTTTACCATTTTTAGCTGAGTTTAGTGCATATTCTACCTCTGATCTTAGAATACATGGACCTTCCATACGTTCATAAGTATTTTCTGGGTTCTGTCTGTTATCGGTAAAGAGTTCTTCTACATATTTCACCCATTCTTGTATTTTTTCATCCTTTTCGGATATAATTTCTTGCTTTTTGTTTTTACAGAATTGTTTATCCTTACATATACCTGAGATCTCTTTCAGCGTTTTGTGTAGATTAAAATTGTCATGTTTTTCCTGTAGAATTTCTATTTCTTTACATTTTTTTATTCATCCAGATTTCTTTTGCTTCTTTTGATCTTGTGTTTAATAATTTTCTGAACCTCTTTATATTTTGTTGGATTATGATTTTTATATGATCTGCGTTGATCCATGAGAGGAAGAATTTCATCAGTCATCCAATCTTTCTTTTTTTCTTTTTTTTTTACTGCTCTATTAGGACATAAGGTATTGGTAAATTTCTCTATGAAGACCGATTTTAATTTGTCCCACGATTCATCAACCCTCATGATGTCATCATTCTTGATAAGTGCTAGCTCTTGATTCAGATCTTTACTCAATTTGCTTTTTATCTCTGTGTTTTTTAATTTTTCTAAATCAAACCTTTTTTGTTGATGTTTCTTAAGTATAGCTTTCAGTCTAATTTTCAGTCTCTGCCACCAGTAGGTTATGGTCAGAAGCAATATCTGCATTAGGATAGGTTTTTGTACTCTTTATAGAACTTCGAAATCGTTGATTAATTAGCAAGTAATCAATTTGGTTTCTGACTATATTCCCATTATTATCCTGTGGTGATCGCCAAGTATACAACCTTCGGGGTGGTAGCTTAAACCATGTGTTTGTGATTATTAGCTCCTCTTCCTGGCAGAATTGAATAAGACGGTCACCTCTCTCATTTCTTATGCCCAGTCCATGTTCGCCAACTACATCTCCGCTTCTACCTTTCCCGATTTTAGCATTGAAATCACCCATGGCTATGTTAATATCATGCTTTTTTGTGTTTTTCATTAGTTCTTTTAATTGATCATAAAATTCTTCAATCTCGGTATCACTCTTGTCAGCAGTAGGGGCATAGACTTGTATAAGATTAACATCTAGTCGTTGTTCTTTCAATTTTAATAACATCATCCCATCTCAGTAGGGGATTAAGCTTAACAGTAACTTATTGATATCTTTGTTTAATATTATTCCAACTCCGTTTTGATGGTTGTTTTCACAAGTTCCAGAGTGATACATTTTCATGTCATTGACTTGAGTTTTGCCAGATCCTGGCCAACTAACTTCACTCATTCCAAAAATCCCAATTTCAAGTCTTCTAATTTCTTGGATAGCATTTCTTAGCTTACCTGCTTCATACAGGGTTCTGACAATAGTTAATGAAAATAAATTATTTAAGTTATCAATTTTTATTATATCAATCTTAAAGAAAACGCAGAATTATTTAAAGTCCGATATTACAAGATAAAATACGACATTCTCGTAATGACGTCTGATATTATATTCTTTCATAACAGCAACACTTTTATGACAAATATGAGAAAGTCACTTTCCCCCATATTCAATAAAGAAATACTTGCTGTTCCATTCATCATTAAACCTTCTTTCTTCATCTGCAGTTTTACGGGTTTTTTTTATAAATATACAAATAATGAAAATAATAGTTGATGATATTAAATTATTTTAAAAGAGGGATCAGGGAACCTGACTGCAAAAGTGCGCAAAATCTCTGTTGTCGTCGGATGAAGGCGTCTTTGTTATTCCACTAATGATGACTCACGAGGTTGACTCGCCCCAAGTTACATGGCGATATCACGAAGTATAAAATTATTTTTAATTTATTATTCATATTAAAATGTATAGTCTGCGCGGTTAGCCTAGTGGCTGTGCACTTCGCAACCATATGTCTGGGGAAGGGGTGTCCTGGGTTCGATTCGCATCGGCGACGTGAGGAGCTTAAGGATCTTCCTCAGCCATAGCCAAGTTAGCTAGTCTTGGGTGTGGATAGCAGGGTTTTTTCCCCAGTTTATCCTGAGGTTTTTCATCCCGAAAAGCAGGCAAACCGGCCTTGAAACTACTCAACACTACGGACATAGGATACACCGGGGTGTGGGGCTGACCACCTCATCCTGTGAACGGTTTGAGGTCCGATGATTAATAAACCTTCGACAACGCAAGTTGAAAGAGGGAAAAAGGAAGATGAGATGAGATAAAATGTATTATTTAAATAATTCAACATACGGGCCACATGCCGTCTAAGTACGGTCAACCTTTCATGGCCGCCAAAAATGCACGTTTTGGTCGCATGCGGCCCCGCGGGCCGTCGATTGCTGTCCCCTGTCCTAGTAGATGCAATGAGAGACATCGCTTTCATGAAGGCACTCATGCAGGCCATCTTGACATTAGCATTCATGTTTTCTGCAATTGTGCACTGCTTAATCGCTTCATGTCGTTCTCGAGAGTGACGAACCCAAAATAGCAAGCAAAATAGTTGAGTTCATCAGGTATGAAAGTGTCAATAATTGTGATCAGAACTTTAGAAAATTCTTAAATCCAAAAAGTCTTAAATCTTTTTATTAAATCCTTTTTATGCAACATTCCGTGAAGTTTTGGGGTAAACAAAGTGCAGTCTAAAAAAGAAATAATAATAATAACAATTCCTTCTTTACACTTTCTCTCTCTTTGTGTCTTTATACCATATATGCTTTTCTTTTCGAATGTGGTTTATATTCTTTTTGGTTTCACAGTGTTTAAATTCTAGCGTTGGTCACATTTCTGCATAACAATAAACAATTTAAGAAAGAGGATATTTTAATCAGTTGAGAAGTTATTGAATTATGTTTGCATCTTCGTTCACCTTTGAAAACCATTTTTCTTTCGGAGCAGTAAAACCTTTTTGGTCGTAGCATTTCCGATTCGTGTTGTAATTAATTCATTCAAGGATTTATTTACGGGACTGAGGTGAGGGATTCTCTTTTTCGGTAAGCTGTAGAGTCGTCCTGGCTAATAATCTTGCAGGCGTTCGACGCAGTTTCAGAAATATGCGGCTAATTCACATTTCATCGGACATGACTGGTAATCAATCAGCAGATATCTTCCATTGCATCGAAAGCAGTGCACTGCAGTTTCTCAGCGCACGTTCCGTGGATTTGTCGGAAACTTTTAATGATGATGTTGAGACTAAATTGAAGCGATTCTTGCAACTTGGGCTATGAAGGCTTTAAGAGGAACCGCTTCCTAAACAGTTTGTTTCATCTATGCGAGATCTTGTTTATTTCCCATTTCGATAATTCCCAAACTATTAAGGATTTCTTTTCTTCAAGGTATTTACCTTGTTTTTCTAACTCGTATGCGTTGCATTTTGATTCCTTTTGTAAATCCCGTGAGAGATCGTTGGTCATCTTGGTCTTCTCAACAGCTAAATAAATTCGATGCTTCGTGATTAGTGGCAAACTAGCTGTCTTGTATTGACGAGCCAAAACACAGAGTCCTTTCTCTTCTCCCTCTCTGGCATTTAGTTCAGCTGCATCCTCACCTACTTATGCCAAAATCAATAACATTTTGCACAGATGATTTAATTTTTTCATGTGCCATCCACCCACGAGAGCCATCGCACATCTAAATACTATCAGGTTGGAAGTCAGAAAACTGCTCAAGAATCAAATAGCGCTTTTCTTCAAGTCTCTTTAAGGTCATCAATAAACAAAGACGGCGGTCGAATACCACGGTAATAAAACTCGTCTGCCACCTGACACATACACGAAATATTCGTGCCACTCGTTGAGAGATTCGAACCCCTTGCGTATTGTTTGGATGGGAGGGAACCTCAACCGCTTGGCCACTTCTGCAAGAGAATTAAACCATTATTCAAATTAAGGGGATATTAAATCCCACGTTGTTTTTAAACCGAATGAAGCCTATTGGCTCTTTATATTTAAGTGAATTAAACCATTTAATTTAAAAAGTTTGATTTAAAACTTTAAATCGAAACGATAAAATTAAATGAAAAAAATGCACTTTCTGTTTCTAGTGCAAACAAAATAGTATTTTTATAGTTTTAATTTTTCCGTAAATATTGATTTATAATATAAGATGAAATTTAGCATAGATGAAAACCGTAGCCTTATCTGGTAAGCTTCGTTACAGTTCTAGTGTCTTTACAGTGTCTTCGGCGTTGCTTGCCCATATCAGTGTTTAACTGTGTTTACTTTTACCAGTTTAACTCTCTTTCTTCTCTGCACTTAATTTCCCGTTTTCTTGACTTACTGCACACATCGGAAGGAGCCCGGCTCAACTGTTCACAGAGGATGATTCGTGAGCGGAATGACGTATATACGCGGCGTCAAACTGTCTACCACTAGATAGCGCAACGGATTACTTCTGTAATTAGCTCAGCTACAGTTTGGAGAAGTTTCACAGGCTGTGTGAAATTTATATCTCGTAGCAGTGTGGCAAAAATTGGCAAACTGGATTTCGTTATAATGTAATGCGGATTTATCCTCAGAAGGTTGCGAGGTGAGATATGGCTGTATTTGCTTACTGGTTTGTTATTATTATATCGCCACCAATTCTGCATAACAAAGCGGATGAGCTATTTCGAATCTCTGGTGTCTTGTGAGCGACTTTGCTGTGGGAAGACGAACAACTTTCCCAGCTAAAGACCAGTTTTTGGGAAAAGGGTGCTGAACAGAAAACTTACGGTTGCTTTTTAATTTAATTTTGAAATTTCGTTTCTCCCGTTGCAAATTGCTCTCCATAGTGTGGGTGTTTTAATTTTAATTTTGCTTTTAATTTCTTTAAATTTAAGAAATAATATAAAATAAATAGTAACGCAGGATAATAATAAAATAAATAAGAATTTTGCACGCTCTCTATCCTCAACGTTATTAGCATCTTCGAGATATAATCACCCGCCATTTTCTGTTCATGCGTTCACAACATATTCACATCTGCGTTGAGCAAAGTTGCGCGTCACACACGCTTGGCGCGTTACACTTGTATAAAAAACAAGAAGGGAAAATACTGCCGACTTACCCCGCAGGTGGTTCATGCAACCTGTTCTTTTCGATCGGTTCGAGTTCCATAGCAGAGGTGTTCGCGAACTGCAGAGATGAATAACGAAGGAGGGGAGAGTTTTAGGATTGCGTCGATGCTGGCGGAAGGGATGGAGTGTATAGACGGAAGTAGAAGTAGCACTTCAGCTCATGGCGTTATCACGTCTGGTCAAGAAACAGAATTTGATGACGCATGCAGTGGGGCAAGGAGGGACAGCTTTGGTGGCAAATGTGAACGAGAATATGAGAGCGTGTTTCGAAGTTAACTTTATAGAGTTCTGTTCAAGGTCACCCGAGTATTTCGTTTTTGATTTGAGAAAAGCAAAGCAAAAAGGTTCCTGTGGCTTTAATATGAAGCTGATACTTTGAGCAAATAAATCGAGACATTTACGCATTAGACATAGAATACCAATATTGGATCTACATCCTTTAATATGGCAACGTTCTCTCTTTTATACGAACAACGAACTTCGCATTTTCCAGTTCTTTTCTTAATAAGGAAATGGAAGATATTTGCTACAGTGATCAAAGGTTATCACCTACCTAGATAACCATCTTGCTTTTTTATACATAAATGCGTTTCATACAGTTCATATTCTTGATAGTTCTAATAATAATATCAATTCTGTTCACAGAAACAGGTTGTGATATATACTGTACTATATCCGAATGTGTTTTCTTCATTTGTAACTCTAATCGGAGGTAATTTTATTCCGGTGTGCAACTCCCTACTGCTCAGATGAACATGAAGAACCTCGTTAGCCACATGTCAGTTGACTTCTGATTTTCATAAGCACGTTTACCATTTGCAGCATAAGAATATTTGCAACGAGTCCTGAGATAAGCACAATGACTTTTTTTTTGATTTCTTTTCATTGTGTTACTTTAGTCCATTATTATACGCAGTCTACTAAAGGAATTATACTTTTCAAAACGATAAAACTAAATGAAAAAAAATGCATTTTCTGCTTCTAGTGCAAACAAAATAGTGTGTTTATAGTTTTAATTTTTCCGTAAATATTTCTTTATGATGTAAGATGAAATTTAGCATAGATGAAAACCGTAGCCTCATCTAGTAAGCTTCGTTACAGTTCCAGTAGCATACTCAAATAAGAAAACAAGAATAAAACTTCCCAAAATGCGTACCTCATCGTTAACTGCGATGCAATAACAACAGATGCACAGTGCTGCATCGGCTACAAGCCACGTTTTATGAAGTTAAACTGAGAATACAATTTGCGGACAATGTATACTATCAGTGGTGGCAAGGGATAGATGGGACTGTGTGTTGATGGTACTGGTGTCGTGTAGTTGAAGGATTAATTAAGGGAGAGGTTTAGTTGCGCTAAGTTCCTTGGACTCCTTGGAGGGGTCACCAAATGATAATGATAATAATAATAATAGAATGATCGTGTCGTAGAAAAGCAAGTCCGCAATAAAGTTAGCATTTCTGCAGCCTTCGTACTTTTAAGTGATCAACTAATCTCACATCGTCCATAAGTTTTATGAGTTAGAAATCAGCAGAAACAGATGGTGATTTTATTGCGGGATTGTGGTTTGTATGACAGTTCCATTTCACTTTGTTTTTCGTGCATTCTCTTCCAGAGGATGGCCATCCATCACGGAGTATTTAATTGCAGCATGCATGAAGATATGAAAGCTGCTACTTTCCGGTCACTCAGAATCCAAAGAAAGGATCTGATCAACTTGTAAAGTGACTTATTTGCTAAGTAGTAATTAAGTGGGTGATGGAAGTGACTTTTTTGGTTTGTTTCATTTATATTTACACCAAGTAGTTTTCGATGTTTGGAAGAGTGGTGCGTTAATGTTTTCTGTTTTTATTTCAATTTTGACATGGCTTTTCATATTTACTGGATTTCTATATGATTATTTTAAGGCATTTTTATTGTACTTTGCCTGCGTGTTTTTATATATTTTACTATTTTGCTTTTGTTTTTCATGCGATGGCATGTTGAATTTAAATGGTTAGTCAGGTGAGCTCGGAGAGCCGACAGGCCAGACGAGTTTCGTTTTCGATATTTGTGTCTCTGTTTTTTAGCTAATGGTGTGGCCGTGAAGGAATTCTATATTGAATTCTCTGATTTTAAAAGGTCAGATTCCGTTAAGGACATCTTAGGCGAGAGATGTCTTGTAGTATGTTTGCGTTGTTGGTATGTGAGTGTCTGTTTTTCACTCCTTTAGCATTGGTTTTTATTTCCTAAGTGGTGTGTGGGTTTCACCGAATTTGAAAGACACCATTCGATGTTGCATTCTGTTAATTGTTTTATTTATCTGCCACCTTTTTTACTATTATTGTTGAAGACATTCTCTTTGGTGTTCTTGTTCATTTTGTCTGTATTTTCGCTTAATATTTAGGGATTCACAAGCATTGCTGACATTTCTTCGCTTGCAGTCGTCTTCTGTTTGTGTCATATTTATGACTGGGATATTCTTGACATTTTCCCTGTGTATGGGCAAATTAAATGTCTTAATCTTGCTGTTACTTCTTTCCTTTCATAGGTGGGTGCGGAGTTTGGGGCGATATTGTCCTTGCTGATTTTTTTGTCATTATTATGTTACGCTTATTAGTCTGAGTTTTTTTCCCTTTTCGTACGTTTTGTACATTCGCTAGATCTTTTGTAGATTGATGGTTTCTTAAGAGTCACGTTCTCATGTTTTCTCATCCCTTAGTGCAGGGTCAAGTGGTTGATTCAATTTCCGATGGAATCCTTCACGTGACATGCACAGATTCTATTTCGTAGTGATGGAAATCTGAAGCGGAAGCTCCAAATTGGTTCCAATTTAAATACTCATTCTCAATGAGAAAAAAAAAAAAAATTCTCATTTTTAAACCGCGAGACCGCAAGCCAGAGGTGTTTCGCTTTTGGTGTCGGGGTCGCTGTTTTTTTATTTTTTTATTTTTTTTATCATCATCAAATTCCTGCCATGTATCCTCAAGAGGTGTCCAGGATATTATAATAGTACTACAGGAAAAGATATATAATTTCTAACTTCCTATGCACAATTTCCCTCCAAATCAATCTGTTACGCGTCTAGACTCCACAATTATCAGATCTTATATTTCTATCTTCTAAAGCACTTTTTACTATACCAATTCACCTATATCTTGGTCTTCCTCTGGATTATTTTTCTTGCCAACTTGCCGAGAACACTTTTCCGTCTAATTTTTCCTCTCCCATTCTAAAATATAAATTATAAAGTATATTTATTTTATATATACAGGGTGTTCGGGATAAATTTGACAGTTTCGTAAGGAAAAATAAATTCTTCTTTGTGTCTATTAAATTTAATGAATTGACAAAAAAACATTACAGGCAGAGTTAATTACAATACTATCAATAAGATTTACTCAAAATAACCACCATTAGCATCGATCACAGCTTCAATTCTGCTTCGGAACCTCGAACAAGCTGATGCTACAGTCTCCCTGGGAAGGGCCGCAAAAACTGTTTTAATTTTATCCATTAACTGGGCTTTTGTATTACTGGAAGTGCGATTGGTGTCTTTTTCAACTGCGCCCCATACAAAATAATCCATGGGGTTAAGGTCTGGGGAGTTTGGAGGCCAAACATTTGGACTGGTGAAGTCGTAGAAATTTTCAGACAACCATTTTTGACTTTTCCCAGAGGTGTGGCAAGGGGCCGAATCCTGCTGCCATACATACGGCCTACCATTGGCTACCCTTGTTATCCAGGGCTTGACTACAGTTAGCAACTCCACGAACAAAGCCCGAATTCCAATGCCAGGGTTCTTCAACACCTGTTCCTGCAGATTTGCGAGGAATTCTGCAGTACGAACGCAATCAGATCGTCTGCTAGGGATCTTTCTTCTTGCTACATCCTCGTAGTCACCATTGCAAGTCTCTAATTCATGCCTGATTGTTTTTACTGTATTCAGGGAGCATTGGGCAGCAGTCGTAATATCCTTATTTTGATGGCGGGCACGAATCATCATGATACAAGTTATTCTCTTCCATGATTCAGGTGGGTTCCAGCTATTCATCCTTTCTGACATCTTGTATATGAATGAAGAAGGGTCCAAACTTTTAAATGAAGAGAAGTGTGTGTTAATACATGTAACTTACGGAAAAATATAATTAATTATAAATATGTCAAATTTATCCCGAACACCCTGTATATTTATATATATATTAGTGGCGTCGCGTGCCTATTTCGATTGGGTGTGCTGTCGTGGCTTACGCAACCTCGCTACCAAATTCTCGTCAGTATGACCGTATGATTGCAATTTTATCAATGTATGAACGTTTTAAGAGTGTGTATCACATCAGTGCTCATCTTAATTGGTCCAATGCAATTAATTGTAGGATAACTTTGAATACACTAATTTATCAATTAATTGTAACCAAATCTGTGCAATATGTTTGTTTTAAGATATTGTATATTAGAAAACAATAATGAAGGGGTATGCTATATTTGGTTGATATATTTAAATTACTCGAAGGTGTAAAGAGGAGAACGAGGCTTACCTCCTTCGACTACAATAATCTTTCCATTGTAAATATGGACAAAAGTTGTCGATTTATTGAAATTTATCATGACAACGTTCAACTGGATTGGTTAACAAAATTACCAATCACAGCTTCTAGGTGCTGTTCTCTCAGAGCTCATCCAGCCTCGCCTTCTGAGCGATTTAAAACTTCTAGAACGCTAAGAATATAACCTGCTGCGCCATCTGTACATCTTTCCAAGAGCTCAAAGGTGTATGTATTGTATTTCGAAAGCACTTCGGGGCTATTAGTGTGAATGTGATGCAATGCTTACGCGTCGAAAAGTGTCCTCCTCATGAGGCATTAGTCTATTTTGTTTACTTTTAGGAATTACGCGAAGCTAGAAACAATCAGGGAAGACTTTACCTGGAATAAATGCAAAAATATAATATCGGTGATATTCCAATTGATGATGTTAATACGCTAACGCTCTAAGATATAGATTTTTTTTTTGTCTTTCGCAATCTTTGTTAGTATTTCCCTTATCGTACGCACCAAGAAGTCTTCTAAGAACGCAAAACGTTGTGCAGTTTACTTAACTAAAATACTGTTTCTATTTTTATCATTCAGCTCATAGTTATTTAATCTGTTTCACATATATGCTTCTCAGCCGAGTAAATCAATTATATCATATATATATATATATATATATATATATATATATATATATATATATATATATATATATATATATATATATATATATATTAACACAACATACTAATTCTTCACGACGCGGACACTTTTCGATGCGTAAACATCGCATCACATTCGCGTTAATAGCCTGAGTGTGCGGTCACAAATACGTACTCCTTTGAGCCCTTTGAAAAGATGTACAGATGGCGCAGCGGGTCAAATTCTTAGCGTTTCAATGGTTTTAAAACGCTCTGAAGTCAAGATTGGATGAGCACTGAGATAATGATTGGTTATTGTGTCAACCAATCCAGTTGAACGTTGTCCTTTGTCATAAGTTGCTGTTTTGGTTTTCTGAGTTTCATCTGTTTTACTTGCGTGAAGTGTGATTTGACGTGGTAGGTAAGTTTTTAATGTATAACTTTCGATAAATTTATAACTTTATTGCTCATATTTACAATCGGCAAATATTTGTTTTCTAATATACAGTATCCTAAAACAAACATTTTTCACCCCACTCTACGCAAATTTGGTTACAATTAATTGATAAGTTAAAGTATGCAAAGTGTTATCCTACAAGTCATTGCTTCGCACCAGTTGAGGTGAGCACGGATGTACTATACACTCTTACAACTTTCATATATCGATAAAAACGCATTCATATTGTACCGCGGGTTGCATCATCCACGACAGCATCATACCCAATCGAAATGGACACGTGACGCCACTGATATATAATCAGAAAGCATAGAGCAAAGAAAGGCATTACGACGTTTAGAAATTCAGGGAATTCGTTTCTAGAATGAGGCAAAATTGAGCTTGCTTCATTTAATTATTAACAAGAAACGAGAAAACTCCTCGCAAGACTATCGGCAAAACCTCTGGTTAGGAGATGGATCAAAAGGAGCATGGAATAATTCGGCTACACCATCACAATGGACAGGAGACATTGCAGAAAAGAATTAGCGCAATGCGCAACACAAAAGTATCAGCTGAAAGTCAAGAGAAAAATATCCTTTCGCTGCAGGTAAACTGCACAGTCTCTCGCAACTGCAACTGAATAGCACTTCACCAATAGACAAAACACAAATCTCAGAGACATTTTAACACACGCCAAAGAACAACAAAATCCTGTACTCTGAAACTTTCAAATATCATATATCAATGCCAGATTTAGTGTACAACAACCGAGAATTTCGATTGCAGCCACTCTTTACAAACACCGGGAAATGAAAATCCATTCACAGCTACAAATAACGGATAAGTCATCTCTGACTTTCTAACTTCAGTATATTATTTTTCAAGAAAAAGTACTTACTGAAATGCTACACCAAGTCTCTATAGGAGTATGGATTCAAAACAAAAATAAAAAATTTCATATTATGGCAATTATGAATGAAACATTTCTGCTCTTAAAATTTCACAAATTAACTATTGCCTCACTGATGCATTGATTTCGCAGTCTGACCTGTTTCATTCAACAAATAAACTCTTTCGTGACTATACGCAAAATGTGCATAAATTACGAGAAATTACCAAGAAATTATACCAATATATTAATACCAAGAAATTATTTCAATATATGATAACAACGGGCAGGGATCCTATAAAGCAGCAGACCACAACTCTTTACGCACTCACTGGCTACACTCATGCGGTGTGGTTGTGGGAGAGAGGGAGGGCATCTCTCTACGTTTCCCTGAAAATCTGTTTCTGTTTTCAGACATGGAAAATATAATATTAGATGTTATGCAATGTAAAATTCCCAAGTACTCCAATCAGATTGTGTGAAGGTTAGCAGTAGCTACCGCACAAGTCTAGGTCTACGCCGTGGGAGAAAATAATTAATAAAGAAAAGTTAGTTGAAGAAAGAGCTGCTGTACTTGATTGTACCTTCACATATTTCTTCATATTTTTTTATCGTAAATAACCTTTTTCATAAGAAAACTTCACTTCCCATTACGTAATAAAGAACAAAAGCATATCTGATACAAATAAATAAAATTATCACTTGCCTAGATAAGGATATTGTTTTTATTTAATTACAGTTCATAAACACATGTGGAGTAACACTTCTCAAGAGAGAAGTGTTGCTAACAGAAGCCAGTTGTGTACTCGAATTCGAATGGCATTTGAATTTATTTATTTGTATGGTCAGATACAGCAAAACGAGACTATTTATATATATCACAAGTCACGTTTTTAATTGGCCAGCCACACTGCATTGCTTCCTCTGTAGCCTGATGTAATTCCTTCCCCCACACCTTCCCGGGAAATTGGACAGCACTCCACTATATGAGATATGGTTTATGGTGCAGAGAATTCACAATTTGGCTGATTGGCAAATTTCCATTTATTAAGTAGATATTTACATCTTCCATGGCTCGGCATAATCCTGTTTAGGGAAGATTAGGATCCCTGTTCTGAGCCTTCAGGATTTGATCTGTCAAGCAAACATTGGACCTGGAGGCTTACAACAGGGATCTTCAATAAGTAATCGATTTGTAACGTTAGAATTGTTCCAACGATTCCTCCTTCATCCTTATGATTAAAGGTGTGAGTTTCCACTAACTGTCCCTTAGACCAAAAGACAGTACATGATCTGAGTCGGGGTCGTAGCGGATTGGTTAGTGTATTTGAGATCCGTTGTAGAGGATCAGACTTGAGTTTGCTATATCTTTTCAAAGTTGCAATCTGTCTTCTAAGATCCAGTGGGGTGACATTTTCTAGGACAGGAAGCAATGGCAGAGGAGTTGATTTCAGAATACCCAGTGGTTAAATTCTAAACGAACAAGCTCCGGGGCCCTTAACGTAAGGATCATAAATGTGAGGCTATTGCTAGATTGGCGCAACATTTATAAAAAAAAAATATTTATTTATTCCGGTGGAGTTAAAGGCATCAGGCTTTGTCTTCCACACCACTAAAAACATTAAACACAAATGCAAATACAAAATTACAAATTAATATAATACTGCTAACATATTCAAAGATAATTCAGTTTAAGATAAGATAATTCTATTTAAAATAACATTAGGTTATATGAGCGATGAAAAAGCAGAAGGCCTCTTCAACTTGTTACGCAAATACAGAAAAGGAAAAATGGAAATACAATAACGATGAAATAAATAACTCAAATTCCTTAGTAAATTTCTAATTTAACTTATTTAGACTGTATAAACATTGAACAATTATTGTCTTATTGATATCCGAATAAATATGCCGTAAAATGTAAAATGATACTGTACTTTTTATAGATAAAGATAAAATTACGCATTTTTCATATCAATAAATTAAATTTGAAATATAACAAAATTTATTTCAATATATAAAACTAACTGAGCTGAAGAGTTCTGTTCTTCTACAGTGTGTCGCAATGAATTCTCACTTTTACTTCTAATAATTCCTTCTTCACTTTCATGAGATATGGTATCCCTATGTTCGAAAATTTTCTTTCTGAGTTGATTTTGTTGAATTTAGACCCTTCCCCTTCAATACGTATTAATCCATTTAATTAACTCTGATGTGAAGAACTCGCGCCTAATGTCTGTACCTCTGCACATCTTATACACACTGAACCTCCGTCCTTACAAAATAACCAATTATATTTACCTTGGAATGCTCTCCACTGGTCGAGTATCCATTAAGTCGGCTAATCTTTCCTTTTATTCACGTACTAATATTATGGCATTGCAACTGATGGGAATCCTGTGTTTCGGTGGACTCGTTACAGACCTTTTTCTCTTCAGAAACTACACATCACAAACTGTCATTACAAATTCGTTTTGTATTATGACTGTCAACCGAGGTATTTTTCCGTTTGAAAAAGGCGCGTATGTACTTATCCATAGTTGAAATAGCAAACCTACATAAACACAAAATATTACACGATTTTCTTTGTGCTTGTCAAAATCACGAGCTCTGATAAAAAAAACTGCTAATCTGTGTTCAATTGTTGGTTACTGACAGTGTTCCCAACCAGAGCAAAATAGCGCAACGAATCTGTCAAAAGTCCGCTACACTGCGCTGCAAAATGTTTGCATGTCGATCGCTACAAGATATAGTTCGCCCACCGTTTGTAGATCTCTCCTTGGCATTTTGCCAAGAATAGTCGATTCATGCTGAAGGGGAGAAAGTATTGAAGGATGTACGAATTAATTGCCAACATGCGAAATCACTAGTATACTAGCCTGATTTTTGTTGTCGCTTTTTTGCATTATTTTTTTATTATTAATTTGTATGATGGATCCAGTACAGTCAACAAGTTGACTGTAGTTACAGTAGCTCTTGCAAAAGAATATTAAATAATGTGCTGACATTCTGCGAAAAAGAATAGTCTCCTTGTTCCCCTTTCTCAAGTCATAAAACGTGCAATTGCAATTGCGGGCGTATCGGGGTCGACTGTTAAAAGAATTCGTAGGGAATCAAAAGGTGAAGGTAAGCCAAAACTTAAATCTCCTACAAACAAAAAAAAAAGCGCCAGAGTAAAGAAAACCATCAAAACCGTAGCTTCGAATGATTTTGATGTAGACGTTATAAGAAGAACTATTCACGAATTTTACGTGGTCGAGAAAAGAGTGCCAACTGTTCCGAAATTGATTCCTGTGCTTAAAGAAAAAAATAATTTTCTTTGGAAAAGAGAAAGTTTAAGGAAAATACTTCATGAAATCGGATTTTGTTTTAAAAAGTTCCAGAATAAAAGGAAACTTATCATGGAGCGAAGTGACATTGTTTTATCTAGAACGCAGTATTTGAGAGCAATAAGACGTTCCATGGAGGAGAAAAGACTGATTGTGTATCTAGATGAAACTTGGATTGATAATAATTTAACTTACGGAAAATGTTCGCAGTCTAAAGAAGAATGTGAAGTGCTACAAACCGGAAATGCTTCGCGGCGCATAATAATTTTGTGTCCGGGTGGAGAAATGTTTTTTTTTTTTTTTTTTACTGAATTCAAGCTTACTATACAAAGCCAATTACCATAGGCAAATGAATTCTACGATCTTCGAAAAGTGGGCAGAAGAAAAACTGATTCCAAACCTTCCTAAAAATGCTGTTGGTATAATTGATAATGCTTCATATCACTCTATTCGATTAAACAAAGTTCCAAATTGGTCTAATAAGAAGCAAGTTCTTGTGGATTGGCTCTCTGCAAATAACATTTCTCATTCCCCAGATATGCGAAAAATTGAATTGCTTAATTTGGTCAAAAGAAACTCACCCACAACCAAACTATTTAAATTCCACACGATGCTCAAAGAGCATGGATTTCTAGCTTTGCGGTTACCACCATATCATTGCGATATTAATGCTATTGAGTGTGTTTGGGCAAAAGTGAAAAGTTTCATTCGCCATCGCAACGTAACTGGAGATATTGACATGTCGAAACTATTTGAGCTTTCAGAACAGGCGATTGAAAGTATTACAGTTCAAAACTGGGGAAAATATCTTTCATGTCACTCCATTGGAAAATATGTATTGGGACAGTGACGGAATTATCGAAGAATTATGCGTACCTTTGGTGATCAGTTTAAGTGAAAGTGATGGCGATTCGGGCACCGATTCAGATGACTATGAAGATTAAAAGGATTTGATAATGGTATTTTTTTCCAATCTTTTTTTGCATGGGTTTGTTAAAAGAGTCACAACAAGTCATAAATAATTAATCAGTTCTCTCAACTGTAAGTTTAGAATATCTAAGTTCACTTGAAAAAATTTCTGTTTTTCATTATAATTATTTTTATTTTATAGAAAACTTTCTTTAAAATAAACTTAGTTAAATTTTTGTTTTATGCTATACCTTTTTTAATTTTGTTAATACTCTACGTACATTTTTCCAACTGTTATAAACACAAAATAGTTACACTTTAAAAACTACAATGTTCGTAAAAGAAAAGCTAAAATTTCCGACCTGTAATAATAAACAAACTCATCCCAGAAGACAGACTGATTACCCTATTAATGGATTTTCGGAATGGATTTTCCTTTTTCTGACATGAGCAGAAGTGTCGAGGGATCTCAAATCGGTGGGCGAACAATAACGCAAGTAGTAGGGGTGGCACTCTGAACCAAATAGGGGTAGGGTAAATGGTTGGGGAAGTGACAGCGGACACGTGACGTCACTGCCAGCTGTTCCCCCGGAAATTCCAAGCAGTCCACACTGATGACGTCACTGTTCGGACACTCTGAACCAATTATGTGTAGGGTAAATGTTGGGAGTGTGACTCAGGAACCGTAACATCATTGGTCGGAGATTATGAAGCAGATCAAAACAAGATTCGTGGCATGATTGGCGGGACACATTAAACCAAATAGGGGCAGGGTAAATGGGGGAAGCGACGTCAGTGTCATGGTTGTGTGTTGTTATCAGATGTACATAAGTAACGTAATTTGTTAGTTGTAAATAAGTGACGTCATCGAGTTGAAGTGAAAAAGGAAGGTATAGAGTGGGGAGGTTTTGACCTCCTGTGTTTCGTGGGTGGCATGTTTGTGCGAATGCCTTGTTTTTGTTTGTTTTCAGTGGTGGTATTCTGAATAATGGTTTGTGTATGGAATTATGGGTAATGGTTAGAGATAAGATAGTGTATGGAATGTTTGGAATTTCCCTGGGAGACACGTGTGTCCCAGGGGTCCTAGGTGACATAATGTTGTGTCTTTGTTTGAGTGATTGTTAGAGTATAGAATTCTGGGGGATATTTGTTCATGTGTCGGGGTCTTTGGTTCGATTGTGTTGGAAAATATTTGTCTATAGCTGACAGCACGAATTTTCCAATATGAGTGTGTGGAATTTCGTTCCTGTTATTGAGTATGAGAATTTTTAGTTTAAAGTTAAGAGATGTCATTAACAATTAGACATTTTCTGAATAATTATTTACAGGCTATTATTGGTGGCCCCATGAAACATCCACACACACAACACACTTTATGTTTCTTACATATTCACATTTCTGAAATAATTAATTATTGGCTATCACTGGTGTTCCCTCATCCCCTCAAGCACATTTTTTTTCCATTGACCAAACACCATATAACCATATATTAGTAACTTATACATGAAAAGTCGCTTATGCATGCCATGGTGATAGTCTCTGATGTATGAACCCTATGATTATTCTTATAAAAACTATTCGTATTAAAATTAGAATTGTACTTACCAAAACATACGAGCAGTGGTCATTTGAAATTACAAATATCAATTGCTATGTTTAAGTTACACAAAAGAAACATTAACTTACTTTCTTTCAAGAATGGCTCCTCTTGGAAATCACAAACTTCTGAATGCAAATAGATATTCCAAAATAGTTGAATTATAACCATATATTCACAGCCAACACACACAAACACAAGGCCTGAAAGAATGAAATTGCTGTAAATAACTGGAACATGTAGTCGACTCTTGTTCCTTAGCAAAAAATCTTTGGTTGTTAGAAATTGTTAATTCTTGACCACGAAAATTAATGAAAATTAACTATCATTTAGATATTGGTCACGTGTAGGTGAATAACTAATTTAATTACCAACTAGTTTCGCCGGCTTGTGCTGTCGGCTTCTTCAGGGTACAATCAGGAAAGCAAAGAAACTAAAATTGCATTGTTTCATGCTCACTACTATTTTGTTATTAAAATAGAATTGTCAGTTAACGTTTAGCTTGTAATTTTCGTTTCTTTGCTTTCCTGATTGTACCCTGAAGAAGCCGACAGCACAAGCCGGCTAGTTGGTAATTAAATTGGTCATTCATCTACACTTGACCAATATCTAAATAATAGTTAATTTTCATTAATCTTTGGTTATGTTTTCAATAACAATTATAAGAATTGTATGGTATTTTTTCAAGTTTTGGGCAACCAATATCATTTAAATCAAGAATAGGTCTGCCTATTAACTACGTTAAGGTTTTTGATTTTTCTCTTCCTTTGGCAAGCAATATTTGATATTTGCATGTTGATGCTATCATCCTATCTCTTAGTTTGTCCAGAGTTATTGAACCATTGTCTAATTTCAGCTGATGATTATATTTTATTAACCAAGGATTGCTTTTTAACTTTTTCAGGTTATTCTTTCCAACTACATGGTGTTGTTGTCAATGCATATCTTACAATAAATCCATCAGAAATACAAATTTCTTTAGGAAATAAACTTGAACCTTCATCCAAAAGAAATTGAGTATCAATATCACCAATGATCTCTGAAACTTCATATTTTTCCTCCACTGTACATGTATCACTCTTTTCTTCATATTTCTTATGTTACTTCTTTTGCCAGTACAAATAAATAGTTATTTATTATTATTATTATTTCACAGAATATTAGCTCTGGTAGTATATTTTATGTTAATTTTCTGTTAAAAAGTCCCAAAGATTTAAAACTTTAGACTGTAGTGATACATTTAGGTGAGCATAAAACTCAACATGTCTAATCATGACCCATATCCTCCCTCCCGCGACCCCAAAATTCGCATCTGTCAATGTGGACTTTTGATATGGTTCTATTTTTTTTTCAATCTGATAGGTTGTTTTTCTCTATTTCACTTTGAAAATTCAAAATATGCTTTTCAAAATCTAGTTATTATGTATCCTTCATTGGCACACAAAGTGCGTTTGCTTGCAAAATTGTGATGAACTGGTTATCCTTCTATCACTATTAATTTTACCTTCGATTTCTTGTGCTTCAAACCTACATCTGTAACTGAAATTTTATTTTAATTTTTTTTCATTAGCATTAGTAAGTTTAAGTAATGGAAATGAGACAAACAAGTTTTTGAACTCATCTTTACTGATTTCTTATTAAAAACTTCTTTTTCCAGGCCAAATCAATAATTGTTTCTTATTATTTCAAATGAATATTAGTTCTGTAGTATACTTTGTTAATTTCTATGTTACAAAATTCCAAACATTTAAAACTTTAGATTATAGTGATATGTTTAGGTGAGCATTAAACTCAATGTATCTAATCACTCATATCCTCTCTTTTGATGTTTATGCGTGCTTCTTCTGGGTTCTAATTACACTAACATTCTATTTGAGAATACCAGTTCTTGTTTTCGAGTGTGTGAACGAAATGTTTACAGATAACTCAAACAATGTCAATAGGTAGCATTAGACAAGTTTCTATAAAATAAAAATCAGCTAACGCCTTTTTGTTCCCATACAGGGAGTAGGCGAGGTCGTTTAGCCCTCTCTAACTTTTGGAGACTGAGTGGACAGTTCAATCTCCACTGGTAGCCAATCAGAGATAGCTTGCCCATGGCTATCACTAATTTAGCGGCATGCAGTGAAGAGAGACAGCACAAGTGCCGCCATCTCGTGGTCCCTAACCTTAACACAATATATTTAACACGTTCGCTGCCAACTATGAGTATGCTCGTAGTTGGTAAACCAGCTACACAAGCCAGCTACGAGTATATGCGTATGACGCTACCGCCGGCAACGAGATTACTGTAGTGACCTTGCAGAAGTGAAAATGCTTGGCTTGTGGGGCTAGCATCAAAACTGTGTATTCTCATAGATCGTATATGCTCTGCACAAGCCAACTATCAGTATACTCGTATGATGCTTACCGCCAGCAACGAAATTACTGTACTGACCTTGAAGAAGAGAAATTGCTCAGCGTAGGGGGAACAGACTATGCCGAAGTAGCGTGGCAGCGAAAACGTGTTAATGTCTGAAATAATGTGGGTTCTACGGTCGATTTTCTTGAGTTTACGGGACGAAAAACCCAAGTTTCTGGGAGAAAAAACCCGCTTGCCCATGCCAGAGATCGACTAACTCGGGAGCCAGTCGAAAAATGGCTTAGAAAAATTTCCTCTAGTCGCCAACTAGATTCAAAACAAATTCTTCCTTCGTGTGGTTAAGCACTGTGGTGTGCAAATGCCACATCCACTGAGCTACACAGGCTCCTAAATAAATAATTACAGCGTATGAGTTTTCTCCACTTTTTTTTCGTTGTTCCCAGCATTAATTTCACAGGAGTGATATTTTTTTACAATAATTAAACAGAATTGCATTAATGTATAAAGTTATGGATTTATATATCAACTTGTAAACAGAATAACTGAGTAAAAAATTCACTGTGGAAAACAACAACAGCACACATATTTGTTAATTTAAGTTTACAAATGCATATTTTATTTTGCTGAAATATTATTTACAAGTATATTCACAGAGAAAAATTTTTCGAAACATGTAATTACCTAAACATATTTCACAATATTTATTTTACACTCTTAACATTTTCCAAAGAAATTAATAAAGAAAATGTTCATTACTCACTGTTTCTTGGTTACATTACATCAAAATAACTGGTCATGCAAAAGTGTCTTAAGTCCTAACACCATAGGAAGCACTGCTCCATACATTTGATATTACATTAGTCTGGAAATGACACCACGCCTCCCTAAACGTTGTGTGTATTCTTTTTTCACCAGATATAACAAGCAGTTTTTGTAGAATGTTCATAAATGTCTCAAAATAAAGAATCTTTATCGAATTGAATAAAATCGTGAAAGTCTAATTTTACTATTGATAAACTTATATGGTTAGTTTTTCCCATGATACAAATAGCTGGTAATTCAGTTTCCAAAAATAGTAAATGATTATCAATGTCATACATTTTTGGTAAAAATTGCTCAGCTCTCGTATCATAAGTATTAGTTCCCCTTCTTGGCATTTCAGAATATGACACTCACTGATGTCCAATTCATGGTAAACTCTTCTTTGCAAGTAGGAAAGGATATCAGACCACTTCCTGCATAACTTTTCCCAAGTGGTCCTGGACAACCACATTACAATGTATGTATCTTCTAAAATAACAACAGGTTTCCATCCTTTTAGAGCTATGTAAAGATTTTTGTCTCAAGCTATTTTCCTGAAGAAAGAATATTTCAAAGACTTTTGTGGCTGACCCATTAGTTTACTTTATGGGACATAAAACACCACAATACAACGATAGCTGCATTGGATGAACGAATTGCAGTAACTGAAATTGCATTCGACTCGACTATTTTTCCTTATAGTAAAACAGTCGAGTCGAATTACTGTTTTTCCTGTTTACCCTGACTGTTTCTTCACAAATGTAACTTTTGCAAAGATGACTCATGGACATGTTTTCGCATGCTGGTGTATATAAAGTTCTTGTGATTTTTATCTTACTTTGTGACATCATGAGGCAAACGTTATTCTCTGTGGCTCAAATGGTATTCTGTATTATTCATCATTATTATGTTAATACTTAATACGTAATTTATAATATAAATTACGTATTAAGTATTTTTATCCTCAAACAATGTTTTTGATGTAAGAGCATGTGACTAGTTCTGTCACTCATATGCCCGATATTGTAGGGATGGAAAAAAATAGCATTAGATGGAAGAATATAGCACTAATACTGATAACTTCAGAGCAAAAAACGCGTTTTTTTATTTACAGCAATATAAATGGTTATATACAGCAATTTCTTTCTTGTGTTTGTATGTGTTGGCTGTGAATATATGGTTATAATTCAACTATTTTGAAATAACTATTTGCATTCAGAAGTTCGTGATTTCCAAGAAGAGCCATTCTTGAGAGAAAGTAAGTTAATATAATTGTAAAAAAATATAATTGCGATTATCAAAACAAATGACCACTGCTCATATGTTTTGGTAATCACAATTATAATTCTAATACTGAATAGTGTTTCATAAGAATAATCATAGGGTATATACATTAGAGACTATCACCATGCGACACATTAGTGACTTTTCATGTCTAAGTTACTAATATATGGTTATAAGGTGTTTGGGCAAAGGAAGAAAAAAGTGTGCGTGTGCTTTAGGGATGAGGGGAAAACATTGATTACCAATAATTAATTATTTTAGAAATGTAAATATGTAAGCAAAAATGCATGCATGTGTGTTTGAGTTTGACACCAGGATGGAGACACCAATGATAGCCAGTAATTAACTATTCAGAAAATATCTAATTGTTAATGACATCTCTTGACTCTAAACTAAAAATTCCCATAGTCAATAACAGGAACGAAATTCCACACACTCATACTGGCAAATTCGTGCTGCCTACCTGTTCAGACCCAACCAAGGACCTTAACAGTTGAACAAATATCCCCCAGAATTCTATACGCTAACAATCACTTAAACAAAGACACAACGTTATGTCACTGACACGTGTCCCCCAGGGAAATTCCAAACGTTCCATACTCTATCTTATCTCTAACCACCACCCACAATTCCATATGCAAACCATTACCCAGAATGCCACCACTGAAAAAAAGCCACTCACAGAAACCTGCCACCCACGAAAGACAGGAAGTCAAACTTCCCAACTATCTAACTTCCTTTTCCACTTCAACTCAGTGACATCACTTATTTACAACTAACAAATTACATACCTCTCTACATATGATAACTACACACACCCATGACACTTCCACTTTACCCTACCCCTATTTGGTTTAAAGTTTTTGACCAATCACGGCACTAATTCTTATCTTATCGTTATCTGCTTCATAATGTCCGACCAATGATGGGACCGTTCCTGCATCTCTCCACCAACATTTACCCTACTCCTGTTTGGTTGTCACAGGGTCTGAACAGTGATGTCATCAGTATGGAACGCTTGCAATTTCCTGGTGGAACAGCTGAATGTGAGGTCACGTTTCCGCTGTCACTTCCCCCACCCCTATTTGGTTCAGAGTGCCACCCTTACTACTAACGCGTTAGAGGAAACTCCAAACACCCCCGTCCCTTTCATTGTGCATTTGTAATCAGGCGACTGTTTATATTGACTTTATATACACATTAAAAACTGTAAACAATTGTTGAATAATAACACAATAATGTAGGCATAATTACCGTAAAGGGAGAAAAGTCACAAAACTTTTCCAGGCCCCTTCTGAATTTAACCACTGAGAATACTTTAGTTAATAAGGAAGATAATTCATACAATGTAACATAGCAGGCAGCTGATGTAATTATTGTAGCCGTATAAACATATGAATGTGAGCGTGTGTTTTGTCTAGTTGTAATCGAAAACGGAGTTAATTTTGTTATCTGCGTTGCATCCATTGTGTACATTACACCAATGTACACATACTTCATTTAATAATCTTTATATTTTGTGATACCTTTGAAATGAGAGTATCTTTCAAGACTTCATTCATCCATCGGCTCAACAGATGTCTATGGTCACTCCTTTAATTGGTACACCTGGCTAGGACTGGTACCCCACTTCTCACCAGGTGGTCCTGTCGTATGCTTTTCTGGAGACGTCAACTCCCTGAAGATCGGTCACTCCAGTCACACTCTCTCAGTAAATGCCTTTCGCTTCCACTACTATTTTGAGAAGTCCTCCTTCCATTTTTTCAACGTGTCCAAAGTATTTTGGCTTTCTTCTGTCAATGCTTTTAAGGAAACTTAATGTTCTGCCAATGTTTTCAGGCGCCCATCCAATTGATTGCCTTTCAGTATATATGAATCCTCGGAAGACTTCTGTACCACCACACCTCAAAAGTGACTATCCCTTCATCTCAGACTCCTTTAGGTTTCAAGTCTCACATTCACTAAGGAAAAGAATCAATCTCAGCAGAGGTCACGTGTCACTTAAAAAAGTCAGTGTCATCTCCTTAACGAAGTGAATTTAATTAACTTGTTAGACTGGAGAATTTTAGCCTCTAATTGGTGAATGTTTTCCTTGTTAGATTTCACACAAATCACGAATAAATCAGATTAGAATAATTAGTCTGTGCGCGTATCTGCTCTAATTTAGTATTCGTTCGCAAGAACACTACATTTGAATAACAAATAGAAGACATTTGCATATTCTTGTGTCCGTCGCCTCCAACGAGGTTGGAAGTGGTTGGAGGCGACTGGCACTCCACGGTGCGGAGTGCGACGGCCGCTCGAATTTCTCCTCTTCCATTCCACTATTTTCATCTTTGGCTCCACCAACCTCAAGCGACAGTGGGTGACAGGACATCGTAGAGTTCCGTCTCGCTGTATGAGTCAGATAGCGATCTGTTTTGTTTGGCTTAGCTCTCGAACAACCTTCGCCGATCATATATGTAATGGCTCCTCTTTCCCGAACCCTCGTTCACAGTGCTGAGGAGACATTTTGTGGCACATTAAGCCAACGTGTCCCGCTTGCCTGAGGAGGCTCGTGTTCAAGTCGTCCAACGGTTGGCCATTTCCAAGTAACATCCAAACGATGATGATGTGCCATCAAAAAGCAATGGAGATGTAAGCGATTGAGTGAATCCAAAAAATCAGGGAATAAGTTATGTGGATTCATTCAGTGGTTTTATAGGGGCAAGAGTAAAATATTCACTCTGTGCGCATCTGCTGAATAGTAGATAAATTTCTACTGGATTTTTTAATATGGCTCACACCCACGAAAGGTTCAATTAAATCTAGATCGCATTCCAACCGTGACTGGGCTAAGTATGTTTTTTATTTTTATTTTTATTAATGACACATATTTTTGTATTTTTTGCATAGTCCGGAAAACCTTCTGTAGTGACAAAACATGGAAATATCAAACCAGTTTGGTCCTGCAGTAAGAAGGACGGTGTTCTCTCTCATCGAGTGATAAAATTCATTTCCCACCTGGTATCAGTCAGAAACCAGGCTGGCAATATTCAGAGGATGTAACGAATCACGTTACATCCTCTGAGCAAATGAATGGGTGTGGGTTTGACGGATTCTCGGTGAATATCTCTTAATAAAGTTAAAAAAAATTCATGAAACGCGTTTCAATCCGCTAATTTTGTCGAGCAGTGTAGAATTGACTTGAGAGACTTTGCATAACTCCATTCAATTATAATACAAATCGAAAATTAACTGCGCTAAATGCAACAAGGGTTTTAAATAACAAATTTGATTCTCACTATGCACACACTATCTTCAATGGGCATTTACAGATGCCGTATGCTCGGTGATGTGCCACACTAGGCCTTGCCATGTAGTCCTGTTGTTTGCTTTTCTGGCAGCCTCAACTCTCTGAAGATCAGTCACTCCACACACGCCATCCATCCATCTCATTGATGGTCTACCCCTGCCTCTTTTCCCAGGAACTTTACCTTCTATTACTGCTTACTGTTTCTATTAATGTTTTAACCTCTAAAGGTTTGTCCAGAAGGAGGAAACAAGCATTATATGATAGCGAAGTTTTATTCCTTATATATTGACCTGCGACATCTCGCAAATGTTACCACCTATTTGTGTTTAGCTAACTCGCCGCGGTTCCGTGGATTATCAGACGCTGCACTCAATCACTCTACTACTGTACAGTCCGATTTACGTCGAAGCCTTGCTTATGTCAAGCAGCTTATATGACCATCATCAGTGTGACACCACACAGGGATCGAATAAATGGCATAAGGTCTGGCGAGATTCTTACAAAATAAAGAATGACGAGCATATTTTTTACTGTAACTCTTTGGTCTGTATGCTTCTACCAATGATACTGAACCATATTAGCCTGCATCTCGATTAATCCTTGGGTAAAATTTCATTGAAGGCGTATTGATTCAATTACTAAATCTCTCTCTCTCTCTCATTTGTAAAAATCGTAGTAATTTGTTAACAATTTTCTGAAAAAAAATGTTAAAGAGCGTCTGACCTTACCTGAACACGTGGTCACTTTTCTCATTAGTGTTGCTTTCAATCCATCCTCACTAATTAAGTAGTCGCACATTAAGCTGACGAGAATGAGGATGCCAAAACCAAGCAAGTATCCCAATACTGCCAATATTTATCTCTGAAACAGAATACGTTGGACAATTTCTTTTTCAGCTTTTTATATATATGTTAAAAAATCAATAGGACAATCTTTTCTATGAATTTTTACTATGAATTTTATTTTTGAAGTTTAATTAATAATTAAACTTGAATGTAAATGTAATCGCCAATTCATTACTATGACTAATCAGTTCTTAAAACATCGTCTTCAATGCATTCCAATGTGGAATCTCGTAGATTCAAAAAAGTCGTCTTTACATTGAGTGAATTCTCATTTCGATTTTGAGGTACAGGAATTTTTTCAATGGAAAGTAAGTTAGGCCGTCTCATATGGAGGTGGCATCTTCCCCTCATATGAAAACTCTGGTTTTGCAACCAGAAAAACAGATCCACTGGCGATAATAATGCCCACAATTAACATACATAATGCATACGGTTCCATCGGCCGTTTTTCTTCTGCCGTAAAACCAAAAAATAACAACAAAATACTACTCCACATTTTCACGTAAGTCGAGGCCATTTCTTCTGTCTCTCTTCTGGAGGCGACCAGTTCGTCAGCCTCTATGCATCCGCTCAATTTGTTCATACCACTGCAAATATCGATGCTACAAATATCGTACCGCATTTTCTGTCAAATTCAATCTGTTCATGATGATCTCCTACCGAATTCTCTTTGAAGACAAAATATGCGTATGCATCTTCGTAAATCACCCAGCTTGACAGCCCATTTGTGAAGCTTCTGCCTCACATTCAAAGTCTACCCTTCATCTCCTATACATCAGAACACTTCACGGGTTCAGAATATTATTCTAAATTCGCCTATCAACTGGCAACCATGATGGGTCTATTTGCATCTTTCTCACACGTTCTCGATTTATGAATAAGGGATCCGAATTATTTAAAATGATCTCTAGCGTTGACATTCTGAACTAAATCTGTTTTCTTCATCAACTACCAAATATCTTTGTAAAATTAATTTTTAATCCTCCCATGAGTAAACATTAAACAACTTCCTCATCACCAAATCAGTGTCATCAAATTCTAAGCAATTATTACTTAGGGGCAAGCAGACATACATTAATGAATAAATAATATTAATATTGATTCCAACATCAATAACATTTATTAACCATGTAATATCTTAGAGAAGGTGATGTAATCACCACTTGATTACTCTCTCTCTGAGATGAAAAAATCACTTCTGTATTCGAATATGATGAAATAAACGGTCAGCATTATTCTTTAAATTTAAAAGATATTTAAAAAATGTAATCGTTAACAGTCGAAACAATAACATCAGAAGCATTAAATGAATGAAAAATGGAAAATGAATGAAAAATAAAAACCAATTAAAATATGATGCAAATGAATTTCACCAACGATTTCTTTCTTTAATAAACAAAACACTGTAAGAATATCCAATGACAGGAACCATGCAACTCTCATTGCCATCTTTAAGAAAAGAAATAAGAATAACAGAACTACAGAGAATTAAGTTATTAAACACAAGTTAAAAGATATATGGCGAAATACTGAAGAACTGAGTAAACCTTATACTACACAAATTAGAAATGAACAGAATGATTTTGAAAAAGGGAGATCCTTCACAGAATCCATATTCTGCATCTAATTGAGAAAAGAAGTGGATTCATTAGAATAGCATTCTTATATGATTGGAAAAGTTTTGACAAAATACACAGATATGATCATTTTGATAATCTTAAAATTAATTCCTATAAATTTATTGCAATCACTGTGCACCTCATATGAGGTAAAAAGCATAAAGAACGACAAGAACAGAACCAAAACAACTGACATGATAGGCGGTCTCATACAAAGATGCTGACGTTCTTCAATTCAATTTGGACTATGTATGAAGGAAATAATCACATAATAGAGGGAGGTTTAAACAACAAAGAAGAAATTCATAAAGAAAATTATTTTATCTCACTCTTTGCACACTACAGAAGATTTTGTATGAATTCCATTTAATAATAAAACAATATAATACATCACTCTCAGAAGGAATGAACCGAGACTATGGCATTCAAAGGAAGAAATGCCATCCGAACTAAAACAGTAATAGACAACAAAATAGTGGAACAATTCAACTTTTGAATTATTTAGACTATAAATTAAGTCACAATAACGATTTCTAGATTTCTAAAAAAAAATAACAAATTCTCAACAAAAATTCAGATTCAGCATGTATAATATTTGATCAAAACCAACATTACATGTCAGTGAAGCATGGACCATAATAGAAAGAGTGAATAAAAGAATCTCTCCAGCAGAAATGAAATAAGGAGAAGAACAGCGGGTTATACAGGACAAGGTAAAAGAAAACTTAAGACATTCTGAAAGAAATAAACCGAACAACAATGATGGAAACAATAGAAAAATACAGAACCAAATGGAAGGAGCATCTTGAACGAGTCGCGTATGATGGAATACCCAGGAAGATGATGAGCTAAACCAGAACGTAATAGAAATAGGTGCAGACCAATGAAACAATAGGCCGAGACCGAAAATGGCCACTTGGCATATCTTCTTGATAGGAGAAAGAAGAAGATATTACCCTTACTAACTGGTCCCGCTTCATACGTTCATAAATCCATGAGTTACTTCACTTGGTGCAGCTGATTTTCATTCCGTGACAGACCCACACATTTTGCGCATCACTTCAGAATAAATATGCCCACATTGCGACCTTTATATCACCATTTGTGTCTCCATGCATTCCTTCTTGTTCTGTGTCAGAAGATTCGAATTCTCGTATGCCTGATGTTCCTCCATTCCTGAGTCAACCTGTTATATCCCAAACAGTGGTTACTCTCAGAACAAACTATGTCACGATTCCTCACCTCTAACCACTACCCACAATGAGATAAGCGAACCAAATACACCACGTGATGTCCTTGACAGATTTTGTGCCCCCAGAGAAATTTTAAACATTCCATACTCTATCTTATCTCTACCATCACCCACAACTCCGTATGCAAACCATTTACTTATCTACATCTCATAACAACACACATACAGGACACCGAAGTCGCTTCCCCCATTCACCCTACTCCTATTTGGTTTAAAGTGTTCCACCAATCACGCCATGAATCCTTATCCACTAATATATCTTCCTTTTTCATTCAAATAAATAACGTCACTTATTTACAACTAACAAATTACATCACTTATCTACATCTGAGAACAACACATTTCCAGGACACTGATGTCGCTGCCCCATACACCCAACTGCTATTTGATTTAAACTCCCCCACCAATCAAGACATGACACGATTCCTTATCTCTAACCGTCATCCACAATTCCATACACGAACAAAACAAATAACGTGATGTCACTGACACATCTTCCCCCAGGGAAATTCCAAACATTCCAATGCCATGATATCACTCACACAATGACGTCATCATCTTATCAACCAATCACGTCACGATTCCTTATCTTATCTTGATCATGAACTTGTCAGAAGGTGCCACTCCTACTACTGTCAGACAATTTCTTTTTCAGCTTTTTATATATATGTTAAAAAGCAATAGGACAATCTTTTTGCATATACTGTTAATGTTAATTTTTAAGTTTAATTAATAATTAAGCTTGAATGTAAATATAAACCCTAATTCACTACTATGACTAATCAGTTGTCAAAACACCGTCTTCAACATTGCAATGTGGAATCTCATACATTCATACAAGTCGTCTTTAGATTGAATGAATTCTCATTTCGATATTCAGCTACCAGAAGCTGTTCAATGGAAGGTAAGTCAGACAATCATATATGGAGGGAGCAGCTTTCCTTACAATGAAAACTCTGGTTTTGCAACCAAAAAAACAGACCGCCCAGCGATAATAATGCACACAATTAACATACATAATTCATACGGCTCCATCAGCTGTGCCATAATTCCAGCTGATTTGCTGGATTTACGGCACTATAAAATTTACGGTAACTATAAAACACTACTCCACATTTTCACCTAAGTAGAGGCCATTTATTCTGTCTCTCTTCTGGAGGCGACCAGTTCATCATGCTCTTGTGCATCAGCTCAACTTGTTCATACCACTGCAAACATCGATGCTACAAATATTGTACCGCATTTACTGGCAAATTCAATCTGTCATGATAATCTCCTACCGAATTCTCTTTGAAGACAAAATATGCGTATGTATCATCGGAAATCACCCAGCTTGACAGCCCATTTGTGATGCTTCTCCCTCATATTCAAAGTCTACCTTTCATCTCCCATACACCAGAACACTCCATGTGTTTAGAATATTCTAAATACATCTTTCAACTGTCAGGTGAATTACACCAATCATGGGTCTATTTGGCTGACAATTTACATCTTCCTCACACGTTGTCGATTTATGAATTAGAGATCCGAATTATCTAAAATAATCTCTAGCGTTGAAATCTGTTTTCTTCACCAACTACTACCAAATATCTTTTTAAAATTAATTTTTAAATGCCGCAAACATTTAACATCTTCCTCATCGCGAAATCAGTGTCCTCTCAGCTCAGAGCGATTATCACTTAGTAATAGGCAAGCAGTCATACATTAATGAACAAATAATACTAATATTGTTTCCAACATCAATAACATTTATTAACCATGTAATATCTTATAGAAGGTGGTGACATCACCACGTGTTTACTCTTTCTGAGATGAAAAATTCACTTCCGTATTCGAATATGATGAAATAAACGTCAGCATTATTATTTAAAAGATTTTTGAAAAATGTAATCGTTAACAGTCGAACGAACAACATTACATCAGAAGCATTAAATGAATGAAAAATCGGAAACCACCAGGAGAAAACCAAAACCCATTAAAATATGTTGGAAATAAATTTCACCAAACACTTTAATAAATAAAACACTGAAAGAATACCCAATGACGAGAACCATGCAACTTTTATTGGCATCTTTAAGAAAGGAAGTAAAAATAAATGGGGAAAACTAGAATTAACTAGAAAAAGAGAATTAAGTTTATTAAACAAACGTTAAAGGTATATGGCGAAATACTAAAAAGCAGAATAACATTTATAATAGAAAAATTTATACTAGACAACAAAATAGTGGAACAAGTCAACAGTTTCAATTATTTAGACTATACATTAAGTTCCAATAACGATTTCTAGATTTCTAAAAAAATTAAAAAATTCTCACCAAAAATTCGCCTCACTTTAGAATAAATGTACCCATCTTCCGACCTTTATATCACTTTATAGAACAAGAAGACATTTGTCTTCTTGTTCTATATGGAGACATTTCAAATATGGAGACATTTGTGTCTCCATATATTGCTTTTTGTTCAGTGTCAGAAGATTCGAATTCTCCTATGCCCGATGTTCCTCCATTCCTGAGTCAACCTGTTATATCCCAAACAGTGGTTACTCTCAGAACAAACTATGTTCCAACATTCTTCGTTACGTGTTTTGTACAATTGTTTCACTTATATGCCAATGACTTTATACTTTCTCGATCCTTCTACTTCTTACATCTTAGACAATCTTTACAAGGCTCCTTTTTCTCAGTGAAAGTTCGAACAGCTTTACCTGTCACACATTCATTCATCCACCACCCTGAATTACTGTGATTCACATTCATTCAAAAACTAAGTGCTTCTTTAGTTGACTCATGTTATATATACCATTCGCATTCCAGTTCAAATCATATTCACTAGCATTCCAGTCTAAATGCTGATTGACTCTATTCTCATGCAATCCACGGACCCTGTCGTAGTGAAAACAAAAACTATATAACGTGGACATCCAACCTGAAATCCGTATTCTCCTTCCCATTTCTCCTCTTTTCAGACACAACGATCTATTCGGAAAGCAAGTAGTTTTCTTTCTCTGCCATCTCCATACTCGACATATACCTTTTAAATTTTCATCTCTATGATTTGTAATCAAATAATAGATAATAGATCTTAAACAACTTGAATGGCTGTACTCAATAAAACCGTACATACCGTAATGCTGGTGACAATTTATCAACTGGCTTTCATGTACTTCAAAAAGTGCAATCAATTACTTACAGGAACTGTTCTCTAATCCCTCACCAAACGTACAACTGTTAAATCATAAATCCTTTTCACCAACTCTACTTCTCAAGTCCCGAAGATAACAGCTTTTGGTTATCTCTACATGTCTGCATAAGTGCACACCAAACCTCACCTATTCAACCTTTTCAAGTATTAATACATCCTTGTTGAGCATACGTTAATTCTACTCCACAAAAAGTAAAACATACTTTTAGTAACCATTCACTAACATCCTCGAAACTTTTTATTGATTTCTACCAGATATTTCTTATCCAGACTCATAGCTCGAATCTACTGTCTTATCAATACCACTCTATATACGTACGGAAGAATTCTGCGCATCTAAAGCACTACTTTTATTTCGGTTCTGAGGTCAAAAGGTCCTTTGTCAATATATTTAGGCCAACCCTCTATATTTAGTGACATTCCTATCCATAACGAGGAAACACCTCTCTGGTCTCCTCTTAGAAAAAGGTTTACTATTCAAATTAAACATTTACACAACGTTTCGCTAGCTTAAAGTAGTAGCATTGTATCGGAAATTCAAAGATCCGTATCGGCATGACAGAACACAAAATGATTTTGTGAACACGCAGAATTACTGGAATGAAGACAAAAGCCAGAGTTCTGATCCTCGTGATGATAATCTGTAGTTAGTTACTGTTGATGGGATGTAAGGAATTTCTGCAAAAATGTGTTTTGATTCGGAAAATCCGGTCATTTGCAATTATTGGAGTTCTCTTCCCATTGCGATTTCCAAGGAGAGGTTTTGTAGTCTGACGTTAGATTTGTGAAGTAATAACTTGTCTTTCATTCCACACAACAAATAAGGTTATTATTTTTTAATATAGAAGTATTTATTTTCAATCCACTTAATAATTTGGTATCGGCAGGTCTGATTCTGCACCGCATCAATCCATTCGGAAGCCCGAGACATTCATTTAGAGAAACAACGAATGTGAAGTTTCTGCATGAATATTAATACAAGATTCAGTTTCAGTATAATCGAAGTACACTGGATTGATATCCAAATATGATTTCTGCCAAGTATTTATTGAGCGCAACCAGTTTACAACGAAAGCAGCAACATCAGAAAAATCATCCAGTAATAGAAAAGGATATGGCGGAAATTATGTTATCAAACTGCACTTACCAAAATTGTTTTTAATCAAGGCAACGGGAAAAGCTGCCACAAATAGCCTATACAACTCGATCCCTGCTGCGAACTGGGAGATTCCTTTTGGAATAACTTCCTTGGAAACAAGACTTCGTCTGACTATTAAACACATCTGCACAATACAAGCACGTTATTTGCAGAAATAAGTGGTAATTTAATTTTCGACCATACGTTGTTCTTAAGTTCATTTATTATCTTTAAAAATTTACTTTTTTTATTTTTTATTTAACTGAATACCAATCGATATCACAGCATACAAGGAACTAACAATTAAATATCCATCTCATACAACATTACAGAAACGCATTCCTTTGCAATATCATTAAAAAAGTAAGCAATTCTATATTTTTCTTCCGTACGTATATTTCATACTACAGAACACGTTAAGTAAAATCTGAAAGAGAACAAGATCCTTATCCGCTTTGTATTTATTTGCTAGAAGTGGAATTTAGCTGTGGATGTCTCCATGTATGCGGTGTGAACGTAGGCATATTGGTTAGTTTGGAATCACAGCCAACGCAACTTCTAAGCATATGTATTATGTGAGGTGAATTAATATTTTGTTCTTGTAGAGCGTTTTTTTTTTTTTTAGGAGAGGAGGGATGGAGAATCTGTCCCAATTTTACACCAACCATCTGCAGCATATTTGCTATTCTTTTAATTGGGACTTGCGTCTAGATATTGTACCATCGCCACTTTTACTAGCTGCCATCAGTAATTATCCCATCATCGAACCTGCACATCGAATTCTCTTCTTTACGATGACTTTAAGCCAATGCCTCGTAACCTTTCTTTCAACAGTTCCAACATATAATTTAAACACTTTCAATAAATCGAAAACGTTTCTAAACACATTACACACGCTAGCAATAGTTTCCGAGTATATATCCTTAACTTGTCCGTACAACTGAGCGCAATTCGTTTTCTATTCAAACCCCAATTCATCCCCTTAGTTCTCTCTCTCTCTCTCTCTCTTTTAGCCTTTCTCTTGATCAGAAAATAAAAGCAATGTGATGATCTTATTTTTTTCTTTACAGTTCTCTAAGTAGACCCCGAACAATGAACATTGTTTTAACTGTTGAATTGCCATGCAATTCAGCAATAATAATAAGAAGAAGATGAAGAAGAAAAAGAAATCCACTCTTTTCTCCACTCTCAAATTCTTTTCCATGCTTTCTTTCCCTCTTGGCTTCTTCCCTGCATTTCCAGCATTACTGTTGATCAAACACTTCCTCGTTGTCAACGAGAAGCCACTTTATAATGATGGGATGTTGCAGCTCGGAAAGGATGCGATGTTAGATCTCAAAGGGAGGAGAGCAGCACAGAGCATTGTAAGGAACATCGAATGAATTCTAAAGGTGCATTCGTAAGGGCTGGTATTAAAAATTAAAACTTTTTGGGTCGCAACATTAGATGCAGGTATGTAGTGTATATTACAAAATATTTGAGTCCTTGTTTGGTTAGGATAAGGCATTATTTTCTGTTGCTTTTTTCGAACGTCTGTTAGAATATATAGTGTAAAAATATTTATGTAGCTCCAAAAAGTCTAAATATTTTTACATAAATTTTACCAAGGTCAACAAGCCCAGTAAGAATTGTAACTTGTACATAGATGTTTGTTTAAATGTGAATAATCCCAAAGGGAATTGTATATGCTCTCTGCCAAATAAGGGAATATTCTAGAAGGTGAAGTATTAGGGCAATACCTTGCCACTGGTAAACAGTATATTTTTAACTCTTTGTAAAGACATCAAACTTTGTGTTTGTTCTACATGGAAATGCTCAAGGTCAGTGCTAGGTGGACCGACAAAAGCTTCAAATGAATGTCCGCTGCCAGAACGAATAGGATTTAGGGAGTGTTGGAGAAAAACAAAGGAAGGGTCAGTCTGAGAAAACGATCAAGGGACTTCACCGAAATGTTCGGGGTTACATATCAACCTGCAAGGATTCCCAAGTGACCGAATAAAAGGTCTTGGCAAAAAGAGTGCAACATCGGTTCAAGAAAATTTTCATGAGTGATCCAGAGGTCATCGGTCAGTCGTTAAGAAATTGTTGGCAGTTATCCGTCAGATGTACGTCATCTGGAACGCGACTTAAGGAGAAGACATGCCAGTGATCTAAAAGAAAGATGACGAGGTGCTGATCTGCAAGGCAAAGCAGATATTTGATGACGAATTGACGAGTCTTTGCCAGGAGTTGTTAACCAGAGGGACGAAATTGCTCCGTTAGTCCAACATGCATGCAAATATTCCACAAGCCGATAATCTTTGTCCGAAGTGCGGCGAGTACAGCATCCCAGAAGCGTCAGAAAATCTATCGCCAGCATAAAGAGGGGGAGAAAAACCTGACACGGAAGAAAAGGGAACAGAAGTCCAGTTCGAAGCCAAGTGCACAGTGGGTAGCAGCTATAAAGTGAGTTGACCCATTTGTGTTCAATTATCTTGAGCTTTTAAGGGAACTTTTATTAGTGGACTGTAAGGTAGAGGTTGATCTAATAGGCATATTTAACAGTTGAAGATTATAAAGTAATTAATTGTCATGAATTTGTAGTTGAAATAAGTCATAGTGTAACTGTTTGCTGAATTGGTGAAACTTACCTATAGAATATTCCCAGCATAGAAAGGAAGGAGCAATTGTGTGTAAAAGATATTGTCTATGTGTTCGATGAATTGCTCATTATAAATGAATTATGTTATATTAAGAAAATTAGTTAAACATGTGATATGATTTCTGTGAGTAAAATGCAGGAACTTAACTAAATTATTTATGCAGATTTGAATTGAGATGTTTTTTTAATTTTTTTTCTGCAAATGCAGTGTAAATTTGTCTTATGTGAATTAAATTTTGTTGTTTAATTATTAAATAAGTGTCGTCTGTTTCTTAATTATTTGATGCACTGTTCCGAAGAAATATTAGAGCCCATTAGCAGGAACCCAGGAGAAAGGATAGATAGTAGACCACTACTGCAGATACTAATTAAATTAAGGATATTCTGAGGGTAAAATGGAAAACTACTGGTTGCATTTTACCCCTCTTGTTAATAGAAAATGAACAACAGTGGTGCAGCTTTTAATCAAATAATTTTTCAGGTGTTCGAAGAATAAGAAGGCAAGCGTGGAAGGCAGTTTAGCATAAGAAGATATTAGAGATATACCAAAGAGTGACAAGGAACAATAGTTAGAAGTACATAACAAAAGTTGCATTAAACATATAAATATATGTTTAATGTTTAAATGTTTGTTTAAACATATAAATAAATAAATAAATAAATATATATATATATATATATATATATATATATATATATTTTTTAATTTTTAATATATATATATATATATATATATATATATTAAAAATTAAAATCAGGCAATTAAACAAGAAAGTGTATCATTATAATTATAGAGAGTATTTATAAAGTGCAAAAGAAAATCTTTTTAACCAAGAATGTGAATGATACTGATTCAGCAGTTACCAGTACTGAAAGAATGGAGGATAGAGAATTCTTCAGAATGGTGAATCCTCACCTTTTAATCCCTCAATTCTCCGGTGAAGACAACGACAATGTTTTATCTTTCTTTAGGTTCGTACAAGAACTAAGGAACGTTGGAAGCTAGTTGATTTTCAACTTCTAGTCATATTAAGGAACAAACTGATTGGCAAGGCGAAGAACTTTTTGTACTCCTCCCCTATCCTGAGAGACACATTCGAGTACAATCAGTTTAAAAACACCTTGATATCCCAGTTTTCCAGGACTAGAAGCGTGGGTCCGAACCTGTGGAGGCTGCAAAGGTGCAAGCAGGAAAGTAAAGAGTCTATCACAGACTATTACAATAGGCTGCTTACCTCAGTAAATAGCTTGAGTGTGCCAGATGAGGAAAAGAGCCATTTAGATTGGGTGGTCTTTATCCAGTTCAGACTAGGAGTGAGAGAGGAATATAAAGAAAGAGCATATAAGAGGAAAATAAGTAAATTAGAAGACTGCTATCAGGCATTAAAGGAAAGGGAAGAAAGATTAGGTGATCTACATCCAGCATCTAGAGCCAGTCAAATATGAAACATTACAGAGGTGTCTGAACACAAGAGTGAGACTAAAAAAGAGAAGAATGATAATCATAAATAAAAGGGAATGAATAAACAGATGGTAGAAAAAGGGGTGATCTTATCTCCCCCTTTTTCTACCATCTGTTTATTGGAGCTTTACTACTTCAAAAATGAGCTAGAAAAGCTACAGCAACCCCTGATGGAGAAGCTTAATTCAATTCTTGATCAATTAGGGGAACTCAAGACGAAACATTCATTGGGGAACTTAGGCTCTGAGCAAACACGCAGTGAAAACAAAAATAGGAGGGAACCATCCCAGTGCTACAGGTGCAACAAATTTAGGCACATTGCCAGAAACTGCTTTTATAACAGAGTGAACTATCATGGAAATAGAAGATTTGAGGCCAATATGGTAATGACTCACCATCATCCTACACGGAGGACTAAGAGATGGCCAAGGAACATAAATAGTCAGTGGGAAAATTCCATGATGGTAGTAAGGGGGAAAATAAGAGGGATAAAATGTAGAGTTTTACTGGACACTGGTTCACAAGTTTCAGTGATAACTGGATCTCTATTCAGCAAGTTGCAATCCCGAGTATCCGAAGGCATCACTAAACTTAAACCACCTGTCATGTTAAAAGGAATAACAGACCCCACTGTCTATGCATCAAAGACATTAAAAGTAAACATGTGGATGCCAGACTTTAAAATAAATGTTTCTCCAGAGTTATTGATTCTCCCGGAATCCTCTCATACCACTGCATTTTTGATTCCAGTCTATGAAATTTATAAATATTTTTTCTAGCGTATAGAGTTAATCCACCTGAATGATTATAGTCGCGACAATCATAATACGTGTAATCTGCGAGAGAATAACGATCAACCTCAAGTTGTTTGATCCGTATTTCACTAAGACTAGTACATCTATATACAGTATATGATTGGATTTCTGTGAAAGGTAACGTTAAAGTATCAACATTTGGCCTTATCGACCTAATATTGACACGATATATGTTGAAATTCTTGGATGAGTTTGTAGTAGTGTTAAAATTTTTTTACGGAGGTTAGATTATATAGTTTTACAGTTTACAGTTGCATCAGAATCTAAGCTATTCATGTGGAATCTTAAATCCATTTAGGCCTTTATTGTTCCAGTTATTCATAGGTAACATTTAGATTTGCTGCCTTCTTTGACCGAGTTCGTAGAGATCGTCCAGTGTTTTTATCCGTATCACTTTTGTGTTGTCGTTCTTTGTCATAAATAGTTTAGCATCTCTTACCCATACATATTTGACTGCACCACTTGCTCTCTTTTGATTTGCTTCATAAAGGAGTTGCTTATTGAGTTTGGCCAAGTGTTCGTTTATGGAGATGGGCACCGGTTTTAACTGTTCATCAAATTGTTCAGTTGTAATCTTGAGTTTTCTTGCCTCCATAATCCATTTATTTTTAATATTCTTGCTTTCTAGTTGAATAATAACTGGCTTGATATGTTTTTCGGCTGGTGGGTACTCTGTGGGCGTGCAAGATGTCTTCCCTTTTTACTCCAAGTAGATTCACCAGTCTTTCAGTTATAATATGCAAGTTTTCATTCTGAGCTTCTGGTAGGCCATTCAATTCGATATTGTTCAATCTAGAACGCTGCTGAATTTCAATAACTTCCCATTTCAGTTCGTTCATTTGAGCTTTTAGTATTTTATTTTCGTCTATTAGTTCTGTGTTTTTCGTGCACAGATCTTTGATTAGTTTTTCACTGCATTCGGCTTCATTCTTTAGATCTTGAATGCATGCAAAACTGTACTCCATCGATGCCTTCAGTTCATTTATTTCGGCTTTAAATAGTATTCCTGTTCCCTTCTGATTGCGGAGTTATCGTCTTTAATTTCTACTTTGATGGCGTTTAGGTCTTCTAAGATCTGAACTTTCTTAGGAAAATCCTCACGTCAGCTTCTCCATCAGTTTTGTTTACTGCTTTAGTTAAATCTAAATCGTCGCTGCTTCTATTTAGTTACTTGTAGTTTTGAGGTCATTTTTGGGAGAAGTATTAAAACAACTCTGGCATTTCCATTTTAATGTTTAAAACAGATTACTCCGATTATCTCGAGACCAATGCGGTATAGTTTCCTATAAAATAACTTTTATTGTTCTATTTCAGCCTGTCTTGCCTCGGTCTCAGTTTCGCGCTATTTGAACGCATGCGCCGTCTCTTACCTTGATTACACAAAGGTAGATCTCCTGGAGGGCCAATCTCTGCCCTGTGCAACTCCGTATGCCGAACCCAAAGGGAAGAACAGCAAAAGGATGAATGGGCTCTGGATATTCTCTGTTGACCTTCTCCCATCGTTCAGGTTTAAATTTCAGTGGATCTTTGAACTGCTTGGGAAGACGGCATATCACAGGATTCACTCCCAGAACCATAACCTGCGAAGGAAAAAAAATTATTTAAATTGGCATCACACTTCACAACCGCTTGAGTAACTGCAAATGCTGATTGCCCTATTACTTTTTGTGGAGTAGTAGCAAATGAAAAGTCACAAAGCATGAGGGAGTATGAAGTGTCTCTCTAAAGTAACAGTTCGCCTTTGCGGCTTGTATGACACTCCATTCATTTGACAGTTAAGATAAATATACAGTTCTCAAGAAAAAGACCAATCATTTCGAGGACACAGAATGAACGTGTGTGTGTGTGTGTGTGTGTGTGTGTGTGTGTGTGTGTGTGTGTGTGTGTGTGTGTGTGTGTGTGTGTGTGTGTGTGTGTGTGTGTGTGTGTGTGTGTGTGTGTGTGTGTGTGTTTTCCACTGAACCAAGAGTACCAAAAGAACCCGATCGCAAAGTCTGCATATCAGTGAAGATATTACTTGAAAAGTGGCCCTCGTTGGGTGTCTTTTCGCTAAGGATGCACAACACATTCCTTGAATTGCCACACTTGAATAAAATGACGGATTTTCTTGAAAATGGTCTTCGTTGTTTACTGTACAGCAGGCACTAAGGATTGCAATGCGTGACATCCTTATGAAAGATTCACCCTATACACCAATGTAATTTCTAAGGGGTACTTCTCTCTCTCTCTCTCTCTCTCTCTCTCTCTCTCTCTCACACACACACACACACACACACACACACACACACACACACACACACACACACACACACACACACACACACACACACACACACACACACACCACAGAGAAAAATAACACACACACACACAAAAAAAAATTGGTGCGAAGAGGGTTGGATTGAACGAGAGAGTTTCAGTCAGCGTCGATCATCTTTGCTTCCCTCTGGAAACAGGCGTCATGGAAAAGACGATGCCGTTTTTGGCTCACAAATGCAATCAACGGTGAACCTTGATAGAAGAATTCCAGCATGACTCTTTCTGTCTCTCTCTCTTTCTCGGATGGCAGACACACTCCCCCCCCCCCTGAAGCTTCTTTTTCTGCTCAGAAAGAGTGCATCACGTACTGATCGCCTTCACTCCTGAAAACATCGCCGGGTTTTTTCAATCCCAGAATCGAAAATAAGCACAGCAATTAGGCCACTTTGCTCGCTTCCATAAGGAATTCGATTGAACATTTCTTTCAAACGGCCTTCATCATCAAACACAACATTTGCAATGTCTAAATGGAGGTATGCTACCAATTCAGTTCCCGGATATTTTACTGCATTTTGTATGACGTTTTCTTCTACAGGTTCATTCTGTTGTTCTTCGTCTTTTTTTTTAAGAATCTTAGTGATTGATTTAAGAGAGTATAGAATCTATTTTGAACGAGAACAAACAAATTAACGACTCGTAAAAAAGTATTACAAGTGTAGAAGACCACGATGATAATAATAATAATTCAAATATTCTATCTATCTATCCCAATGGCTTTAACAGGCCTTTAAGGCCCACAACCTTCCAAGCATGCTTGGATTTCGTAACCGAAATACGAGGATAGAATGGTCACTCCTATGCCTCAAGGTATTCTTGGCGGTATCCCTGTGTGTTCAAGGGGCCGGTTTGCCTGCTTGCGGGATGAAAAACACCAGATAAACTGGCGGAAAAAACCCTACTGCCCGCGCCCAAGACCGGCTAACTTGGCTATGGCTGAGGAAGATCCTTCAGCTCCTCACGTCTCCGACGGGAATCGAACCTAGGACACTCCTTCCCCAGGCATAATTCAAATATTAGTTTGATTAAAATATTTGTCTAAATTTAAAATGGGAAATTTAAACACGAATACTGCGATTGAAAACTTCCATTCGTCAAATGAGTGGCAGTCTTTTTTTTCTGCCACTCATTTGACAAATGGAACTTTTTGCTTGCAGATGAAGAGGATGCAGTTTTTATGTTTAAAAACTGCATCCTCTTTAATAACCGTTAAAAACAAAAGAAGAAGAAAAATAATAAAAAAAAGGAGGTAGATAAAGTGTAGTCTCGAACCCTATGGGTTTAAGTAATGCGGTTAATATAACAGGAAACTCTTTGCACAAAGCAGACTAAATTTGCAAAAATAAAGAAAGAAATGATTTGGTAGTTTAATCTTAACGGGAAACACGATGCAGTTCGGTTTTGAGCAAGCAGTCTTTCTTTTCGCAATGAGCGTTAATTTCACTTTCATATTTCTCTTTTTTTTCTGTTTCCGTCCGCATTTTGTGCAGAGCACTTCTACGGCTTCGGATATTTTTTGACGTTTTTTCAATTGACAGCGTAAGAAGCAATGTCTGAAGGTTGGAGGGGGGTTCTCAGGAGAATCATTCTCTTCTGTAAAGACTTCGAAAGTCATAGAAGAAAACAAAGAAAGAAATTGCTCGTTTATTCTTCAGGATTCGTTCACTTACCCCTGCTGGTACTCTGTATCCGTGAAAGACCGAGGCTTTGGTGAGGAGACGAGCGGTCCCTCCAGCTGTCGGCGTCAATCTGAAAAGTGTTGAAGATGCTCGTTCAGTCGTCAGTAATGAACTCGCTGGTTACTGATTATTATTAGAAAAAAGTTAATTTAAAAAAAAAAGAAAACCGTGCCCACCCTGCGCGGTCTCCTGATAACCCGTGACTCTGCATTGGTAAGAGAAAGACAAATGAAATTCTAATCATCGACGTAGCTTTTTTCTTGGCATTCCAGTCAGTCGTTGACTTATATAACTAATAGAGTTTTCCCTCACGGGAAGAGCCTTTTAATCGCACAAAAAGCGACATTCACGTAAATACATGCAGTAGTTAGGATAAGAACCACAACAGAGCTGGAGTTCTTGCCTTAGTCTTTTAATATGTTTCCTCTATTCACAGGTATAAAATAGTAGAAAGATTTACTATTTATTTATTAAGCTAAAAATCGTGAGATTCTACAGATTCTTTGGCTTTGCCATAAAAGGCTCCCCCCCCCCATACACGAAATAATGCAATTTTCTAGCAGTGAAATCATCATCCAGTTTTTTTGGCAGGGCTTATATTTTGGACACTGGAGCGACGTTTGGCTGTGATTCCCACGGAAGAAACATTTCCCAAACCAGCCAACCTAACGTAAGTTAGAAATACGCAGCTCTTAGTAGAGATTGGATGATAAAAGAGTGTGTTTTATTTTTAATGTTTGAACACCTCTGTTAATGATCAACATCTAAACGTTGGCGAGAATTTATAAATTCTGCCAGTTTATCAGTGGTTTTCTTTCTCATAATAATATAATTAGATTATGATATTATGAGAAACGCTCTGTGGTTCTCTCAATGCAGGCAACCACTTTGAACTCTTCGACTTCCTCGCCTTGAAAGTCGATGTCCATCAGCCCAAGTTTCCTAGCAATGAGTTTATCTCCCTCGGCGATTTTAATATCCACAATACCAACTGGCTTTCCTTCTCCACAACACAGAACAAGCAGGTGATGCTCAGATATTTGCTATAACAAATATCTTACACAAATGGTGATCTTACACGAATTGTTCACATACCTATCAGGATAACAGATACTCTAACTGTTCCGCATTAATACCTCTTCCTCAGAAGAGATACCTCAGTATTCTGTAAAAGATGTATCTCCTTTAGGCAATACAGACCACAAACTTGTGCATAACTTAAGCAGTCTTCACTCATATGGAAACATATATTCATTTCCGTCGCCTATCTAAGCCTTAGTTCTCCAAAAGATAGGTCAAGGCAGTACAAATGAAGAAGTCAGCATACTGCAACTGGATGTCATCAAGAAGTCCATCTTCCCTAACTGCGCATACCAAAGCAAGTAATGAGCTGCAAGAAAATCATCAGCCCATCGAAAACTGATTTTCAAGGAGCCACAAGCAAGAAGTTTGAATAATGTTCAAACGGCAGTCACGCATTTTGGTGTCTGACCAAAGAAATTGGCCACCACAGCTTTTGTGTAACACTCCTCCCACTCCTGTTCCACCCAGTTAGTAATATTTCGTCACCCCCCCAATAAGCTGAATTGAAAAATGTTTCCAAGACATTCTAAATAATGCAAAATGCTCTCTCTGACCTTTCATCAGAAAGTGATCAGAAAATCTTGTCCAAATTAGATACGGACAAAAATCTCTTGGTCGGTCGGCCTTCTTCCAATTGTTGTCAAGATGTGAGCTTTAGAATTGCCTCCTTTTAAAAATCGTCTTTCCATGTTCTCTTATTCCACTAGAATCTCCCCAGAACCTGAAAATTACCTCATGTACAACTTATTCCTAAAATGGTGGTAAATCTTTGCTACCAGCCACAGCCCAACTTCTCATTCACTTGAATCCTCTCCAAGGTGACGGAAAGAACCTTCGAAATTAAAGTCCTATGTTACCTTGAGGGTATTCAACGACCACCAGCATGTCGCCATTTTTGGATGTGTATCATTGAAAGGTTAGGGAAATCCCAAGTGGTTACATGCGATGTTTTCAATATTTTCAACATGGTCTGTCACAAGGGCCCACAAGAAATAATCTCCCATCATTTGGTCTGTCACTTGTGAACTGGGTTGCCAGCTTTCTGTCTGAACGTGCATTGCGCATAATGGTGAAGGGTTCCTTATCATCAAACTACGCAACTAATGTGAGTTACCATAAGGTTTTTATTTATAACCCATCCTCTTCCTTCTATATGTCAATGACCTGCTCCAGTTGGCTACCAATTCAATATATAGTTTCGCCGATGACAATGCACTTCATTCATCCTTCTCATACTTTGCACTACACAAACCATCGTAACTTACTGTGCGACAAACCCTTTAGCTCTAAATTCTGATATCCAAACTATTCGTGATGGGATTCGGCCACCCTACCAATTTCAGTGCTTACATAACACAGTTCTGCCTCATTTCCCTCAATAAAGAACGACCTCCTCCTAGTCTTATCTTTTGCACTATCTAAACCGCTAGAGAAGTCGGATTTTTCTGCTTGGCATAAACGCACTACAACCTCCTACATATTTTGGATTCGTCTTTTGCTCAGTGGGTTACTTTTCCTTGGTGCAGCTATTAACTCTGTACAAATGACAAAAATTCCTTTCATCCTTTCGCGTTTTATTTTGACTCATATTTCGGGCGGTGTCCCAAGAGTTGCTGGAAATACTCGACTCAATACAGAAGACAAGTAAGTTGATTGATGACCTGTCTCTTACCAATTACTTTTCGCACTTTCGCAGGGGAGTTTAGTTTCTGCTGCATGCATCTTTTGTAAATATATTTCCATGGTAAATGTTCACCAGAACTATCATCAATAATTCTCCCCCCCCCCATCTATACCAACCCCATTGAAACAAGTGCAGCTGCCAACTAATCCAGTAGAACTTCATGCTCACAGAACAACTTCATCTTCCTCCTCTTTAATTCCTGCTGTGGAACAGTCTCCCTTCCATGGGTTTTCCAAGGAATGCAATGCACAGGTCTTCGCATGTAATGCGAAGTTCCACCTTTCTCCGGTTTTCATACACAGTAAGAAGAACGTTGACCAACCAGTTTCTCATGAATGGTTTCCACATTAAAAATAAAAATTTAAAAAATATCTTCCAAGCAATAAGTAATATTAAGTATTCTAATTATACTAATAATTTTTTGATTACGCGTTTGACCACATTTCCTACATGAACTTCTTATTAAATAATGGATAAATATTGCAACCATATTTAGTATTAAAAAGAAACCAAACGAACAAAATAGAATTAAGTGAAACACGTGAAATCAAGTCCCATCATTGCTGCTGTTCATCTGCGTGGCGATGTTTACCTGTTACTCTCTTTCACGCACTGATTCAGGTATTTGAAGTTGGAGAAACAGTTTGGACTCGTTCGCATTTCGCAGCGAGAAAAGCCTTTGATCTCTCGATAGAGTTTCTCTTGAACTTCGGGATTCTTGGCGAGGTTGTACAACAAAAAGGTCAGCGTGTTGCCAGTCTGTAAAGAAACATTACGAAATATGTTAACCAATGTTAAGAATTAATTGGAGTAAGTTAAGGATTTTTACAGAATCTAAATGAAGACAAAATCTAAATCTGAAAGTCCCTTTATGGTTTTATATTCTGTACAATCACACTGGAACTACATTACGCGAAACTTGTAAATTCTGTCAATGAAGCGTATAGAAATAAAATAATAAAACAACAGATGATAATAAATGAATATAAAGATTTGCTTGATCTTTGACCAGACTGTTATTTAAAGACAATAAATAATAAAGATAATAAATATCAGGTGTTTTTAGCCAGATAGGCAAATTGCATTTACCGTTGCAACTTAAAAGGTTTCGAAAGTGAGCAAATCCTACGAACACCAACTTTTGGTATTAACTCTCATTGGCATTATGCTATTTAAAAGACCCGAACTCTTCCCATTTATATTCAGCTATTGATATTTATCATTATTATTTTTATTTCACGCCCAAGGAGGGCACTCAACTCAACAGAGCATATGCACTTAACCTCCATGTGAACACAACTATAGTACCGCCATCTACCGTCCACTAATAGCATTTTTATATATTGATTGAGACTGACTGCTCTCTGACAAGATGTAAAACCTGAATTCCGGAAAGAAAAAAAAAAGTGCTACCCAGTCATAAAATGTGTAATATTTAATTGTAATAATTACCAATGCAAGGGTGAAACGTTGGAGGCTTTTTTTTTAAATGAATACATACTTAATTAAATGTATAATAAATTCAATAACATAATCTGCAAATAAAATTCATTAAGTTTTATGTACGTAAATTTGTTTTAACAACTTTGGAAGCGAATCAATAAAAGTGATTTAATAAACAGTAATTCTTATCTCTATTCTTACCTCATCAATCCCAGCGAAGAAAAGCTCCATCATTAGAAGAAGAATATCTTCCTGGCTGATATTCTTCTCGCGCATTGTCCGTAAAAAGATCAGTTCACGGCTGGGCTGAGTCTCGTGAGATAAACGACCAACAGCATCATTGAACAACTCGAGCGTCACCCTGAGAAGAAATTGCCTGCCTTAATAAACGAAATTCGTTTGCACACAGCAACACTTTATAACAAATTAAGAGTGTTTATTGAATAGGGTTTTCGATTTCTCTGTTGCTCTGGGCAACCGGAAGACAGCGAATCAGAAGATAATACGCTTCTTATATTGAATGCCTGCAGGGTACTCATATACGTAACGATTGTCGATGTATGGTACGGTATGCAGAACAGACAGAGTGGTTCGTAGTGAGAGATTTAAATAGATATTTTATTTTTGAATAGCAATCTTATGTACAGGGATTAACCGGTATTAATTCTGTGCAGTTATGCAGGGAGTTTAGATGCTCGTTGAAATAAGCTATTATTACACGAGAAAAAAGGCATTATGCAGCAATATCACACATTACATGCAAGTAGCAGTTCTTCTTCTTCTTCTTGCCTTCACGTAATAGGCCTAGTGGCCTGTTACGCAGCTATTCTTAGCTCTTCTAAGTCGTACCGATCCCGAGGATAAGGTGGCTAACCCTGTGCTTCTCGGTGCGTCCTATGACTGTAGCCTGTGTGTTCAATGGTTCGGTTTGCCTGCTTGCGGGATGAGGAAGCCCAGATAAACTCGGGAGGAAACCCCTGCTTTCCACGTCCGGCTAACTTGGCTGTAGCCGAGGAAGATCCTTAAGCTCCTCAAGTCGTCGAAGGGAATCGAACTTAAGACACTCCTTCTCCAGGCATAGGGTTGCGAAGCGCAAAGCCACTCGGCTCACCCCGCGGATGTAGCAGTTATTACGAGATGATAATTACAACCGACTTGAAAATTCCAGTTATCATTACTCATTCTGTTACGTTAATTAGCAGGAACATCTTTTTGTTCCCCATTTTTTTGGGAGGGGTAGTCTCCCTGCTCAGTCAGGAGTTGATTCCAGTGTTAGTGGAAAAGATCTTGGGTATCGCTCTATCGTGATGATGATGCTCGTGCAAGATACGACTTCTCACCTTTTGTCTGAAGGAGGGTCAGCGTCTTCTCATAGTGAACGTTTTGTGCTGTCTGGTCTTGTGTGTCGGAGATAAAAATTATATCATTGCTTTCGCAGTGATGACGAGATGAGTTGCAGATGGAATAGTTTTTTAACTGTGAGTGTACAGGACAGATATTCCTCTTGAGAATGGCGAAAACCGCAGGGTTAAGCTTAGCTGCCATTTCCCGAGACGAACGAATTAAGTCGCTCTTAACGGGGTTTTCCAAGTAGACTTGCCGGACTGCTACTGCCCGGTAGCAGAAGACACAGTTATCCGAAAGATCAGTGATGAATATGCGTAGTGTAGTAGGAGTGGGAAGGGCACTGGGCCACGTTCTCCACTGAATGTCTGCGTTGGGTTTGGTGGCTCTAATGCGATATGGTGGGTCCCAGTGAAATGGTGTTTGCAGGGATGATACGGGATTATCCAATGGAGTGCTTTCATTGAACTGTTGTATTAGGGTACTATAGATTTTGTTTACGTTGGAGGGTGTAAGTGTTCCCCATGCATTGCTGTTCTGTCTCGGGAGGCATGAGCCCCTAATATGTTAGGCTATCAGGACAGCCTCTTGAAAAGCAGATTTCGCACTGCGTATCTGCTTGGCCTGATTCCAAGTTTTTCAATGATTTTCAAAAGTGCCAGGTAAGGCTGTGAAAAAAAGGATATTCCCCAAGCCTCTTACTCCTCACCCACTTCGTAGGGGAAAGAAAATCTCTTTCTTTATTTATTTCTTTCTCTCTCTCTCTCTCTCTCTCTCTCTCTCTCTCTCTCTCTCTCTCTCACCCTGACTGATGGGTTTCCTAACCATCGTGTTGTCTTCACTGTGTGCTGGAGGTTTAACTTCTTCAATCTTCGAAGGATATCTTTGTAGAAATTTGTTAGACTCATTGGCACGTGGGCTGTTGTTATTCTTAAGGTTGTGCAGAAAGAGACCTCTAGTGGCAGATATTCGGTGGTGGGTTTTTGTGCTGTTTCCTGTTATTGGGTATTAAGGAACGAGCTAAATGTGCGAAAAGTTGTTATACTGTGGTCAATGGATGTAAAGTTTTTATATGGATAGATAGAGAGAGAGAGAGAGAGAGAGAGAGAGAGAGAGAGAAAGAGAGAGAGGGATTCTGGCATGGTGGTCGTATAGATGTTGCCTAGTTTAAATGTCCTGTATGTCTCAGGATCTAAAGGAGCTAATGAAGCTTACAAAATTTGCGTCAATCTGATCTGATCAAACTGCCCATCTGAGTTAAAAGAAAAAAATACGTTCCATGTTTGACGCAGTAAAAGCCAAAAGGAAAAGTTTTGGTGCCCACGCAGGGTACCAAAACTTTTCCTTTTGGCTTTATTGCTTCAACGAGTAGGAATTAGATAATCCTTTCTGGATTATCTAATTCCTACTCGTTTATGGTGCTCTGATGCACTTTTCAGACTACAGCTTCAATGAATGCACTTTACGCTGCACGGGAATCGTTTGACAGCATAAAATGAACTGTTTCGAAGAGTTTGTTTTTCTCCTCTAATTTCCTATATAATAAGGAGATTATAGCAAAAAGTAGATAGAAATCCTTGTTATATTTCAAGGATTACTTGACAGTTTATCTTACAGTTTGGATGTGATCATTACTTTAAATTGTCAAATAATCATTCAAATATAATAATAACAGTTTTTTTTCCCTTTTTTACAGATGAGAGTGCGTCTCTAGTTCATCGGAAATTCAACCTGCTGAATAGGCCTTCTGAACTATGCGGTGTACTCGCTGAAAAACCTTTAAGCCTTCACATGTGATCATTTCTGGTCGAATATCACCTCCATGCAAGCTTATTTTACGTTTTTGATAGCTTTTGTCTGCCTTGTATTCTATCGCATTTATGTTTGTTTTTAATTAGCTAATAAAATTAAAGAAAAACCTTCTGTAGTGCATGAACTGTTTTGTAAATTCCAATACTAACGACGGCACCAGTAATTAAGGCAAAACCAGGTCTAAGATATTCCATTTTCGGAATAAATATGAGTTATATTCATAATCCTAAATGCTCTTTCCAGTTGTGTGTACGTCGGGGTTTTGAACACTTTCCACCAAGGGATTCCGAGCAGAGTTTTGACCATCGCATCCAGACTATCGTCCACTGCTCGAACCATCTTTCTCGCTGAATCGCTGCATCCACGTGGGTTAAGTAGACCGAGACGAACTCCGAAGCACACCAAACCAATACCTGAAATAAAAATACCATTTCAATGATGAAGGTCCTCTCTGACCAACTGGAATTAACATCTAATCACAGCTGTATGAGAAAGCAAGGTTGGTCGTTCAGACTAGGGCCATCACGACTCAGACAGTAATGTGCGCGTAAATTGTACGGGGGTGCAAAATGCCACTTGAATTTATGATTTCTAAAAAAGTGAGAATCGGAATATTTCGATGTAAAAACTTACCAGACTATCTTAGGATCAGATAAAGCCAGAGGTGGGGGGGGGGAATAGTTTTTACTTTTAGTGGAAATTTTTCTACAGTAGAACATTTGGGGCTTTATGCTTGTCAGAGCGAAAAGGGGCGCTCGCAATACGAAGGACCAAGAAGATATTTCTAACCTAGAAAGAAAGCTCTTTTTACCTCTCATACAAATATTGGCGTGTGAGATGAAAATCTGTTCGAAGCAGGAATTTGTTTGATTTCGTTACATCTGTCGGAATATGAAGTGTTAGGTTGTTGGATATCTCGAGCAATCACACCAGTGAGTTCAAACTGCGCTCTTTATTATTATCAGCATTCGAGAAGAGAGTGTCGAATTTTGATTTCTCGAAAACAAAACTCAAAGTGAGCTTGTGTACTTTTGTTTAGCCATCTTTCTCTCTTCAGTTTTTTCTCTCGATACGCGTTGGCAAACAGTTTGTTTTCCTTGTGGACGAGACAAATGAAAACAGACAGCTCAGTTTCAATATATTGCCATGTAAAAGATGAATTATTAATATACTCCACGTGTTCAAATTAGTATTTTTTTTTCTTTAACATAGGGCAAAAAAAAAAAATTGCTACAAATGCTTTGCTTGGTCATTGGAGTGTCAACGGACACGTCCATGGGCAAGGTGCATCGTGCCATGTAACGCTCTGATCTGAACCCTATTGAACATCTGTGGCATGAACTGGAGCGTCGAATGAAGTCAAGGAACGTCCGCCCCCACAACAGTCCAGGACTTCATTACATGCCTACAGGAAGAATGGTTCAAAATTCCCATTGATCGCTAGATTACAACTGTGGAAAGTATTCCTCATAGGATTGATGTGGTCTTCGCAACGAAAGGAAGTCCTACATTTTATTAAAGTGTGCGCCATGGCTGTTTGTTCCTCATACTATGGTGTCCGTTGATTTCTTTCCAAGCAGTATATATTTTATTCGTCCATTATTGTGTATAGGATTTCGTCCAAACAGCTAAACGAATAGATCAGTGGTTATCAAACTGATCTTCAGCAGGTTATGATGATTTCGAAAGCGTTGATTTACAAACTTTTTTTTGGGGAATTAATTTGAAGTTTTCCGAAGTTTCACTTTGTCATAATATCCAAACAACAATTCCTAAATAGGCGTGACTGGCAGAACTCACCAGCACAGCAAAATGGAAGATTCACCTAAAGAGATAAATTAATTAGAGATAAAAACATAAAAAGTGCACGAGAAGAATTTTAGCTGATGGGTTTTGGAATTCTTCTGACGAGCATGCGCCAGCATCGCATGCCTTTCTCTTCCTCCATAATTTTAATTACTCTTTCTTTCTATTCTGTTTTCGCAGCGTCTTATAATTTTATATGAAAACAGTCGCAGTTGTAGCTTTACTGAACTCATTTTAATTCTATTATTTATTCTTCCTATTTTTCGTTCAAAACGTCTCGAGACTTGAATGGGAATGACCATTCCACATTTAACCATTCTCTTTACTTACTGATTTCGGCCATCCTCCTTAGGAAGTTCGACAGAACATTCATAACGCAGAGCGGCTGTTGGATTTATTGCACTTCGCTTCACTTTATTCCATCACTCGATGATTTCCATCAGTCTCCCAACTAACGTGCACAGAGAACAAACAATACAGTCAACTGGGGGTAACACTGACCCTCCCTACTATGTTTTTTTATGTATTTGTACAAGTTTCATTAAAACTAAACACCAAAATTGTTTAAATTAATTATGCGCTAGTTTAGCATGAATAGAGGGACAATTTTTTTTTTTTTAATTTGGTTGACATTTCTAACTATTACAGAAAATATTCAAGAAATCGGACCAAAGTTGCCTGAGCATGGGGAAACTTTTTCCCATAGGTTGAAACCCAGTTATTAAAGGCAGTCCATCTCGTGTGTTAACTTTCGATCAAACAATAATTCGGAACAATATTTTTTTTTTCAAAATCTGACTTCTGACTACGTTTTTAGAGGCGAAAGCATGAACTATCACAAAACTAAAGAAGTGACGCGAGTGCTACCTACCTGCTGACGTTGGAATCATCGAATTTGATTCGCTTATTGCACAGTCCTAGAGCAAACAATCTTATTTTTAGATATGGGCCAACGTTAGCCCATTGGACAGAAGGTAAAATCTTCGAAAATATTTGTCAGGGCTTAATTGTAACAAATGACTGAGTGCCTGAAAAGTGCGAAATGGGATATCTTAGGCCTTGGAGAAATAAATAAGTAGCAACTCACAGCAGAAAATCTCCTCGAAGAGTGGAAATTTTAGATCAACTTTTCACTCTTCCTTCTCGCATATGATAGAACGAGTGTTCTACTATTTTGGAGATACAAAAGGTCAGTGTGGATTGAGATTTTTGTTCAAAGAGAAATGAAAAGTAAATATAATAATCTCACATAACAACTTGGCTATTAAAATCCCCCACAACCGTTGGGTGATTTCAATGACTCATCAGACTCGGGGCTTTCATTTGAAGAAGAACCGATTGCGCAATGTGGAGCGGATCACGGAACCTCAGAGGTAGAAAAATGAACTCAGTTCGAAGGGAATCAATCCATGCTAGTGACAAATTCTTTCTTCAAGAAGAAACCAATCAGAGCTTGTATGAGGTGTTCTCCAATTACTCAACAAATGAAGTGGATTGCATCCTAGTTAAAATGCAAATACTCTCTAGAAGACAGATATAATAAATAACCCTATCCTATCCCAATAGCTTTAACAGACCTTCAAGGCCCACAACCTTACAAGCATGCTTGGATTTCGTAATTGGATTTTATGCTTGGATTTCTGTATCACATGAAAGTTTAATAAAAAAAAATTAGAAGTCATAGGAATACGAGGTACTTCCCTAAAACTGGTTCAAAATTACTTAAATGCCAGATCACAAATTGTAAAAATAAACAACAGCTATAGCAGCTCAAAAACAGTAGACTGCGGTGTACCACAAGGATTTGTCTTGGTACCAATTTTATTTAATATTTACATCAATGACTTCTGCAATCTTAAACTAAACAGTAAAATAAATACTTTTGCAGATGATACAGTACTAATTTTCTATACAGACACAGCCGAACAAATGAAACCATCGGGAACTGATCTTTTGAAAGTAACAAATCGGTTCCAGTCAAACAAACTCAGTCTGAATGTCTCAAAAACTAAATATATACATTTTAACTTGCGAAATACAACTGGCAAAATGAATTTAACTGCACAATTAATTTTTCATGATTGGAATTGCAGGACAAATTCAAATTGCAACTGCGAGAAAATAGAAAAAGTCAGTGTAATAACTTACTTGGGATTAAAAATTGATAGTAATTTAAGCTGGAAACCGCATATCACCGATGTCGTAAATAAAGTGAGGATTATTTAAATTATACATATTTGTAGTCGTAAAATGTTACAACATATAAGACTTATTGTTAAACTGACCATAGATTTTTAATTCGTACGTATGTTCGTACAATAATTGCCTACCGGTTTCGTTAGTAACTGACTAGCTTTCTCAAGGCTTGCACAGTACAAAAAAATGGTAAATACAAAAAAAGGTTTAAGAATACAAAAAACGTTAGTACCTGTTAGGTAGCTAAGGTAACACGTTCGCGTGACATGTCTGTATGAATTATGACTTTCTACTAATTATCATGAACATGCGTTACATGCAAACGCGTAATATGATTATTTGCATACTGTAGTTTTGTTGAACTGAGGGAATTAATTAGATTTTTCCAAGTATCATTCAGTATGGCCCCTTGATTTCTGTGTAGGTTGCTGCCTGTAAGTAGCACTACCAATTTCCCACTTCATCTGATGGTTATATTTTATTAACCAAGAATTCTGTTTTTTAACTCTTTCAGTTAATTCTTTCCAACTACAAGGTGATTTTGTCAATGCATATATCTTACAATAATTCCATCAGAAATACAAATTTCTTTAGTAAATAAATTTGAATTCTTACTGAAAAGAAATTGACAATCAATTATCCCAATGATAACTGAAAATTCGTATTTTTCTTCCACTGTCGATTTTTCATAATCGTTTTCCTTCATTCTTCTTAGATTGTATTCTGTGTAATAAATGCCTGTGTTCTTCTTATTACTGTGAAGAGAGAGAGAGAGAGAAAGAAAACGCAGGTTGTCGGCACATTTACACTTCTGTAATAGACTGGCAAATTCCCTTTCAGTTGAACAGCTCTCATCAATTCTCCTCATTGAGATGGGAATGGAAAGCAGAGGAACAGCATACCAAGCTTCTGTTCCACCCACCTACCGTGCCCCCAAGGATGCTCTTAAGTGGAATTAGCCATAAGAAGTAAAAGGATAGCAAATGGAATCACTTCAGCAGGTTGAGGGACTTTCAAATCACCCTGCTGTTTTATTTCCCTTAAGAATGGATATTTGCAATACTACACTGGAGAGGGGGTTGAAACTAAACACCCCTCTGTGGATCTCTTCCTGATCCAGCCATTTAGACTTTTTCCATCATAAACGAGTCATTTCACATGCTCGAAGAGTTGGTTGGACACTTTTACTTCAAGTAAAGTTCAAGTGATTTTAACTTCAGCGAAAGAACCGGTCCTGAGGGCTGAGTCGTATACAGAAATATTAATACCCCACATCATTAATTCTCCTCCTCTACCTTTCATGTGACTAAATGAGAATTAAAATTCCATTGACTCATATTCCATACATCTGCGAAGAATGTGGGGCAATCTAGGGTCTTTGGACACCAAACCTTACCGGTAAAATCAGGAGAATACGTGTGTGTGTGTGTGTGTGTGAAGACTGATGAGTTTTTATATAATTTCCCTTCACCCAGTTCTACAACTTGTGAATTGATCAGTCGACAACATTCTTCTTCATCATTAGTTTGAAGGATTTAAGCCAATTGTGGTGTAAAATTATGCGTTTTCTTATATATCCTTATCCTGGATTTTATTGCGCCTTTTGTAATCGGGTGGTTTATTTTATAATATCGTCACTTAATCTTTTACATTCTATGTTCCTACTTTCTGTATTCTGTACTCCTTCCACCTGAGTGCAATGGAAAAATTTATTTAGATTTTTCGACTGCGCCATCCATGCCTCAATATGGTGAAAGAAATACAGTACATCCAGTAGGGTATTAAATCTTCTGCAACAAAAATCTCTTAATCGTCCCCAAGTTAATCATTTGCTTTGTAGTCCTGGTCCTTTTCTCACTTACTATTTATATCAATGTTTCCCGCTTAGGTTCGTTTCTTTATTTAAGATCAATGCATTGCAACTAAAATAAGATCAGGCAAAACTTTGTTAAAATACCACATGGGATTTAATGGTTATCAAACAGGCATATAATATGCACTATAAAACAGACGGTGATCCTCTGTAATTCAAAAAAAGAAACTCTAAAGACAAACTTGCATATATCTCTACTTCAAATTAATACAAGCCACACATCATGTTATCTATCTAGCTCATAGAGTTATCGTTTATAAACTTCTTAATACTTGCATATATCTCTCTTTAATTAATACAAGGCACACATTGTGTTATCTATCTGGCTTAGAGAATTATCATTTAACAAACTTCTTAGTACCTGCACATATCTCTCTTCAATTAATACAATGCACACATCATGTTATTACCTATCTCGCTTAAAGAATCATCACTTAACCAACTTCTTAACATCTGCAAATATCTCTCTTTTATCTATATAAGGCACACATTACGTTATCTATCTGGCTCAAAGAAATTCTCACTTAACAAACAACTTAATACTTGAACAATCGGCGTTAAGGATATGTTACGAATAGTATAACATTACAAACTTAAAATTTCATACAAGATTACATAAAGGCGTTGATTTAAAATTCATAACCTAAATACTTCCTAGGAATTAGCTATACTCTTTCTTATATGCAACTATCAAAGCTCTATTCATTCTTAAATGCAATCATCAAATTTCAGACAGAGCAAGTCTCTCAAGGTTATTCTAGCTATTCATGTCCCTATGCATGCAATTTTTTCAATTTCTACAATCTATTCTTATAGCTTTGCACAGTCAAAACAAAACAATAATTTAAATCACATGGGCTGTATTCTGTTGGGTTGTACTCTCGGATCCCATTGGCTGCGACTTCCTATATTTTCTTTTCTTCGTCTTGCGTTTTCGATCTCTCCTCCTTCAGATCCTTGGGATACCGGCCGTTCATCAGGTTGTCTCGCGGAATGTGGATGACGATTTATCGGCGTGTTGATACACCGACGAAGGGTCGCGAATTGTCAGGGCCTTCACCGACTTAGATAAGTGGAATGGCTCATAGACAAGATCGGCTGCACCTCTGCTGATTCGTCCCTTGGTCATCTGTGCTTATGGCCTAACCGACGGCTAGCGGCATGGCTTCCCTCCTTGTCACGTCAGGACATCACTCTCAGGCCTTCTATCACATCGTCTCCACGTATGCTCGTTTCTTCTCTGTGCTTGAAAAAACTCTTTGTGTCTCTGGATGTCTCATCTTATATTTCACCAGTTTCGAGACCCGGGGTTCAGTTTTCCTAAACCCTGTGAACTCCTTGCGTGCGCTTACGCGAACCCTTTACATTGTCATATGATTCCTGGTTTCTGTCAGCGGAACATCCGTTTGAATTTTGCCGCCCCCTTTTTGCATTGACCGTGAGGTCACTTAGGGTTGAACTCGTAAACAAACTTCCAATCGGCGTTCCGACTGTAGAGCGTTTCCCTTAGCCTTGAAAGTTTTGCATCTTTTGTTCAGAGAGATAACTAATTCCCGTTGGGCTGTACATATCTTATACACAATACAAAAATGTTAAAAGAAAGGGCTATTTACAGGTGTTCTGGGTTCTGCTTAACTGTAAAAACTCGATGCGTTTGTTGTACAAAAATTTATTCTTGTTGCATCGAATTTTTCACAATGGCTTATTCTCGAGACAAAAGCCATCAGTAAGTCTTTTTAACGGATAAACCAATGTCCTCTTCCTGTATGGTTTTGGTGGAACATTGCCTAAGTACACTTTCTGTTTAAAATATGATCCATTCATTTGTGTTTAAATTTCTATTGGAAATGGCCTGTTTTCAAACCATTTTATATACTTTTTCAGGTGTGTACCCTCGTTGTATGAAGAAACGCCCTTCTTCTCCTTCTTCATTTTCTTCTTATCACGAATCCACATCACAATCGGCTTAAATCCTTTAAACTGATGATGATGAAGAATGCTGTCGACTGATCAATTCACAAGTCGTTTCAGTCTCATTTCAGCGTCTGACTCTATTTCTATGACCTTTTGGTTTGTAGTTCATCATCTTCCTGGGTATTCTATTATACGCCACTCGCTCTATATTCTCTTTCCATTTGGTTCTGTATTTTTCTATTGTTTCCGTTATTAGTGTTTGGTTTATTTCTTTCAGAATGTCTTCATTTTTCTTTTTATCTAGTCTTGTACAACTTGCTATCCTACTTGATATTTCATTTCTACTGTAGCGATTCTTTTCTTCACTCTTTCTCTTATTGTCCCTGCTTCACTGCCATGCAATTATGTCAGTTTTCATGAAATATTATACATACTGAGTGCGATTTTTTGCTGAGAATTTGTTAGACATGTAGAAATCTTCATTGGAACTTCGTTTATAGTCTAAATAATTGACTTGTTCGACTATTTTATTGACTATTACTGTTGAAGTTCAAATTGCATTTTTTCCCTTTGAATGGCATACTTTTATCTTGAGAGATTAAACAGTTTATCTTGAGAGATAAACAGTTTATATTGTTTTTTTTTTTTTTTTTACTAAATTCAATTTACATAAAGCTTTTCTTAGAGTGTCCTCAGTTGTTCCAAAAATCCCTTCGTCATCTGTAAGAGAGTAAGGTATCTGAAATAAAATTATTTTATTTTCTACTTTGGATTCCTTCTTTGTTGGTTGTGAGTTGGTTGGTTATATTTATTAATAAAAATAATAGGATTGAATCCATAGTCTTCGTTACTTCGGTTGCAATTCAAGCCAACCATTACGATCACACCAGCGGAAGTGCCATCGGACATCATCAACTCGTATTTTGCAAAGTTTATTTTTGGCAGGCAAGCTGTAATAGAAAGGCGAATTAAAAAAACAACAAAACACGTGTTCGCTATCAGTCTATTTATTTATTAGCCAAATTTTATTTATTCATATACCTCAATGCATGGAGTATCTGATTACTGAGTTCGTATCGTTTATCGTCATACGTCCAACTTTTCTTCCCGTGATTCACTTCTTTATTATGGTCAGTAAGGTATCTGAAATAAAATAATTATATTTTTTACTTTGGATTCCTTCTTTGTTGGTTGTGAGTTGGTTGGTTATATTTATTTTAGGGGAAATAAAGATATTTCCCCTAAAATTCGCTACTTATAACTACATGCGCGATACGGGAAGACGCAAATTTAAAGAAGAAATTTGATTTTTCAGTCACGCGGTGAAAAATATATGAAAAGATGAAGGATTACTGCAATTTGTAGACCGCGTTATATCGAAACTGCGTTGTATAAGTACCGCGTTATACGAGAGTTACCTATACACATACTCGTAAATCACGATGTAAGTCATGAATGAAGCTAATACGAAGCTAATAATTAAATAAATACGGTTAATTTGAAAATGAAATAAATAAGTAGGTAAAATAAATTTAATAAATAAATAGCAAAATAAATAAAATGAACGGAACATTTAATATCACACAGGTTGCAGCTAAAGGCAATTCTTCTTATATTAATAAAACTTACAGACAAAACGTTCTCTGGCGATCTGCTTTCGTGCAACGTTTTCGACACGCCAGCTACAAAAAGGACAAACAGCGAAAACATGTGACCTTGATGGTTGTCCCGCAGGTTTTAAAGGGAAGGAGGGGACGAAAACTGGACCTGAACGAAGAATCCATTGACTAGGGGACTCAAAGCAGAGGGAGGGAGTGCTTCGACGATTCCAGTATTTCTGTCACGTTTCGCCAAGATTGAAAGCTAAAGCGCGGGGATTAAATGTTAAATCCTATCAAATCCAACACGTTTATCGTAAGAAGAATGTTACATTTGTTACATTCTTAAGAAATTCGACATTTTCTGTAAGAATCTTCAAGGATTAAAAACCGACTGATTGCGTTAGTCGAATAAAGTATTACACGCCCGATTAACATTACCAAGTATGTAAACAATTCCCCTGATAATTCCTTACGTTTTAAAATTTAATTATTTAAACTTTATTTCGAAAACAAATTTACTTGTTAATCTTCTGAAAACTGAGAACTGCTGCGATAATCAAAAGAAAAATATCAGTTTATTTTCTCGAGAAAATTTGAACTTCGCAGTCTTAATCCTCAGGTTTCGTCTCGAATCTTGTAGAAAATTTCGAAGAAGGATTGGAACAAATAAAGAAATTGCTTTTTACGGATTTTTTTAAACACACACTGCACAGAGACTACATGAATCAACACCAGATTCTATAATAGTTCTTATTATTATTTTACAACATGGCGATCAAATTTTTTTTTCACATAAGAGATGACAATAAGGTAAAAAATCTTTATTCGTCTCTCGTCCTTCCTACAGATGGCGCTCTCCCGAAGCGAGAATATAGTACAGACATCCGAGAATCGGTATTACGCTCTCTGCAATTCCTATCCCCAGTTCAGCTCTTTCTGTCTGAAATAACAATAAAGAACTTCCTCAACTACTGTTCAGCTCAATATTTACAGTTGCGTACGCATTTATTCCTTTGCATCATGTGAAAATTTACAACAGAACTGAAATAAGCACAATGGCTTTTGTTGTATTTTCTTTTCATTGTATTAGTTTAGCAGTAAATTCAAGGAACCAAAGCTTTAAAAACGATAAAATATTAAAAATAAGTCAACTACAACTGATCATCCATATGCAAAGAGTTATTAAATGTAAGATAACTTTAATTAAGTTAATTAATTAAGATAATTATTTAATTATCGATAAAAGTTTTAATGTGATATACAGTGGAGTTGACAGAGACCAAAGAGCACAAGCAGGAGTCATGATTTGGATTCATAACTCCCTTTCAAAACAGTTAAAACATTATAAATTATGGAATGAAAGAATAATAGCAGCTAGAATAAAAATAGATAGAGGCTATTTAACAATAATTGGTTTATATGCCCCAGAAGAATGAAGAGAACAGGATAATATTGATTTTTATAATCAGCTACAGAAAATATATAATAAAATAAATAAAAATGATTACATAATTTTAGCAGGAGACTTAAATGCAAGAATTGGAAACAAGAAAATTAATAATAATATAGGAATACATGGAGAACACACTCTTAACAGAAATGGTAAAAAATTGATCGACTTTGTAGTTTATAATAACCTAAAAATAATGAATTCCTTCTATAAACATAAAGACATACATAAATATACTTGGGCAGCAAGAGGATGGAAATCAATATTAGATTACTTCATATTAAATGAAAAGACATCAAAATTTTCACTAGATGTTAGAATTCACAGAGGATATGAAATAAGCAGTGACCACTTCCTTGTTAAAATAAAATTAAGATTACCACCTAAATGGCTACAAGTAACAAGAACAGAAAGAAAAATTGAAACATTTGTTTATAAAACTAGACTATTGAATGACACAAATGTACAATGGCTATATGAACAAAGAATTAACCAGTATCTAGATAAAATAAAACAAAATGAAGAAATAGAAATAGAATGACTTAATATAAAAACGATACTAAATGCAGCAGCAAATGAAAGCTTAGGAAAGACCGAAAAATTCAATAAAAGAAAAAAAACTGAAGATCTGGGATGATACAATCAAAGAAATAATCAAAAAGAAAAAAGAAGTCTATCACAAATGGTTAAGCAGCAAAAGATTAGAAGATGAAATAGAATATAAAAGAATAAGAGCCATAGCTAAAAGAGAAGTCAGAAAAAGACAGAGAATCATGGAATAAATTTGTTTCTAATTTAGAACATGATTTATATAAAATAAGACCCAATGTATATAAGATTTTGAACCACCTTAATGCAGATACCAAAGAAAACATAAAATTAAACACTGAATTGAAATTAGAAGAATTTCTAAATTACTACAGAGAACTGTGGACAGACAAATATTTTAAAAAAGACAACTGGCAAACAATTAACGAAAATGAAAAGGAAATAACTGAAGAAGAATTAGAAATCAGCCTGAAAGAAACAAGAAACGGAAAATCACCTGGAGAAGATAAACTAGGTTCAGAACTATATAAATACGCAGGAACAAGATTCAAAGGAAGACTCTTATTATTTTTAAATAAAATTTACTCAACTGGTATCCCCCCAATAGAATGGAAAAAATCAATTGTGATTCCTTTCTTTAAGTAAGGTAACAGAGATGATCCTAAAAACTATAGAGATATCAGTATACTAAATTCATGTTACAAAATATACAGCAGAATCATAAATAACAAACTAATGAAATATTCCGAAAACTTAATTCTAGAGGTACAAAATGGATTTAGAAAAGGACGATCATGTATAGACCCAGCCTTCTGCCTAAAATTAATAATAGAGAAAAGAAGAGAATATAATTTAGAAACACATATTGCATTTATTGACTTTGAAAAAGCATTTGACAAAGTTAAAAGAAACATAATATTTAACATATTAAAAGAAAGACAAATACCAAATAATATCCTAAAAGCTGTCACAAGTATATATGAAAATAATCAAATACAAATAAGATTAAATCACGAGCTATCATATACAAGAGAGATAAACCAAGGGATCCGACAGCGATGTCCCCTCTCAGCAACTCTTTTTAATATCTACTTAAATGAAATAATAATAAAATGGAGTAGAAATTTACATCAAGGAATTAAACTTTCACCTACAGTTAACTTAAACACTCTCCTCTTTGCAGACGACCAAATAATAATTACAAATTCTGAAGATAACTTACAGAAAGCTATTTTAAATCTAAATCAGCTATCCAAAGATTATGGTATGATAATATCAACGGAAAAATCAAAAACTATGGCCTTTAAAGGACAAGTTCCAGCAAGAACTAAAATAGTATTAGATAACGAAACCTTAGAACAGGTGAATTCATTTAACTACCTAGGATGTATGATCACTTATGAAAATGAAAAAGATATAAACCTAAAAATTGCAAAATATTTAAAAATAATAGGAGTAATTAACTCTATATTTAAACCAAAACCTAGTTCAAAAACAAACCAGGCTAAAAGTATACAATACATTAGCCCTACCGGTCTTAACGTATGGAAGCGAAATCTGGACAATAAAACAAAAAGACAAACAAAGATTAACAACAGCAGAAATGAAGTTTATGAGAAAAACTGCAAAGTATACCCTATTTGATCACAAAAGAAACGAAGATATTATGAAAGAATTAAACCAAGAACCAGTAATAGAAAAAATTAAAAAATATAAACATAAATGGATGGAACACGTTCAAAGAATGAAAACAGAAAGATTACCAAAACAAGCCTTAAAGTACAAGCCATTAGGAAAAAGAAAACCAGGACGTCCTCTTAAACGATTCAACGATGACTTCTAAGGCCTGAACAGGCCATACTAGGCCTAAATCCTTGATACGTATGATGATGATGATGATGATCGATAAAATTAAAAATTAATTAAGATAATTATTTAATTATTGATAAAAACGATAACTTGCGCAAGAGGAGTGGCGACACGTTTACAGAGTATTGGATCGCCGTCATTCCACTTTCATTGAGAAAGATTGATCTCCTTTCTCCCGGTTTTTTCTAAGATATCAGAAAAATTAATAAAAAATAAACTAGTATTCTTTATACACCCCCCCCGTTCCAAATCCACCATGGATTTCGACAGGAGCGGAGTATGTACTGTTGAATTTCAGAAACTTAATTTATTCATAATGAGGACAACATGAAGTAAGTTCAACAATTTTTGTAGATCTACAGATGAACTTTACACCATCATATTCTATTTAAAAAAGAAAAAGAAAACAACGAAATCCTAGAGGAATTCTAGATTGTGCTTTTGACTGGTGTTAAATCTTATTGAACGTGTAGACCACAACCAGTAAAAGTAATCAAATCCTGTGGAATTTACCTCAACGAACTTCAGTGAACGAGAGTCATAAAGAAAAATAAACCCTTTCTAGGTGACTGCACTGAATTTCCCTGCAGATTCTCTCAATGAAATGCAAAACATCGTCAACAGATCCGATCTGAAAATAGTGACAAACTGGTTTCATTCATATAAACCTATCCTCACTGCTAAATAAACTCAGAAATACACTGATTTAAAAAAAAAAAACATCTTTTTTATGAATACATTCTTACATAACCGGAATAGCTAGAGTAAGTCAAAATCAAATTGTAACTGAATGACATTTGCTTATTTAGGATTAACACATTAGTAGCAAAGTAAGCTAAAAAGAGTCTCCGTAGTTCAGTCTACACTATAGACGAAGCCCTTTGGTCTGAAAGACTTTCGTTCGATTCCTCGTCCTTGACGTGAGGAACCTTTATCTGGTCTCTTTCGACTAAAGGTGAGTTAGCTGGTCTCATACGGTGGTAGAGGGTTTTTTCACCGGGAAATCGGATTTTTCGTACCATAGAACAAGCAAACCCGTTCCGTGAACACACTGATCTACAGACACTCCCGGTATGAGGATTAACCAACCAATTCCGTGGGATTTTGGGTTCCGAATACCTGCAGGGTGAAGTGTAGGTCTACGAGTGAGCGTAAATCAGGATCAGGAAGGAAACAAACAACACATACTAGAGAAATATCCAGAGAAATAACAGAGATTTATGTTATATTCTTCTGGAATCCATCTCTTCCTTAGTAGGGATGAAATTCCCTGGTTTGGAGTCATGGCGAATGAATGCAGACGACACCATACTTCTTCTGCATCTCCCCCCTTCCCCCAAGGGCAAGTATTTATGCTTGCAGACCTGTGTGTATTCACGCGGCCGGTTTGCCTGTTTTTTGTGGGACGAAAAACCGAAGTTTCTGAGAGAAAAAACACTCCACCGCCGCATGAGACTGGCTAAGTCGCAATTTGATTGATATAAAGAACCAAAGGGCTCCTCTGTGTCAATTGTGCTAAGGGGACTTATATGCCATTAAGAGATTTTTTTTAAAGATTCCTGTCTATGACAATGTTAGCAACGCTACACGTCGCCTGAATACAGACTGTTACGTTGCATGCATTCTAAGCCAGAGACGAATCTATCGCACTGACACCTATAATTTCTTTATAAAAGTAATTTAACACGCCTACCAACCAAAGGTCAGTGTAGAGACACTACGCTGAACTCCCCAAATACGTCCTATCAAATATCTAACCACTTCGACACGCGATTTTACTACTCTTCAAGTCTGCTAATCAGCATGGGAGCTTAGAAGAGATTCTTCACACGAGTGGCTTGAAATTTATAATTCCAAAACCGTAGAAAGAAAGAAATAATACATAGACATTATAAATGTCTCTCTTCAAAAATCTTTAATAAAACTTGCCACTCTTGATTAGAAACGAAACGAACATAAGCAAAAATCCCATCAAGGAGTACTCAAACTTCTTAAGTTTGAAGAGGTTAATTTTCGGGTCCTTTCCGCACCATTTCGAGCCTGGAAAATGTTCAGAAAGAACTTTCACGTGAAAGACATTTGTCGCATCATTTAAGCAATCCAACTGAGTTGAAGAGTTTGCCTGTACCAAGAAGATAAGACGAAAGGAATGCCACTCTTTACTTCTCCAGAAAATAGTCGCTGAGACACAAACTGACGAAGATTTGTTGCTTTGTAACAGAGGACACTTGGGACAGTCCAACAGGTGTCGAACAAGTCTGATGAAGTTGTTTTCTGAACGATATTTGTTATGGAAGCTGAGCCTTGGAGGTCCGTGTCAACTGTGGTTGTTGTCCCACTCGTCCTAACTATTTTGGCTACCCATACGTATAACAAATCGAGTGAATTGTAACTCACCGCACTGGAATGAGTAAAAATGAACGAAATAATCTTCGCTGATACTTCTTTGTGCCAAATTCTCACTTAATGTCCGCATGTTAACGCTATTCTTTTCATTCTTTTCAATTCTGTTTCATCATCATTCGATCGGTTATTCCCAACGTAATCACTTCTGCCTTTCACTGATGCAAGTTGTTTGACGCCATTGTAAGATAATCAAAGTTAGCTGTACACACACTAATTTTATTACGACCAACTTATTGCAACGTAAGAGGACAGACTTACATTCGGAGAGTACATAAAAGAACAGTCTTCGATTATCATTGCGATTGCGCTGATGGTTTTTGTGAAACCCATCAGAACTGCTGCATGCTCTGAAGACAAATCCAGATGATTGGCGTAAAATCCTGAAAAAAAAAATAAATAAAGTGACGTCATGTTATGAAAACTGCTAAGAAAGATTTAAACAGTAGGATTTATTTTAAAAAAAAATGAACCAAGTATTTAAATCTGACGGACATTATATTTTTGAATAATGTAAAGAAACATTTAAAAATACTCTTTGCTAATAAATGCAGGAAAACGGGAGTCATTTCAACGAAAAACTTAATCTTAGGGTTCTGTTCATTTAACAGCGTTTAAATATTGTATGAAAACGGTTCTTTATTTATTTAAGATTATTTTATTTATTCTTTTCAGGCAAATTCTCAGTAGGTTTTTTTTTTAAAATGTTGAATCCGTCTCTCTTGCCCAATATCGAGCTGCAAATGCTGTTGGGAGATGAAGGAACAGACGCAGTTAACAAGAACACGCAGTTAACAGAGAAAATGGTAGTGGCTGTTAGATGACGTGCTGCAGATGGTGGATCATGCTGTTTTGGCGATAGATTGTGTATCCATCGCCAGCGGGGAATCGCGTGGTGAAGAGTAGAATTCTGCAAAGAGTTTTCATCTCCAAGGGGAGGCATCATGTAATAATGATAAAGAAACATACAATTTAAAAGATGTATGTCGATCATGCATCCGCCAGAGGGATGCATTGCTTGCTACTAGAACAATGCAGCTTCAATGTTTCTATTTTCTGCGTTGTGTATTTTGGACAGTAGTAGTTCGAAGAGCGTCGGGGTAACATTCTTTGTCACCCCGAGTACTGTGTGTGTGGAATTAAAGCTAGAAATAATCTCGTTTCATTGAGTGACAATCAAAATGTGCTTCCTCTTAATCATTGATAATTCCTCTAACATCCACGAAAATTTGTCTCTTCGTTATTCTCTGGCCCACCACAATCCAGTTGCCCTTAGTTAATAGTTCTGTCACTTCAAATCCCCTAATACGCAAAAAACAGACCTGAATTCGGTTGGTACAATTATGATCCTTAGGAAACTTCATAGTTCCTGAAGAGTCCTTCAACATCTTTCCAGAGACCCAGTCCACAAAGGAACTCCTGTTAAGATGAACTTTTGCTCTCAATTGTAAACCCTGATGGAACTGATATTCACATCCCTTAGTTTTTGCGACTTGTTTACAGAATTTCTGCGCAGTTTCGTCAGTTTCCAGTCAATTAAATCTCTCTGTCTACGGTGGTCAATATCCTCATTCTTTGTTTTAAAAACTTTGTAGCACGTGAGGACTTTTGGCTTTCATTTCGTCCATTGACAGCTGTGCTTTGCATTACTGTCCTTATGCTGATGAGCTCAGTCGTGTGCAGTTTCTCGGCAGTGATTTCGGTCCTCTCCTTGCGTTTTAAAATGCTGGAATGTGTCCAAGTGGAAAAAGATTTCTCTTAATTGGCGGATTCACACTGATTACCTTTCTGGGAATGAGCACATCAAGTCTGCGTCTTCTTCAAACTCGAATTGAGTTCGGGCCATTTTCCTCTCAAAATACTCCTCAACAGCACACCCGCTAACTCAATAAACGTAAAATCAGTCCAATATTAAGTAAATTTCAAACTTGAGCCGTACATCAGGAATCTCACTGACAGTGGAGAGAGGAATAGTTGATACCTGAGTCATCTTTCACACTCACTTTTTCAGTGTCTTTTTAGAGGACTTTCTAATTTATTTCTCGTTTGGAGGTGTTTTCACTAGCGCTGAGCTGCCTAACTGGCCACTACCATTTCTCCATTTTCTCTTGTTGCAAAGACGCTAATAACTGCTTGTTAATATTCACGCATCTAAATTTCTTCTTCTTCCTCTTTCCTCACATATTTTCTCCTACTCTCTGGAACAGCCTTCTTCATGTTTGCTTTCCGACCATAGATAGGAATTCTTTCCAATCCCTCCCCGTATGTTTAACTATTTAACCACGTGTCTCATTTCGCATATGAAACTTTGGAAATTCAAACAAAAATTACTTCGTCCAGGTTCCTGATGTTCTGAAATATCTTCGTGCATTTTAAACGTACAAAAATAGTTAACAAAATGTGACAAATTAAAATAAGCCTTGAAAAAAAAACTCAACATCACTCACCAGTAAAGGAAAATGCCAGCGGGATTGCATGAAAAAATAAAGCCGTGTTGGAGCGAAAGTCATTGGACTTCAATGCGGTCATCACGATTGACACTAAAGCAACAAAAACAAACCTAAAATAGAAAAAAAGATATACTTACTGAATCAAAAACACAGCATGTATCGTATTCTTATACAAGTAGTGGAATACAAACAATGTTGGGAAAGTTTAATATTTTGTGCATTAATATTAGAGAGAAATGTGCTGAGTAGTATGGCAGGCACTTTGAACAAGATGAAGATCAAGATAAGATAAGGAAGCGTGACGTCATTGGTTGATAAGATGATTGACGTCATTGTGTGTGATGCGTGCGTGACGTCATGATATTGAAATAATTGGAATTTTTCTGGGGAACATATGTGTTTGTGACATCACGTTGTTTGTTTTATTCGTGTATGGAATTGTGGGTGAGATTAGAGATAAGTACTCGTGTCGTGATTGATGGGGCAGTTTAAACCAATTGAATGGGGGAAGCGACATTAGTGTCCTAGATGTGTGTTGTGATCAGATGTAGATACGTGACCTAATTTGATAGTTGTAAATAAGTGATGTTATTGTTTTGAATGGAAAAGGAAGATTTATTAGTGGATAAGGATTCGTAGTGTGATTGGTGGGACACTTTAAACCAAACAGGGGTAGGATGAATGGGGAAGTGACATCACTGTCATGAATGTGTGTTGTTGTGAGATGTAGATAAGTAAATGGTTTGTGTATGGGATTGTGGGTGATGGTTAGAGATAAGATATCTTGGAATTTCACTGGGGGGCTCAAACTGTCATTGACGTCACGTTTTGTCTTTGGTTGTCGTGATATCATTGTTTGGCAGTACGAATTTTCCAATATAGGTTTGAGATATTTCATTATTATTGAGTAATGTTATTGAGTATGGTAATTTTTAGTCTAGAGTCGAGATGGCGGCAGAATTTAGACCTTTTCTGAATAATTAATTACAAAGTAACATTGGTGTCTCCCGCCCTCAAACACACACACACGCACACACACACATACGTTTTTCTTGTCAATAGAAGAGTAAGGGAATTCTTTGTTTGGAGTCAAGATGGCGGTAGCATTTAGACCTTTTCTGAATAATTAATTAATTGCAAACTATCATTGGTGTACCCATCTCAAACACACACACACACACACACACACATACGTTTTTCTTGTAAATAGATAAGTATGGGAATTCTTAGTTTAGAGTGGAGATGGCGGTAGTCTTTAGACATTTTCTGAATAATTAATTATAGCCTATCATTGCTGTCCCCTCAAGCACACACTTTTTTTCTACTATACATAACTCATCCAAATATTTTGATTTGTCTAATATTTTAAGATCTTAAACTTCATTACTTTTTCTAATTAATGTTAACTTTATCACAAAAGGTTTTGGCTATTGGAATTTTTACTTTAGAGTCAAGAATGGCGTCAGCCTTTAGAGATAAAAATTAGTTATTTTTTGAATGAGAAACAAACGGCATTTTAAAAAATAAAAATAAATAAATAAACAGAGATTTTAACGGATTACAAGAACTTTTGTATGTAGTCTAGAAAAATTCTAATGACAATTTAGATTAACTTATATTCTCTACAGAATGGATCTTCTGAATGCCAATAGATATTCCAAAACAGTTGAATTATAACCCTTTATCCACAGCATAGCACACACAAAACACAAGGGTTGAAAGAAGGAAAGTTCTGTAAATAACCTGAAAATCTAGTTGATGCTCCTTCCTTTAGATTTCTGTCCGTTTGGTACTCTTCACTAATTTCATTAGCACTGGGGGTCATGCTATGTTTTTTACCACGGTGGCGAGCTTAAAACTCAACGTGTGTTTTTCATGACTGATATTCACAAGTGACAAGTAAATTCGCATTTCTTGATGTGGAGTTTTTGATAAGGTTCTATTTTTTTTCCAAATTGATTGGTTATTTTTCTCTATTTTACTTTTAAAATTCAGTTTAACTAGATATTTTAACCAGAATAACTGAGCAAAATATACAAATAAATAAATTGTGTGTGAATTTATTTTTCTCCCACTTTAGATTTTTGATTTGTGTTATCTTAAAGATATGTCATTTCCAGTTGCAATTTTGTCATACCTATATGTAACATGCGCTGTTTGAGTTTGGAATTCTGCGTTAGCGATTTGTTATTGCCACCACAAATAAATTGTTATTGCTTATTATTTCAAATGAATATTAGCTCTGCAGTGTATTTTGTTAATTTCTATGTTACCTGTTATTTTCTATGAACCTGTTATATTACCTGAAATATTATTTACAATATTTCATTATTGTAAATAATATTTAGAAATATTACTGTATTTCTTGTATTTCTAAATCTAACATACAGAAATTCAATAAAGTGAAAAAGACAATAATTTTTTTGTTTCTTACTCTATTTATTTAACATTTGCGCTGATGTTCATAATGTATGATATGCCACGGGTGCGTAGGTGAAATTCACGTGATTTTCTTCATGTGTTATTTCAAAACTAGTTTACCACCAACTCCCTTGTTTGGCTCATTTCCATTAGGCCCAGGTAATTGTTGTCCTCTCAGCACGGCATTGATTTCACAGTAGGGATATTTATATATATTTTAACACATTTATTATATTAGGTATTTTTTCCAACACAAATAAATATTTATTCTTATTTCAATTGAATTTGGTACTATAATTTTCAACTTAATTCCAAAGATTATACTTCAGAATTCCGTATTTGTCACCGCTATTCTATTCTGTTAATTTCACAATGTAGTGCGACAGTTTGTACTAAGATTTAGAATTTGCATTCATAATTTTTTTTTCAAACCGATTGATTGTTTTTCTCTATTTTACTTTTAAAATTCAGTATAACTACATATTCTAACAGAATAACTGAGCAGAATTAATAAATATATAAAGTATATGAGAATTTATTTTCCAACACTGTATATTTCTGATTAAGTCTTACCTTTAAGGAATCTATGTTATCCGGTCACCTTTTGTTGTACGTAGGTGAGAAATCATGTGTTTTGGTTTGAACTCTTGGTTTCCGTTGGGAAATTACCAATATAACTATTAATTTTACCTTCGATTCCTTGTGCTCTTAACCTATTTCTGTAAGTAGAATTTATTTGTGAATTATTTTACCACACTGTTAATTTTCATTCATTAACCTTGTTTGTAGATAACGAACAAATAAAACTTTTAATTCAATGAATCAAAAAAAAAATTCTCTGGTTACTTTGTGGCATGAAATTTCACAAGGAAAAAAAAAAAAAAAAAAAATCATCAACGACACCCAATTTTTTCATTTAATTTACACAATTTTATTGAACGAAATATTATTTACAAATTGTATTTACTGAATCTAACAATATAGAAAATAAATAAATTGAAAAATACATCAAAGGTTTTTCCATGGTTGTGGAATTGCCATCGTATGGTTTTGACAATGTGACTCTCATCTGAATGTTAATTTTCATTTCGTGTTTGTTTGTTGGGAATTTATTACTGTAGTAGTAAAATTAAGGGTTGCATATTTATATTTTCGAATCCAATACGTATACTTCAGAGAATTATTAAAAGCACAGAATCTTTCGTTATGTTTCCAAAAGCATTTAAAAGTACACATTATGTTTTCACGTTTTGGGCATCCAATTTCATTTAAATCAAGAACAGGCCTCCCTATTAACTTCGTTAATGTTTTTGATTTTTCTCTTCCTTTGGCAAGTAATATATGATATTTGCATGTTGATTCTATCATCCAATCTCTTAGTTTGTCCAAAGCTAGTGAACCAATTTCCCACTTCAGCTGATGGCTATATTTTATTAACCAAGAATTCTGTTTTTTAACTCTTTCAGGTAATTCTTTCCAACTACAAGGTGATTTTGTCACTGCATATCTTACACTAATTCCATCAGAAATACAAATTTCTTTAGGAAATAAATTTGAACTGTTATTCAACAAAAATTGTACATCAATTATCCCAATGATAACTGAAAGTTCGTATTTTTCACCCACAGTCGATTTTTCATAATCGTTTTCCTTCATTCTTCTTCTTCTTCTTTTTCTTCTTAGATTACTTCATATGGCACCACAAATGAATAGTTATTTATTATTATTTCACTGATTATTAGCTCTGATCGTATACTTTATGGTAACATTCGTTTACAAAATTCTAAACAATTAGAACTTTTCACAAAGAAACTTTCAAAGAATTTGTGGCTCACCCATTATTTTTGCATTACCAAACACAAATCACAAAACAGCAGCTGCAGTGGATGAACGATTACCTTAAGTCCAAAGTCACTCGACTCTCTGGTATTTTCTTATAGTACTGTTTACACTTACCATCCCCTACCCTGACCGTTCCTTCAAAAATGAACCTTTTGCGCAGATGACTCAACGACATGTTTTCACATGCTGTTGGATATACTGTTGGTGTGTTTTTATCTTACTTTGTGTAGGGAAAGGTAAAATTTGTATATGTGTTATCTGTAGAGTACAAACATTTTCTCTATGCCAAACTTTAAAGAAGTGTTAAAGTCACATTTTGTTGGTTTAATTAGGTGCTTCTCTCTTTCTCTCTCTCTGTAAAATAACCAAATTCTAACAGTTCGGATTTTCGATTATGTGAATGATTTGTTTTCAGATAACTCAAATACTGCCAATAGGTAGCATTAGACAATTTCTAAAATAATCAATACATGGATATTCCTTTTCAATACTTTTTTTTCCTGTCCTGGCATTAATTTCACAGTTGTGATTTTTTTAAATAATTAAACAGAATTGCATTAAGATATAAAGTTGTGGATTTAAATATCAAGATCTAATCAGAATAACTGAGTAAAAATTCACTGTGGAAAAACACAACAACAAAAACACACATCTTTGTTCATTTAAGTTTACAAATGCACATTTTATTTTGCTGAAATACTATTTACAAGTATATTCACTGAGAAAAATTCGAAACATGTAATTACCTAAAAATATTTCACAATATTTAATTTAGACTCTTAACATTTTCCAAAGAGTTCAATGAATAAAATTTTTGTTACTCACTGTTTCTTGGTTACATTACATCAAAATAGCTGGTCATGCAAAAGAATTTTTAAATCAGATACCATGCTAACCACACTTCAATACGTTTGATATTGTGTCAGTCTGGAAATGACACCATGCCTCACTAAACATTCTGTGTATTCTTTTGTCAGCTAATATACACAAACAGTTTTTGTAAAATGTTCGTAACTGTCTCAAAATAAAGAATCTTTATCGAATTGGATAAAATCTTGAAGTCTAATTTTACCATTGATGAATTTAAATGTTGAGCGATAATTTTTCCCATTATATGAACAGATGGTAATTCAGTTTCCAAAAACAGTAAATGATTGTACATCAATGTTGTACATTTTTGGTGAAAATCTCTCAGCTTCTTCACAACTAATAGAAAAAACCTTACTTCCATCAGCTCCTGTATCATCAAGTATTAGTTCCCCATCTTGGCATTTCAGAATATAACACTCACCGAGGTCCATTTCATAGTCAACTCTTCTTTGCAAGTAGCCGAGGATATCAGACCACTTCCTGCATAATTTTTCCCAAGTGGTCCGGGATAAATACATCACAATGTACGTGTCTTCTAAAATAATAATCGGTTTCCATCCTTTTAGAGCTAGGTGAAGAGTTTTGTCTCGTGCTATTTTCCTGAAGAAAGAAAATTTCGATGACTTTTGTGGCTCACCCATTATTTTACTTTACTTTACTTTCCTGGATAGCAATCACCACAACACAATACGATAACTTCACAGGATGAACGAATTGTTGTAACTGCAAAGACACTTGACTGGTTTATTTTTCCTTATAGTACTGTTTACCTGACCCTTAACCCTGACCATTCCTTCCAAAATGAAACTTTGCGCAGATGATTCATGCACATGTTTCTACATGGTGTTGGATAAACCATGACGACAATGACGGATGTGTGTCACCCTGGGAAAATTCCAAGATATCTTATCTCAAAAACATCACCCACAATTCCATAGCCAAACAAAACATGACAACAATGTCGTTATGTGTTTGAATATTTTTGCGGAACATATGTCTCTCATACTGTGATATCACAGAGGGTGACAGATGTCTTCCCTGCAATGCTCCCCCACCTAACCCTAGTCTCTCACCATCCCCTCTCTTCCAGAAGATGTCTGCTCAGCCTAGTGGAGATGAGTGAGCTCATCGTTTGCGGATATCTTTTAGTGATGTCACCTCCAATTGATACTGATAAATTTTTTGGGAAAAAAAATTAAAAAAAGCGTTTTTTATGAAACTTTTTTGGAAAAAAAATAAAAAAACGCGTTTTTTTATTTTTTTTCCAAAAAAGTTTTCATAAAAAACGCGTTTTTTCCTAAAAAGTTATCATAAAAAAACAGTTTTTTAAATTTTTTTTCCCAAAAAATTAATCACCGACGGGGATATCACCGACTATACCGCTTACATCCCGATTTTGTATCAACCAGCTATTTCCGCGAAACATGTTTTCGGTTTATCACTAAGCAAATTCTTTGGTTATATCGAGGCGCGGTCGTACATTGCATGGAAGGATAATTTCCAAGATGGTGCCCTGTCTGTTTCCTTGAGTCACCGAAGTTCGAAGTCACCTTTGTCCATTTTGGTGGTCCCCCACGTATTTATATTCAGTGCACGTTCCGCATTCTTCAGGAGTTAATGGCAGATTTCATTTAGCAAAGGAATATCTCTAATATTTTGGAGGGCGGGTGTATCACAAAGTTAATTGTCAAATAAAATTATTTACGCACATGTCATACACTCGCCTTCCAAAATATTAGGGATATCCCCTCAAAACTAAATATTACGAAAATAGTGTAGTTCTACTGCATTTTATTTCATTAGGATATTTTCTTGAAATAGATCTTGGGATTGTGGGGCCTGTGGCTCAACATCTAGACTCGCACCTGATTGCTCATCATAAAAGGAAAGAAAAAAGAAAGATAAATTTATTGCTGCGTGGTTTGTAAATATTAAAATTGGATCTTATTAGGTCTTAAACTGATCTCATTTATTAATGAGATATTTTAACTAATAGCGACAAGCGGGAACATGCAACCAGCAGAGAACTAAAATTAAAACTGATATTCGTTTTTACCGTTTCAAGATCGAGACAAGCCATGAAGAAGGTTGCCCTTCTGCTGTGTTTCTTTTTCGTCCAGTCGGTGCATTGCCGGAATAAATGTCCGTCATGCAAAACGCCAAGTGACGTCTGCTGTAGTTTTAATTACAAGGATTGTTGTCCTGAAGGTGAGTTGGTTTTCCTTACTCATAAGTGCTTCTCCTCCTTATTTCATCTGTGCGCGGTTTCCGATCATCCTGAGTTCGAAATGTCGAGAGAGGATTGTCTTGTAACGTTTAAATGATCTTACTGACATTTAACCTTTTTTGTGTGTGTGTGCTTGGCCTTTTTTTTTATCTTACAAAGCGATTTACCAACTTTTCCAGATGTTGTATTACATTTGCTAACAATCACAAACTAATCATTGCGATCGCATATTTATTTGCTGATGAAATAGTGGATGGAAGACATCTTCCATCAGCCTAATCTGATTTCGCCATCCAATCAAAAGACGAAATCTTTTCAGTTGAAATTTCAGAGGACTGAATCTGAAAAGTCACATTCGGTGTTGAATTTAAGGATAAGGGATCCATGGCTGGGGAAAAAAGCATTGCATAAACTTCGGAATCGCTATTAATATGTGTTATTCACTCTCTCTCTCTCTCTCTCTCTCTCTTTTTAGACGATATATTCATCTTTCAATGAATATGTCGTCTAACCTGTTGACAACTCCTTGGCAAACATTAGCCATATTTCATTATCAAAAAATCGGGCGTGGATGTGTCAGAGCACGGCCGGAGGGGTTTTATGAATACGTCACGTCAGCGGATTATATATGTGTTGGGAAGTGTAAATAAATGAAAACAAGTTTAATAATCGATTATAATTTTATTTATCATAGGGCTATGGTGAGAGAAGTAAGATGCAAAGGGTAGACAAGATACATCCAAGTTTCTGGCGAAAGTCAAATTAACACAAGTGTTACCTAGCGTGTTGCCGTGGTCTGAACGTAAGTGAGATTAAACTAGCGTTCCATAAAGTCTTGCAGTTATCGGTTTTGTGACACATCGACGTTGAACTCACCGGTGTTGATGGGCGTATGGGTCTGGCTCGATACTGGAGATTATTTTCTTTATGCATGTCGAGTATTGCAGCAGAGATCGATAGATACAGCATTCTATCGCTGACGATGAAGCGTTCGAATGAATGCACACAGCTCCGAGGACCAATTTAGATACACCGTTGATCGTCCAGGCATATCTCCCACTGATATGCCTGGACGAGTCATAAGTCGAAGAACCTGGACTGGTTCTTCGCCTTATGACTGACGATTCCACTGATTGTTCTTCGATTTAAGCTTACAACTGACATCAGTGGTAACGATACGTTGAAAATCGGTAAAGCTGTTGAGGTTCCTGTACATGGCGACTCCACCGGCGCTGCGTTTGGACGATGACGACAAAGTTGACGGTTGATTGCATCTCCTTTCTATGGCTGTATTCTTACATGCTTTAAGTTCGAAACCAGATACATTCACAGGTGTGGCATCATCCATCTATCCTTGGTCATCACTGATGATCAAGTAGTCCGGTCTGTTCATAATTGACTCATTTATCTTCGGTGTGCTCCACCAAATTCTGTGCGTTGATCGCAAAGACAAGTAAAACTCTCCGCCATGAATTTTCGTCATTGTTATGATCATCATCTGCGTTTAATATCTGGACCTCCTCTGTGATCGCAGCAGTCAACTATCGTCGACCACAGAAACTGTCAACTCACTTAACCAGTGTCGGCAAGTGGTGTTTCTTCATTGTCTCGTATTCGTCGCATATCTCCCTGAGAGTGGGTGCTGAATTTCCGTAACCGTGATGAAATTTATAATCGTCTCTCTCGTTAGTTAAATACAGTCGTCGATAGAAGTGACTCTGCTCAGTGCAACGTACACCAGTTGATTTTGTTGAGACTTGTCGTACTGAAAGACAACTCGATCAAAAGTGCCTGCTTGCGATTTGTGAATCGTTATGGCACAAGCGGGCTCGTCGACCTCTAATGCTCTTCCATTTTCACCGACCTTCCGAAATCCACATTCATTTCGTTCAATCCATCTTCTGAAGAGGTGGAATAGTCGCTTACTTCATTTACATCCATGGGTTCGTGCGCCACCGCCGCCGAAGTGCTGGCGCCATCAGCCGCGCTGTGCCACTTCCAATTTCTTTCGCTCCTGATACTTCCTTATTCGTTCCGACCCAGACATTGGGATATTACTGGAAAGCTGACAAGGTGCTCTTTTCCGTCGTATGGGTTCGGCATATTTCCGGCTGGCTTTCCGGCGAGTATAGGCGGACATTTTGAAAGTTCTAAACCCTTTCAACTGCAATTCACATTTACTTCACCAATACTGTACTGAAATTGAAGAATTATCCGTTATCTCGATAGATCTCGACGAGAGCTGTTGATTGACACTAAAACGAGCGTTGTACCACGACAGAATGCGAAGTGATATTGAGTGGAAGTTTCCGAGGCGCAGTGGATCGTGCACAGAACGGCGGAGCCCCTACTGCCACCCGCGGGGCGCTATCTGAAGGTCACTCTCGAATCTTTATTCCCTCAGCTATCGAATGATATAAGTTTGGTTTGGCTACCTTTAATACTTTAGAAATTATTAAGCCAAACCTTATTGAATGATTTTGTTACACTCAACTTTTCGTCCCGAACCCCCAAGTACCGTCCTGAATTTAAAGATGTATTCACGTCAAAAAAAATCAGTCACGTCAAAAATCCACATTTTATTCCCTTATGGAAGTAGGCAAGGCCGTTTTAGCCCTATCTAACTTTTGGAGACTGAGTGGGCAGTTCAATCTCGACTGATACCCAGTCAGAGATAGCTGGCCCAATGCTATCACTAATTAAGCGGCACGCAGTGAAGAGAGACGGTCAACATGTGCCGCCATCTCGTGATCCCTAATCCTAACGCAATATATTTAATGTCTGAAGATAGCGTGGGTTGTACGGTCGATTTTTCCAGTTTACGGGACGAAAAACCAGAGTTTCCGTGAAACAAAAAACAATTGCCCGTGTCAGAGATCGATCAACTCGGGAGCCGGTGTAAGAAAAAGTTCCTTTAGTCAGCCATTAGAATCAAACTCGTGACGATCTTTTTTCGGTAGGCTTAGCGCTGAGGAGTGTAAACACCACTTCCGCAGAGCTACACAGGCTTTACATTTCATAAAATGGCCTATCATAAAATATATATATATATATATATATATAATTATTCCCCTACAGGAGAAGGCGAGGCCGTTTTAGCCCAATCTAAGTTTTGGAAACTCAGGGTACATGTCAATTGCCGCCAGTGGTCAGTAGGAGTTCGCTGGCCCAAGACTCTCGCTAGCATTTGGTGAAGAGACGGCTGACAGGTTCCGTCACCTTGCGGCCCCTAATCCTAACTCAGTATTTTTTATTGTCTGAAACAATGTTGGTTGTACGGTCAATTTTCTTGAGTTTACGGGAAATGAAACCGGAGTTTCAAGAGGAAAGTCACGCTTTCCGGTGCCAGAAACCTACTAATTCAGGAAGCGATCGATGAGAGGCTTAGAAAAAGATCATCTATTCGACGACTGGAAAAAATGAACTTTGGCCTTTCTTCAATCATCCTAATACTGTGTGGGTGGAAACGCCACTTCCGCTGAGCTACACAGGCTCTGCGCAAATGTGTGTGTCGCATCCACTGTGTTTTCCAAAGATAACACAAGCAAATACATCGCATTCATAGTCTCTTCAGCTTCCAAAAACTGGTTCCTTTTCAGCTCAAGTCATTACTTCATTTGTAGCAGTGCTAATTCCACCCAACCTTAGTATATTTTTCTCACTATCGCACCGAAATATCGCTGAAATATTATAGTGGCTATTCAGAAGGAGAAATCACTTATTTGATGATCCTACTTCACAAATCTCACTCCATTCGCTTTCTCACAGTTTCCGAAGTATGTACTCTGTTGTGCCTATTTTGATCATCCACTGTTTGTGCTGCTCCGCAAAACTGCTTCCCGCCGTTTCTTAACTTTCGTATAAGCGCTCAAAACACAAAGCAAGTGTGGATCAGCATCCACAATTCACTTTGAGATTTATCGGACCATTTTTCTCTTTCTTTCTTTCTTTCTGCCTATCTTTGTTATTTGGAACTGCTTTCTCCACACATCCTCCTCCTCCTCAAGACTTGCAGTTGTTTCAAGAAGTACACTACTAAGATTTCTCTATCTCTCACCTTAATCGGAGAGAAAGAATAGCCAATAGTGATGTTCCCTAATCTGTAAAATCTGAACGGAAATATTTAAGAATTCCTTGTGATTGGTCTGAAATTTTCTGCTAAGCAAAAGAGCGCTTAAGTTTGTGGTTTGAGATTTTTATTGTTGTTTGTTGTCGATGCATTATACGATGCCATATACGATTTCTATTGGACGAATCTTTTAAGGAGAAGAAATGACCAAGAAAACGGTCACAGGTGTTTAATACGTTCAATTGTACACTACTTGTGTATTTGTTGTGAGTCTAACTATTTAGTGGAATCCATTCAGGACATCTATAAAACAATACAATTACCTGAAGTGTTTACAACATCTATCTGCGTACCAATTCAAAGAAACAAATGCACAAAATTGCGAGGATCGCAGAACTGTGAGCCTAATATCCCATGCATCTAAAATTACTTCAACAAAGAAATTAAAAGAGCCCTAAACGGTGAATTGAGTGAATAACAGAAAGGCTTCAGAAGAGGAATGGGAACCATTAATGCTATCCTTGAACTAAAAATACTAATGGAAAGATCACTTGAAAGAAATAGGAACATTTGCATATGCTTCATAGACTTTCAAAAGGCCTTCGACTGGATAAAACATAATAAAACGTTCAATATATTAGTTAGACATAGAATTTCATGTACTTAAGATTATAAAAATGATTTTCATCAAACAGAAAATGCAGCTGTTTAACTCTGAGACTTCTGAAGTGAAAATAAAAAGAGGAGTTAGACAAGGTTGTATCTTTTCACCAAATCTATTTAATATCTATAGTGAGACAGTGATGAAAAAGATTGAAAAAACAAAAAATTGGAATTAGTATCAATGGTATAAAATACAACAATCTTAGATATGCTGATGATACCATTCTAATAGCAGAAAACAGAAACCAATTAATCAAATTACTGCAGCTGCTAATTAAAGAAGGTAAAGAATTTGTATTAGATGCAAAAAAGACCAAGTTTATGAGAATCTCAAAAGAAAGCAGATCCGAGCCAGATATATTCATAAACAATATGAAAATTGAACATACAACAGAATACAAATATTTAGGCACCTACTTTACTGCAGATGGAAAGCAAGATAAAGAAATAAGAATAAGAACAGCCGTAGCTAAAGATGCATTCTGGAAAAATAAAGATCTGCTCAGAAGTTCTGTGAGTATCGAGACAAAGAAAAGAATGATAAGAACATTAGTGAGATCTGGATATTCAAGAAGAGAGTAAGGCAACAGATAATGGCCTTTGAAAAGTGGTGCTATAGGAGAGCTCTGAAAATCCCATGGACAGAACATGGGACAAATACAGATGTCCTACAGAAAATGAGAACACAGAGATCTTTCTTATTACAGGAAATGATCCAGAGAAAGATTAGATTGACAGGACATGTATTGAGAGATTCAGCAGGACAGAGAATACTAACAGTTTAAGAAGGAAGAATTATGGGAAAAGGATCAAGAGGACACAACCTCAATTGGTCCTAAAGGGGAGATGGGGAAAATTCGGCGAACCGCACACGATAAAAAAACAGAATCCCTTCTTCCACCCAACGTATTAATGATGTGCTAACATACCCCAGATATTTCGTCGGTAGATTATCATAAAAAAATAGTTTTATGTTTTCTTGTGGGCTTTTCTAAATTAGCAGAAACAGAGTTAAAAAGACTAAATAAATAAATAAAAATAAAATAGCGATTGCGCAGTTCAAGAGAAACTAAGTGGCTATAAATGCTTCACGATCTGACCTCTGATTCATGATTATCGTTTACAGCGGCATTGCGAGATAAATCCTAGACGTATTTGCTTATTGACGGAACAAGCGACACAAATATTTACAGAGGAAACTGAACCCCGAAGAGTTTATGACTGTTTCTATTATCAACGAGTCGCGCCCGTGCAACAGAAATGCTTCTCTTCTTATCAGCATGTAACACTCTTTTCCAGAATCCAAAATTCTCGGTGGTTTTAAGTGAAATTAAAACAGGTTTAATATTTCGTTCAGACGAGATCAGTTTGCTAAATAGCGAATTCAATGAAAATCTTAAACGTGAAGTAATCAATCGATAAATAAATAATCCGGCATCAGCGTCTTTTAAAGATACCCGGAAAGGAACAAACAGCACTGAACTGCTTGAGCCCTGGAACTCGCGAGAGAGTTCTTCCCATGTCGTGCTAGAAAGAGACGGGGTTTTTCCTAACCCCAGTAACTAGTATTAATCGGAATTTACTCGTGAGTATTCTACTGTTTTATTTTGTTACCATTTGCTGTAATTTCTATTACCTCGGTACTTCTCAACTCTGCTTCGTGTTATTTGTTTATTCTTTATTTAAACTTCGTGAAATGTCATAAATGGTCGATGCCGCCACTTATCTATTTATACTCGATCTTACGTGTTCTCACGCTCTATAGTCTTACACAGTGGTGGCGCACTCAGGATTTAATCTTGGGGAGGGGGCCCCGAGTTGAGTAGACGATTTGAGAATACACACTACGACCTACGACTGGGCATCTGCAGCGATCGCCAATACATGATACCCGCGATCTCCTCTGGCCCGGTTCGGGCAAACGAATTAATGCTCAGTCCAACTGAGCACTACTTCTTTTGCCTTGAGTTCATAGCGGCAGTGATTCCCGAGAGCTATAGGGTATTCCCACCTTATGTGGCCGCTAATTCATAAGGTAGTATAGAAATAGAAGACACAACATAAATAAAAAAATGAATTTTAACTAGGAAAAGATTTTGGGAAATTTTTCTGGTGTTTTTTTCTTTTTCTTTGGGGCGCACGGGCCCCTTGTGTGCGCTATTGGTTTAATAAATGTATTTGTTTTTCTACTGCCCCAATCAGACTATGTATTGAGTGCGAGATTATAAGATTTTCAACTTAAAGCAGATATTGTTAGCATTCCCTACTTATGTTAATCTTTACCGTTAATTAGTTGCGGCTTGATTATTGATCACTTAATCTTATGCAAGTTCGAAATCTTCAGGATAGTGCATTGACAGAATCAGTCTAATGTGTTGTTCACAAACCATTTAATTAATTTACACAGTCTTATCCACATTAACACATATATATACACTCGGGTCTCTTTATATGCGGATCTTTTTTTATGCGGATTTGAAGTTATGCGGTATAGTACGCCCACAGATACGAGACCTTTCGACACTTCTGTGCATGTCAACAGAAGAAGATTCCATTCCGATAACAGGGTAATCCAGCGTTACTCAAACTTTTCCTACGACGGAACACTTCAGAAATCCTGAAAATTTCAAGGAACACCTTGGTTATTTTGTAATGTATTAATTAATTACGAATTGTTAATTTAGCTGATTTATCATTATTAATTAATAATTAATTAAACATAAACATTAAATTAATTTGTGCCGATTTTCATTGACATATCGCATTCTGATCACCAATTTTTATGTTATTCTAAGTACTAACGAGTGAGATGTGAGTTTTCCCCTCCCTTTGAACATCCTGGAGATTGCTTTGTAGGCTGGAGGTGGATGAATCACTATCTGTTGGGTCACAAACACCTTCAATAAGAGAAAATTAAAGAAAGTTCGTTGTCTCTTATTCATATTAAATTTTAAATCTGCAGGCTTATTACTTTTAAAAAATCACGGCACTACGGTTTCGAAACAAGAATGTGGATAATGCCTTAAGTGACGATGATATTATTGGATATCGAATAACTTTAGATATCGTCGAAGATTCAGAAAACGGTAGCGAAGTGGAAGAAAAACCTGTCCCTCTCACTGCAAATGTAATCCGAGAAGGTCTTGAAATGTGCAATAAATTGAAAATCATTTTCCTGTTAATGACACAAATTCTGAACGAGCCTTGAAATTCCAACGTGAGCCGAAGAACTGTTTGTCTGGATATCGCGAGCTGTATAAAAAATTAGTGAAATCATCATCGCAATGTTTAATCACTGATTACATTGTCAGAAGAAAAAAATCAGCACAGAATGAGGATGAAGCTAATTCCGTTTGTGAAGAACCATTGCCCTCACCGTACAGATCTGATGGGTTGAATGTCTCTTCTGGTGATGAAAGTGATTTCGCACCAGTTCGCAAACGTTGCCGAACATTGTCGAATAGCGACGATAATTCTGATGACAAAATGTAAAAAAAAATGTTACTTTTCAATAAAATTAAATGAATAAAGCGTTACAACAAACTTAGGCATTTTTAAACTTTTTTATGCGATTTTAGGTTTATTTTAATTCATTGCTACGGTTTTATGCGGTTTTAGAAAATTATGGAACGTATCCCTAATTTTTCAACGTAAGTGAGGGTTTTTTGTGCGATTTTTTATATGCGGTTTTCTGTAGAACGGGAACGTATCTACCGCATGAAAAGAGACCTGATTGTATATATACTTATTTCAGAGCTTATTTCAATATTAATTTATGCAATGCAATCTTACTCTACCCATAAGCAGACCCACTTGATGCACATTCTTGCTCGGGAATATCACATACATAAGTACTTACAGTTCAGCACTGCTTTTTACATGTGTCTACTCGAAAGCATCGTTCACGTTTCTTCTTTGTTCGAGAGGTCGATCATTTTCTGCCCTGAAGGACCCTTAACATGGCGGCACTGTGTTAAGGGTCCTGAGGCTCCTTCCTAGCGAGACGTTCCATCAATCGACGCAATACTTCTCATGGCGGTGGATTCAGGTAGGAGAAGATTGAGAACTCTGAGAGCTACGACGCTTTCCTTCCAGTTACCGACAACGGACCTCACCTGGCAGCGGAAGACCCAGGTAGAAGATTCAGAAACATCGCACACTACGGTCGACATTGCAGAGCAGCCTTATTTAAAGTCCATTGTTTGTTTGTTTTTTTTCCCTAAGAAGGTAAAACTTCCTTGTGTGTGCCAAAGATCAACCAGTTCTTCTCGAATCAGATGACGAAAGAGTCTGGAAAAAGTTCCTTTAGTTTAAGACGAGACGGAATCGATGAGGTTTCTCTTCTGCGTTACGGAAGTCACCACAAAGTCACACACGCGTTTGTAATTCGATATTTTTAAAGAACTTTTGTGAAAGCAAAAACAGCAATCAGAACGGTTTCATCGTAAGTGTTTTTATTCAAGTTATTTGCTGCGCCCGAAACGATTCCACCTTCTTTTTGGGAAGTGCATACTTCAGCTTTTCCCAGAAGAACTTCTCTCCCCACAGAAGAAATGTGGTAGTCGCAAGGTACGCTCTGATGTCCGGATGCAGATCAAGGTCCGACGGCAGCTCTTCCAACTTGATCATGATGATGCGGCTGATCTTGTCTTTGAGGAATTGAGCGTGCGCCATCTGAAATTCTAGAACACACCATTCGCTCTGTAGGAAGCTCCTGTGGGAGATAAAAAGACGGTGGGTCATAATGATGTCGGAAAGAAGCAGCTTTAAGATTCCCACATAACATTATCAAAGAAAACTTAAATTAAGTCATAAGCAAATTAAACTTTGTAATTCCCACCAACATCGTCAGTGTATCTTAACCCTAGAAATATTGTTCGCAAAACATACAAATACCAATTAATTCTATAGGGGAGAGAGAGGAATCCTGCGCTACACTACTTAACAATTGGAGTAAAAGAAATTCATAGGAAAGGTTAAACTGCAATTTGTAGAAAAACATACAAACTCAGGGTTAGGAGATAAAACATTCCAAGAGATTTGCCAAGTAGCGTGTTCGCCCTCCTCTGGCCGAGATGACCGCTTGCACCTTGGGATTCGTTCCATTACACCACAGAAGGGGTCCTCAGGTATTCTGGACCACCCACACGCAATACCGTCCCAGAGGTCAGCAACCGAACGAAGCACTGGCATCGACCACCGGATGCTGTGTTCCACACGATCACACCAATGTACGATGAGATTCGAAGCAGAAGAATTAGGCGGCCAGGGGTGCACACGGAATGCGTGGATATGCTCTTCGATCAATAATTGCCCATTGCGATTCCTGTGGCACGGAAGAGTCAAGATCCATTGGGGCACATTGTGATCACGAAAGGAAAAACCAGAACCGAAACAATCCCCCAGGTAAGAATTGGCGGTCAAAGGTTGGTCAGTGTGCGCTTATAGGACTAGTGATGCCCACAAGAATAAGCCCCACAGGAGGATACGCCCGCCACGGGCATGTTTCCAACCAATCGTGCTGTCTGATTGGCCGGAAATGATCTGTCTCTCTCTATGTTCACTGCTCATCTACAGATGCCGTATGGTCACTCCGATGCGCGATGATGTTCCACACTAGGCCTCGCCATGTAGTCCTCTTGTTTGCCCTTCTGGCAGCCTCAACTCTCTGAAGATCAGTCACTCCACAGGCCATCCATCCATCTCATTGATGGTCTACCCCTGCCTCTTTTTCCAGGAATTTTACCTTCTATTACTATTCTGAGAAGTCCTCCTTCCATCCTTTTCATGTGTCCAAAATATTTTAACTTGCTTAATTCAATATCTTTAAGGAGCTTTAAAGTTATATTAATCTTTTCTAACACCAATTCATTTGTGCGCCTTTCAGTGTATGATATCCTCAACAGCCTTCTGTAACACCACATCTTAAAAGCAGATATCCGTTTCTTATCTGACTTCTTCAGGTTCCAAGTCTCGCATCCATAAGTTGCTGTTGGAAAGACAACTGCATCTAAAATCCTCAACTTCGTTCCCATGGAGATTGATCCATCCTTCCAGATTTTAGACAGGTCTCTGACTGTTGTTTTAGACATTCCTAACCTTTTTCTGACATCTTATGAACAGCAATTCTACACATTAATAATCGATCCCAGGTACTCAAATTTGCTGACTTCCTCAATTATTTCTCCATTAAGATACACTTGTTCTCAAGAGCTTCTCTGTTTGTTTTTCCTTTGAGAACCATGATCTTTGTCTTGCTAGCATTGAGTTGAAGTACTCTGTTAATACTGATCTTGTTAACTTTGTCAAGAATTAGTCCTAGTTCTTCCATGTCATTACAAAAGAGTACTGTATCATCAGCGTACCTCAGATTAATGATCAATCTACCTCCTATCGTAATTCCTGTCCTGATCTCATCCAATGCTTCATTCATGATGTCCTCTGCATATATACTAAACAAGTGAGGAGAAAGTAAACATTCTTGTCTAACTCCTTTTCCAACCGCACCTGGAGCCTTATTGCTGTTGAGCTGCTTAACTGCTCTTTTAACTTCATGCCAAAGTGGGGGAGGTTCCAAATCAAAATTTTCCAAATCAAAACGATCCGGCTGGCCATAATATTTGGCTTTATGAGAAACAAATGTGTGGGGTGTAAGGAGAATTCATTTGAAAATGGAAATGTGCCGAAGATATTACACGGATGAAAAGTGGCCAACGTACGAGTGTATATGCATAAACAAAATTTGTTCAATAGTATAGTTGTGGAGCGCTGGGTTGTTGGTGGATTAAAGAGCAGAGTAGAGTAGATTGCGCTTACCCTCCCACGACGAGTTCTTGGAGGTGTCGTGTAATTACACCTCTACACATTATTACGAAACCTATTAGGTTACCTAGTAAGCATCAAATGTGGAGTAGCAGTTTTTTGTCGTGTTTTCTCAGCATACTGCTAACTGCAGATACTGTAGCTTTATCAAATATTCGGCTGAATGCGAATCCTCTGATTCGCATTCAGCCGAACTATTTTTCATTTAATAATAGACCTTAAAAACGCAGAGGAATAAATAAAGAAGAAAATTACCTCGAGAGCAAGATGATGGTCCTCTTGCTGTTGCTGATAGCTACGCTGATATTGTGGTGAATGAATTCTCCGGGGATGAAGTGCCGATAATGCAGACACAGGTTGTATTTCGGTAATTGGTTCTCCAATTCTAAATAAGAGAAAATCGTTTCGTTACGATTAATTAAGGTGAAAGTTATCGTGTTTCTTCCCTGAAAGAAAGCTATTCCGTATTAGTCGCAGTGCGTCGTGTTTGTTTTAGCAACGAATAATTTCATATTATTGACACTTCTGTAAAGTGTCAAATTCATTCAATGCTGTTTGAGTACATCAGTAAACGCACTTTTCTGATGTACAGATGGTCTTCAGTCCAATTGCGTCGACATGTCAAAAGTCTACAAAACATTTTGAGAAGTATTTCATCCCATTTTTATCTTTCTGGCGTCACATTCTAAATAAATGAAATAAAAAATAAATGCGCTAACATCTTTTATTTCGCAAAGGGTGTAGGCAGGTCCGTTTAACCCCAACTAACGTTTGGAGACTGGGAAGAGCCAATCTCCACTCTTAGCCATCTGAGATAGCCGACAACACAAAGCTATCAATGATTTTAACAGATAACTGGCTCCATCTCATGAACCCTAACACTATATATTACTGTCTGAAATAATGTGCGCTCTGTTGTGAGTTTTCTTCATTTGGACTAAAACCACGTGTTTCCTGGAGAGAGAGAGATAGGGAAAACCCTACTCGTCTATGCCAGGGATCCACTAAATGGAAAACTGGTCGAAGAAAGGCTTAGAAAAACGTTCCTCTGGTCGGTGACGAGAATCGAACTTAAAACAGTGTTTCATTTGGGCGGCATAGCCCCGTGGAGGCAATAATGGCGTTTCCACAGGGGCTATTTCATTAAATCAGTAATAAATGTATACATCGTCGTTAGTAATATTTAGAGCCTGTGCAGATGCATTTTCCTGAGGGTATCAATATTTATTAAAACTGTTTCATTTGTGAAACCACTTCTCATTAACAGTGGGAGCCTGAGGTGCTTCCCGCACATCCTCTCTAATTCTAAAGTCTTACAGGCCACCTTGATGAGTTCTTTCCTGTTTGCATTTCTCTTTCGTTTCACCAATTGTTTATTTTTTTAAGATTATTTCATATTTGCGACTTATTTCTTATTATCTATGTGACAAACTTTGGTTTTGTGCTACTCTTATTCCTAATTATATGCGAATAGTTTCCTAATATTCCACAGGATTACGTAAAATTCTCTATATTAAGCACAACGATCAACTTATGTCTCTTTAAGCAAACAAAATTCATACTTTTCAAAGGCATTTGAAATCATCTGCTTACTCACCTGATATCAGATGTTTCAGCACAAATTCTTCGTCCTCGTTACTGTACGAAATGAAAGCGTCGAACTGTTTATCGTAATCGAAGTCCTCTTCTTTGATCCAAGTTATCCCGCGGGAGTAGAGCCACACCTTTATCACAACGTGGTTGTGTTTGTAGCAGAAGTACAGCGTGCTACTTGCGATTAACAGCACTAACAAATACATAAAACATTCATTATTATTACTGTTTGAAGAGGGCTCAAGTAGTATGCATTTAAACACACACAAAGGCAAACAAATCGAGGCCTCATTTTACTTAACGATCTGATTATTCATAATGTGAGAGTTCAAACTGAAAAAGTTAATCAAAAACGTAATAAAATTTATTTTTTTGCAGTCAACGCGACTCTTCCCTTTCCACTTTGTTCAGTCATTGGCGATACAAACATTTTTTATTTTACTTTTCATTACCTCTGAATAACAGAAAAGCGACGTGAGTTTGGTGCTTCAAATTTAGAGGATCTGCGGTAACTGATGCTATGAGCGAGGATGGAGATGTAATTCAGGCAGGCACAAAACCGCGAATGAAACACAGCTTGATTATGAAAGACTGAAGTACATGGCCAAAAAGAGATCCCATTTGGTGACCTTTGAACTATGGAAGTAATTCTTGAGTTTTGTGTGTTGTGACCCAGGGGCGAACGCTGGTCTTGAAATTCACGCTTGCTCTTGTTATCATTCAGGGAATGAGAGGTGTGATTGAAGTCTGATTAGCGGAATAATGAATTACTGACCATTTAAAACTATGTACAGGTAACCCTCGTATAACGCGGATGTTAGGTTCGGCAGAAATGCCGCGTTATATAAATCGCGTTAAGGGAGACTCAGATCACATACAATAAGTAGGGTTATGTTCCGAAATCGTTTTTTTTGTTTTAATTATATAAACAACAGTGACAAATCCAACATATAATTAACGTAAGTTAAGAAAACATAAACCATGACACGAATACATAGTATAAAAATTACAAATTGTACTTAAAATTCATTGCACACGATGCATAAATGTTTTAGGCAAGAAAAAAAAAGTGCATATTTTAATCTTTCATATCACGGGGATTTGAGGATCGGTTATAAACATTGGGTTTGTCATGTAATCACCTGATGCATTACTGCAAAACAGTAGCGTAATTCTATCTTTAGAAACTTTGAATCCAGGAGCTGATCTTTCATTTTTCAAAATATAGGTGCGTTTTTGCATTTTTTCCCAATATAACCCGGATTCATCCGCATTGAACACCTGGTCTGCATTATAAATGTTTATAAACTTTGAGAGCTTTTTGTTTAATATGATTTCCATCCAAAGGAATTTACTTTTGAGTGCATCTTCTTTCCAAATCATTAGAGATTTCTTCAATTTTCTCTTAGAAAATTGCGTACACGAGCAACGAGCTTTGCACTTACCGTTGATTATTTTGAGAGAGTTTATTAACCCAGCAATAAACACTTTCTCGGATTTTATGTTCATTGTGTTTGATTATTTGAATTGTTGATTCATTTAAATTCGAAGTTCTTACAACAAATCCTGGTTTTTCTCCATTTTTCAACCGATCCATGATTTTAATTTTTTTTTCTTCGAGAGAAATTTTCTTCGAGACGAATTTTCTTTCCAATATTAATTTTTTCCCTTTCAATGCAATTTGTGGCTTACTATAAAAATAATTTTTTAACATAAAAAAGCATTACATATTAATTATGTATGTAACTCAGCAGAAAATAAAGTGCTCAGCTTGAGATAACACACTTATGATTTTTAATGCGCTTTCGTGGCAGAAAACGAGGACAATTTTAAACAATAAACACATTATACGGTATACAATTGAGTTACATGTGTGCTAAAGGGTGTTTCCCCTAATATAAATTCGCTACGTATAACTACCTGCGCGATACGGGCTGACACAAATTTAACGAAGATAAAATTTGATTTTTAACTCGCGCGGGAAAAATATATGAAAAGATAAAGGGTTACTACAATTTGTGAAACGGGTTATATTGAAACCGCTTTGTATAAGTACCGCGTTATACGAGTTATCTGTACTGACCATTTAAAACTATATATTTAAAAATTTATGTACATTTAATCATACAAATACAACATTTATTTTACAAATGAAATTCTATATTTTTCAATTTAGCTACTTGAATACAAATTCTACCCTATGAAGGTTAGAATTCTTCTTTATGAACTGGTCAATAACATCGTCATAAAAGGTTGGCGATAAAATATATCGTGATAAAAAAATTTAATCCAAACCAACAAACGCAGATCAAAATCGAGCCCAAATTGCCGGAAGAATTTCTTAATCGTGTACTAGAAGTCATTAATTTTACGACAAAATTTCACGATAAATGTCGAAACTGGGTCACTTTTCACGACTTCCTCGTATCGTGCCGTTTAGTTGTCGTTATTGCTTAGATAAGAATCTGAAATATTTGTTTTATACATCATTGTCACTCAAACAGTAGACCGATAGCACTTTGTTATTTTTGTATTCTTTTAAATTTATTTTCTGAACTTCATCTACCACCTAAGGACAGTTAGGGACTTCCATGCCCACGGTGGGATTCGGAAACTCTCAGACTGTTGGTTGGAGAGCGAATACGCTGACCACCCGGCCAACCAGGCAAGTTATATTGACTGTTATTTGTTCACTTCTGACTTAAAGCGCTATAAATATTCTCTCTCTCTCTCTCTCGCTCTCTCTCTTACAAAAGAGAGAGAGCGAGTAACAAAAGCATCCTTTCAATTAGTCGCTTCATGGACATCGGTATCTAAATAGAGAAAAAGGGTGAGGGTGAGCTTTAACTTCCCTCGTGCTTGGCACAGGGAAGTTAAATTTTATTTCCCTGATTTTATGTATTTCATTACTGTTAATGTCGGAGAAACCGATTTCTAAATAAATTATAAACTATGACGATAATTGGCATTTTGTCCAGGATGAAAACTTGTGACGGAACTGACTGGACATTAAATATTTCTGTCGTTTGTTCTTTCAATACTTAAAAAATATTTCACAAATTATGAAGTAAGTGGAGGCGAAGATGTACGAGAACAACTTCTTCAAGTGTCATCCCAAGAAAGAGGTTGGCAACCATGTCAAGGAACCTTTTGGTTTCTTTTGCTGCTCTGGAACATTTATGGTAATTCAAGCCAGTCCAGTCTTTAATGTCTTCAAACCACCTGGGTCTACCTCCTCCTCTTTTTCGTTCAGCTTCCCTTCTGATATTCCGCATTTGAAAACAAGAAACCGAGTCTTGAAAATTGGAACTTGCAACTTGAGAACATTATAAAAAGTAGCGAATTTTGACAACCTGATACAGGAAATGAAAAGACTTAAAGTTCTTGTGATGAGAATTAGGTAAGTGAAACGATTAGATAGGGTGACGACAGCGGAAATCATTTTCCTGCTTGGATGGTCATATGTAATAGAATTTCGGTGTGCTGATCTTCCCAGAGCGGTATAATAAACGGAAAACATCGAGTCAACGACCTACATGCTGGTTGACACAACAGCATTGCAAGCATGTTGTTGATGCGAAAAGGAGGGCAAACACAGGACGGTGTTATTAAATCGAAAATTCCCGCTGCAGTTTGTCGAATGCCTGCGAGAATGGGATCGACACTACCGAAGATAGTACGACCATCGTTTTTGGCCAAGTAGGCTGACCCACTTTACCCAAAAAGTGATTTTCAATAGAACACTGAACTCTCCAATGCAATACCGAGAAATTCTTGCGGTTATTGATGGAAGAGCAAGAATACCTCATGTCAGCAGAGATTAAGAAGTCGGTCGAGTGCATTCCGAACTTCTTCGTCTTGCTCCAGCGTAATATTCTGGTGTTCTGAAAGTTTACCGGCTGTAATAAAGAGGGCAACACTTTGTATTGTAACAACGTTACAAAATACTTCGCGTATTGTGATGTTCTTAACATTTTATAATTTAAAAACAGAAAACCATTCGTGAGACTGTTTTGCAAAATACCCGGAAAGCTCATTGAAACATTCATCCCGTTATTCTGCGAATGGTAAGAGGAGAGAGAGAGAGAGAGAGAGAGAGAGAGAGAGAGAGAGAGAGAGAGAGAGAGAGAGAGAGAGAGAGAGAGAGAGAGAGAGAAATATACATTACGGATCTAATTACTTTTTCACTTCATTCCAAAAATATTAGTAAAGGTATAAATTTAAAATAATACAATGAGAAGGACGAAATTCGTATTCTATGCAGATTGACATTTTACGATGCGGATTTGCCTGGATTATATATTTATATACTGTATATATAATAAAGAACCATATAATATATAATATGTATGGTTCAGATACTACAGAAGTAACGTACTCACCTAACACAGTGAGGCCACTTATTACGTAGATTGCTATGGAAATGGGGCACAGATCCAAATCTCCCAAGGCGATAATGAAGATTTCCTCATCGTCCGCATCTCCGCTGATGCATTTTGTGGTATTTGCGTCCGTAATCTAAAAGATACAATGAAAACCCTTCTGTTCTTTTAAAAAAAGTTAGTTTTTAACCATAAGTTAGTTAAGTTAGATTTTTTTTAACTAACTTAACTTCATAGGACTTTTCGTTCAAAGACGTGTTTTTGTTGTTCCTGCAGAAAACACCCAAAAAAATGCAATAAAATAGAGGGTGAGATTAGCACATGATATACGGCCGTGCAAGAAACTCATTTCGGCATCATACGTCCACCTACGGTGATGAGAAAAGTCTGTCAAAGATCGTCTTTACGAATGAGAAGACTAACTACTTCTGATGAGCAGTGCGAGCAAAAACGACCTCAATTAAATACTCAAAAAAAAAAAAAAAAAAAAAGTCTTCGTTTGATCACACTGAATGTTTTTCTGTGTGAATCCAATGCACAAATGATTGCAAGCCGCCAACATTTAAGGTTGAAGAATCCAACCTGTAAGCCTACTTCAGGCTTTCAATCTGTTCACCTAGCAATATTCAGTAATGTTCGATATTTATAAGGGAACAAACATTTACTTCCAAGACAGTCCAATATTAAAAATTGGAGATGGGAGATATTTATATTTATATTTTTTAAAATCTCTTTTTATTAATTTAATTAAATAATTTTACTCTGTTTTGCGATGTATTTCAGTTAAGTCTTATTAAGTATATAAGGAAAGCTTAGATCCCTTTTCTTATTCTTTTCAGCCACCGTTTGAGAATTTCTGAGAAGAAATAATTTGCAATTTAAAAATCCCAATTTCCTAGCAACGAAGCCCTCAACAGACATCGAAAACGTTTCTTTCAATAGAACTTACCGCGTGGAGATTCCTCAGGAACCAATGTTTGAAATCGACAGTTTCGCAGTCGCATCTCCACGGATTTCCAGACATTGTCATCCTTTCCAGCTTCATGGCGTTCAGAGTGTCATTCGGCAGGGTGGTCAGTAAGTTGCGGGCCAGCAGCAATGCCGATAATCCAGCGTTGAGCAACCTTCTGTCGAGAACTTTAAGGTTGTTGTTTTCCAAGTTTATGCTATGAACTTGAACAGCAGGTGACGAAATGGTGCCGTTCCCTTCTGCTCTGGCGTCACTGATAAAAGCTATGACGACTTCGGGTACTGCGTCCAGGTTCAGAGAACTACAGTCGACGTCCAAATGGAGGTCGGCGGTGTCATCGTAACCTGCGCAAAAACATTTACAAGGAAGAGGGCAACTCCAGTAGCTCAAGTCCTCGGCGGTTTGCGAAAGGAAGGGTACGCCTTTCTTGAAAGGTGGGTAGTTGCATACGGGGGTGTCCTTAAGCACTTCATCAGGATCATAATACAACACTTCACCGAGTGATTTGCTGCGGCAGTCGCAAACTAATGGATTTCCTGTTAAAAAAAAAAGGAAATTATAAATGTATGGAGAGCATATCGCACTATTCAAATAACAATAATAATTGTATTTTCCCCCAATGAAAGAAATTTTATTCAGCCTGACTATTTACAATAGCGCAGTGGATGCAGGTGTCGCCTGCATACACTGCGCTGGACCGCACGAAGACAGACTTATAAGTTCGAGTCTAGTCCCAGCCTGGAGGAACTTTTTCTAAGCCTTTCTTTGGCAGTTTCCCGAGTTAGTCGATATCTGGTAGTACCGGCAAGCGGAATTTTTCTCCCAGAAAGTCGAATTTTTCGTCCTGTAAACTCAGGAAAATCTACCGTGGAATCTACATTATTTCAGACAGAACTATATTTTGTTAAGGTTAGATACCAAGAGATGGCAGTACTTGTTTGCCCGTCTCTTCATCGGTTGCCACTTTTAAGTACTTATAGTCTTGGGCCAGCTATCTTTGATTGGCTACTAGTGAAGTTTGAACTGCCCACAGAGTATTCAAAAAGCTAAACAGGGTTAAAAGGTCTTGTCAACTTCCTAGAAGGGACTAAAGACTTTAGCTGATTTATTTATTTTACAAATGTACAGGATGGCCATAAATTAACTTTCTCTCTTTAGAGGTATCTGTAGCTAAAACTAATACGGAATGAGACCGCATTTTATATTGAGACTTTAATAGGCATGGGGAAATGAATTCCGCGAAAAAAAGATTTAGTACCAAACGTCGCCGATAGGGGAAATTTTGGCGCTGATTGACTGATGAATTATGATGAATGACTTATCTCTGCTCAGTCTCATACCTCTATCTTCCAGTACTTTCCTCCAACGTTCCAGTTTAGCTGCCACTTCTCTTGATTCTGCACACGGTACGATGTCATCTGCATACAACATAGTCCAAGGCGGGTCTTCTCTCACCTCCTCCGTCATCACAATATTAAACACTACATTCGATCACTACATTAATTTCTGTGTCTCATGCAAGTTGTTGTTTTAGTTTAATTATTGTTCTTATTATCATTGTAATATGCACACATCTAGCCGGAATAAGTGACGCGCCTGTCGCTTATACCGTCGAAATGTTATTATTCCATTTTATCTGCCTTTAATGTAATTATGCGCTTATTTCCGGCTCCTCCAGCGCCAAAATTTCCCCTAACGGCGAATTTTGGCACTAAATCTTTTTTTGCGGAAATCATCTCCCCATGCGTTCAAAAGTCTCAATATAAAAATTTGGTCTCATTCCATTCATTGTCCGTGCGGTTATCCTAGTGGCTTTGCGCTTAGCAACCATATGCCTGGGGAAGGAGTGTCCTGGTTCGATTCCCGTCGCCGACGTGAGGAGCTTAAGGATCTTCCTCAGCCATAACCAAGTTAGCCAGTCTTGGGCATGGACAGCAGGGTTTTTCTCCCAGTTTATATGGGGTTTTTCATCCTGCAAGCAGGAAAACGGGCCCCGTGAACACACGGATCTACAGCCATAAATACTTAACCCCCCATGAGGGGGGACTCAACTTTCCCCAATAGGGACAGTGAGAAAAATGGAGGAAACTCCACATGAATAAATAAAATTCCGTTTATTGGTTTTAGCTACAGATGCTTCCAAAGAGGGAAAGTTATTTTATGGCCACCCTGTATATACAAGTACTTACATTTCTTCTTCTACAGCTTTTCACAGTTACGTAGGGGGGTCGCTGTTTGTGGTGAGTCTCCTCCACAACCTCCTGTCTTGGGTTGTAGCCAGATCCAAGTTCTTCATCCTTAAGTCCTCCTCTACCATCTCCCTCCATCTCTTCTTTGGCCGACCACGCTTCCTCTTCCCCTGCACATCCATCGGCATGACCTTTCTTCCCACATACTCTTCCTCCCCCCTCATCACATGACCAAACCATATCAACCTGGCCTTCTGTATCTTTGCTTCTAAGTTCATAACTTTCACCGTTCCCCTTACATAATCATTTCTCAGACGATCCTTTCTAGTCACACCGCACATCCACCTAAGCATTGTCATCTCCGCTACCACCATCCTGCTGATGTTATTTTTCCTCAGGGCCACAGTTTCCATAGCCTACCTCATAGTTGGTCTCACTACTGTATGGCCATCCACTCTGTAACACATATACTCTGTCTTACCTCTGCTCAGTCTCATACCTCTCTTCCAGTACTTTCCTTCAATTTCCAGTTTAGCTGCCACTTCTCTTGATTATGCACACAGTACAATGTCATCTGCATACAACATAGTCCAAGGCTTGTCTTCTCTCATCTCCTCCGTCATAACAATATTAAACAGGAACGGACTTAATGCTGACCGATGATGCAAGCCAACTGTCAATAGAAAACTTGCTGTCTCTCCCAGGCAGGTCAGAACTCTTGTCTTCACATTTCTGTACATCTCCTGCACCAACCTGACATATTTCTCCGGTACCTTCTTCTCCCTCAAACACCTCCAGACTTCTTGCCTTGGCACTCTATCATAAGCTTTCTCCAGATCAATAAAACCAGATGTAGCTCCCGTTGCTTCTCTCGAAACTTTTCCATCATCTGTCGTAACCCAAAGATGGCATCTGTCGTCGATCGACCAGACATGAAACCAAATTGCTCCTTTGCAATCTCCACCTCCTTCGTCAGTCTTCCATCAATAATCCTCTCTAGGATCTTCATTGTGTGGGACATCAACTTTATTCCTCTGTAATTCTTAGTCTTGGGCATCCCCTTTACTCTGGTAGATGGGGACAAGGGTACTTTCCCTCCATTCCTCGGGTATATTTTCCTGTTGACAAACTTTTATTAACAGGTTCCACGGCAGGTCAATCTCTCTTCGCTTAGTGCCTTCCATGCCTCCACAGGGATCCTGTCAGGATCTACCGATTTTCCATTCTTCATCCTCTTTACGACTTCCTTCACTTCCAGAACATTCTACTGATGTTCTGCACCATCCCATCATTAAGCTCCCCATCTTCTCTGTGAGTCCTTGCATTTTCTTCATTCAAAAGCCCTTCAAAGTATATTCTCCATCTTTTTCTTATATCCACATCCTTCCTTAATACTCTTCCTCCAGAGTCTTTGATCTGCCTCACATGTACGATGTCCTTTGAGGCCTTATTTCTACTCTTATTTCTACTTGCGCTCAACTCCTCCCCCCCCCAAGGGAAGGGAGAGAAACGGGGAAAGCCCATACAGATATTATTATTATCACTCATAAACCAGCAAGTTTGAATCCTTTTGTCTGTTATCTCAATCAACTCAGCACCTCATTTTCAACGTCCTGATCATCAGCAAAATATTTGCCACCAAGAGGCTACAGCACAGCCGGCTAAAAAAGGTGAAAGTCGCTCGGGGCAAATTCGCGGCTGTAAGGCAGATGGTGAGGGAGTTCCCACTGAGATTCTCTCCAGGGCTCCTGCAGTTGTAATGCAGGAGGAGCACTCCTGGTGTCAGTACGCCTGGACGTTTGGGGTGAACTGCATCCCGAAGCGTCAATGAAATGTCGCAGTACGATGTGCATACAGAGTCCTCACGCTTCTGGAAATGGGGCAGCAGTTCTCTTCGTGAAGCCCAAAACATTGTAAGCATATTCCTTCCTACTCTCAAATTGCTCGCTTGCCGGTGGAATGGGATGTGTCCGTTCATTGAAGAACGCTTTGATTCTAGTCGGCAGTTGGAACCCCCGTAACAAATCTGTTCAGCACCCATTCGGTTCATTTTGTGCCAAGGACTCAGATCTCTGGACAACCACTGCGCAAACATTTTTCCGGCATTTTAAACGATACTGCACTATGCTGTAGGTCAGACCAGGGGAAACCATTTCCCTCGGACCTTATCCGGTCCGATACCTAGTATTGTACGGCCCGCCAGCTTCTTCTTCCTTTTTTCCTCTTTTACTTGCGCTGTCGAGGGATTGTCTATTCATTTAACCGCAACCGTACACAAGCATGAGGTGGTTAGCCGTATTACTCCCGGTGTATCCGATGTCTGTAGAAGCGTTAAATTCTCAGGACCAGTTGGCCTGCTTGCGAGATGAAAAACTGGGAAGCAAAAACCCCGCAGTCCACGCCCAAGACCAGCTAAGTTGGCTATGTCTAAGAAAGACCCTAAGCTCTTCCCGTCAGCGACGACAATCGAACCCAGGACACTCCTTTCCCAGGCATATGGTTGCGAAGCGCACAGCCACTCGGCTAATCGCGCGGACTCGGCCTGCAATCTAAAGATTTTTAATGATTTTCTCGACAGAATAATAATAATAATAATATAATAATAGTACAAAATGTTGAACAATCGTATGTGTAACCTAAGACCAACTGCTCATCCAGGTTTCGATATGCATAAAGTTACAAAAATTTATGTAATGCATTTACTTTATATACACATATGTACATTCATATAATATACATATTATTATAATATACTGTAATTACTTAATGAAATCACAGGAAAAATATTAGCATGTCTCCTGAGAAAGTTGAATAACAATTAATTGGGAACAAAATAAAACAAAGCAGTTATATAGCATTTACATTTTTACGTTTTACCCACGAGACTGGATCTTTGAATACAAATATGCTGAAAACCAATAATTTCTACAATTATTTTGAACAGAACATCCTCGTTTCTGTTGGAAAATAAATACTCTTTGATTACAGTTTATATTTCTTTGGGTTAGTTTCATTTCTTATTGTTAAAAGTGGTGTGTTGAATACATTTGGCGCTAAATAAGTCTAATGTTTGTGTATTGCTTCTTTATTTGCTTCAAGAACTATATATGTTAGGCCCTTATGTCTACTAAGGAAAGCATCTTGTTTGATATTTACGTATTCGTTGTCGTTTTTTTATGAATAATAGTCCTTATAAGGACTGGCGTAAAGGGGCGAAGCAAGAATGCTTTTCATCTTCCCCGTTATCTGTAGAGGACAGTGTAGGGATAAGGTGTTATTGAGCAATTAAAACTCTGATCATGGCCAAGCCTCAGTTAGAACTTCATTAGCTACAGCATTGCCATCCATTACCCTCCAAGGGGCTCCCGTCTCTCCTTTATGAATAATAGAACCCTATAGACTATAAATATCTAAAGGGGTAGTAGGTTTAGTATGGTGTATTCATTACACATTGCAGTTTCCTTATATTTGTTTCTAGTTAAGATTTTAATCACTTTATTCTGAGTCGAGACTAAAGGTTTCAGCGTAGTGCGATAGATTCCTCCCCAACTTAAATATGCCATATTGTAGTGTACTTTGAATCCAGGCAGAATATAATGTTTTCAGCATATTTAAATTTAAGAATCTGTTTAGGAAATAAAGTCTGTTTAACATAATCCTTACTTTTTTTATGACATCGGTGATACGCGGTTTCCAGCTTAAACTACTATCAATTTTTAATCCCGAGTAAATTATTACACTGACTTTTTCTATTTCCTCGCAGATGCAATTTGAATTTGTCCTGGAATTCCAATCAGGCAAAATTAATTGTGCAGCGAAGTTCATTTAGCTAATTTTATTTCGCAAGTTAAAATTTATATATTTAGTTTTTGAGACAGTCAGACTAAGTTTGTTTAACTGGAACCAATTTGCAACTTTCAAAAGATCAGCATTCACGATGGTTTTCATTTGTTCGAATGTGTCTGTAGAGAAAATTAGTACTGTATCATCTGCAAAAATATTTATTTTACTGTTTAGTTTAAAATTGCAGAAGTCATTGATATAATTATTAAATAAAATTGGTCCCAAGACAGATCCTTGTGGTATACCGCAGTCTACTGTTTTGGAGCTGCTATAGCTGTTGTTTATTCTTACAATTTGTGATCTGGCATTTTTGAACCAGTTTAGCGCAGTAGCTCGTATTCCTATGACTTTTAATTTTTTTTATTAAAATTTCATGCGATACAGAGTCAAAAGCTTTGTGTATATCTAGAAATACTGCTAATGTTAGTTTATGTTCATCAAGAGAGGTATAAACTGTGTTTGTGAAGTTCAGTAAAGCGTGTGTTCTGTGCTAAATTTTTGCCTGAACCCAAATTGATTCTATGAAAAGAAGTTGTTTTTGTCCAAAAATTTCACGAGTCTAATTTTTACCAATTTTTTAATATTTTAGAAATGATGAAACTGCTTTTAGTATTCATTTGTGCCTTGTACAGTATATTGCTGTGGCTGCTTTCGAGCCAGGCGCAGTTGCGGCAGTGATCATATTTTGCATTCCCGTCTTCGCGCGCTGCCGCTCTCGCACAGTGCTAACTTCATGGTTTGGAGTACCGCGTGTTTCTAATCGCATCACGAGCTTAAGGCGGCGAATATTGGGCATATGCCCAATATTCAGAAAAGCATTGCGAAAAATATCTCTTATTTTTCCTTTTTTCATATTAGGCCTATCCTAAGCCGTTTAAAGCCGTATACCCGTCCCGAGGATAAGGTGGCTGGCACTATGCCTCCCGGTGTGTGCTATGTCTGTCGATGCGTGTGTTTCCGGAGTCGGTTTGCCTGCTTGCAAGAGGAAAACTCCAGATTAACTGGGGAGCAAACCCTGCAGTCCACGCCCAGGTTGTGGAGCGCATGGCCACTTGGCTAAACTGGGAACTCCGATTAAGTGTTATTTATGTTTCATAAACAAAAAAAAAAAAATAATAAAAAATAAAAAATCCACACTTCTCGGTTCCCCCAAATTTGGTTATACACAATTCTCTTCGGTCTTTTGTAAATAACAAAAATAATAATAACACTTGGAACGATAAAACGGTTTGAGACATGTAAACGAAGCTAGAATTTATTGAATACTCGCTTGTAATTCGTTCACTGTTTCATGAGCATCATGCAGGGAGAGGCAAAATAACTGATTAGAACATTCACACTTTTAACAGAAGAGCGAGTCAAACAGCTCGAGCGAGTCTTACTTCCACGCGTCTCGGTCACAGCTCAATGAGCAGAAGCAGCGCTGTCGAAGTTCCAAGGAACCAGGAATAGTGGTGGAATTCAAAATTAAAGTAGGAGCTTTAAATGAATCCTAATTTCCTCTTCATATGGTAAACCGATTTTTCCTAGTATTACTCCGTCTACCACACGTTTCTATAAGACGTCTAGTTAATGATAAAAATAAAAAAAAGAAACTGTTCGGTTTGCTTTTACCTGAAAGAAAACCTACGTGGCTTTTACCTAAGTGGCTTTGCGCTTCGCAACCATATGCCTGGGGAAGGAGTGTCCTAGGTTCGATTCCCGTCAACGACGTAAGGAACTCAAGGATCTTCCTTCAGCCATAGTCAAGTTATCCGGTGTTGGGCGTGGATAGCAGGGTTTTTTCCGCCAGTTTATCCGGTATTTTTCATCCCCCAAGCAGGCAAACCGGTCCGAGGGCGCACATGGATTACAGTCAGGAATACTGACCCAGCCATAGGTCTGATTCGTCAGCCTATGCCGGTACGGAGCCCGGATAAAATTTGTCCGGACTAGATGGTACCATGAACTCCCGTATAAAGGGGGAACGCTGTATCATCACACGGAATTTGTTTATTTATTTATCTCTTCCACCCGTTTCAGAGTGGCTTATGTCACAAGCTCGACAGGCCAGCCACATCGGCATTCACCGTAAAGTGTCAAGTGTCCCTGCGAATGTGAACTGCTGCACGTGACAGAAACTTCTTTCCATCAACATCCCTCTGGATGAACTTTCTTTGCAGGAAGTTCCTTTGCCCCCAATAAACGCTGTTCAACTGTCGTACTCCTCGAGCACGGCTGCCAGACTGCTGCAGACAGCGACAGAACGAGCATGCGCGTTTCTTCCCTATCCCGGAATCATCCTACTGTGCTGCTACCTAGTGGTGTGTACCGAAAACCTTCCACTTCCAGTTCGTCTCTTCCACTTTCCTTCCGTTCGTTAGACGTTTTAATGATTGCTTCTTCTGCTTATTGAAAAAAAAACGTAATTCGACAGTTCTTTTATATGCTCTAGTCCGTTTTCGAGTAAAAAATAAAATGAATTTAAAGTAGAGGGCTCACACTCTTCCTTGTTCTTTCCAGGACTCGTCTCGCCTTGCTTCCTGTCAAATAAGCTACATTGCTAATTTGTCCCCATGTGGATTTCTTTGTTCTTCCTGTAGTACAGACATTTCCAGTCGTCACGTTTCGCGAAGGACTTCCGTTGCCATGTAGATTCGGATAGGCCGGAACATGCAGATTTCGAACGCATTTTCTACATGTTATACCTTTTCCTCCGGACAACAAGATCCTTTAGGCATTTGTTACACTTCATTACTCACGTACACACCTTACTTCCTCGAGCTGCTGCTACCAGTTAAGAATGTGGAGTCTTTTCTTCTATCGCTGTTCATCACGTTTACATCAGAATTTTGAATACATGAAAAATACGCGACGGATTTCGATAATTTATACGTACAACGCGCTCAGATTGTTCAGAGGAACCACCTTGAAGCACTTTAAGATTGCTTATCAAGAAAAAAAAAACATTTTAAAACACTGATATATTAATAATGTTTTTAAAAAATATTTACATTTACAAATTCGTAATTCTATACAAAATTAACCCTAAAAGGGACAGGGAGATGTTTTTTTGTATCAGAGTTATCAAAAAAGTCATTGATAAGCCATGTGTGTCGCGTAATTTATGAAAGGAAATGTGATAATAAGCATCCTAATGGCTTTACTAAGAGAAAGTCTTGTCCGAGTAAGAAAGCACGCAGTTTACTATGAGCACATGCAGCGCCTTTTTTCAGAGAAAAGTTTTAAAATTGAGTTAAAACGGTTAAGCGCTTTATCGGAAAATTAAAATTTAATTCCCTATAATTTCGAACTTCCCTGAGATTCTTTTATCCAAATTTTTTCATTTTGACTCGTGCAGCGTTGCAGTGAAAGGAAGAAGCCCTCAGACCGCGAGGCCAGTGGACTCATATCATGTGCACGAATTGTGTGCGTTTCTTCTAGCAGGTTTGACTGTTTCTGGGCGAATCACAAACTACAGTTAGTTTAGGGAAGGAAATTCCCTCCCACTTTCGTACGAGACGGGCTAACTCCCCTAAGTACTAATGAGAGTTCCTTATACTGAACGTTGATCTTTCGAACGAGGGTCAATGAGACACTTAGGTAGTACAGAGCACGGGTCACTTTGCGCCTTTACGGAAGCAGTTAAGGACCTGCAATGGCGGGAACCCATTTCAAATAAGCGCTTTGACAATTTTAAAGTGCGATTTCTCCACCATTTCTCCACACACTTTCAGACGCCTAAAAACCTCCACAAATGGAAAGAAATTTAGTTTTATTGACTCATAACGACAGTAATGGGCTCCACGTGGCCATTAACAGTCCATGATTTAACTTGCGTAAACCTGCATCCAAATGTTGTGACCTCTCATAATAACGATCGTGTCAGGATGACATCGAAACACACATCCAAATGCGAGTGTTTTTGAAAAGAGCCTATTGTGTTGTTGTGCAGAACGCGCTAATTCAAACACGCCTCTATTTTCACAGATTTAAGAAGAAGAATTGACTTTGGATTCAATACGAGAATCGGACTTACCTTCAAGATGCAACTCCTCACAATAAGTTGGAATGTCCATCTCCCCAATTATGCGCAGTCTGTTGTTTGCTACATCAAAGGTGCGCACATACAAGAAGGGTCCGACATTGTTTAATGTTTCCAAGTAGTTATTGGAGAGTATTAATGTTGTTAATTTGGACAAGCAGAGGAACTGAGCTGCGTCTTTCAGGAGGTTGTGAGAAAGATTCAAATGAAGAAGAGGGCAGTGACCTATGAGGGAAAAATTAAGCGTGCGAATGTTGTTGTGACTCAAGTCCAAGTCGACCAGACTGGGATTTGTAACGAAAGCTTCTTTGTGTATAGTAGAAATGCGATTGCCGCTGACATTCACTTTTTGAAGCGAGACGCTGACACCAAACACCCATCGATCGAGAGTGGTTATGTGATTTTCGGAAAGGTCGATAAAATCTAGAGTAAGAAATGACGTCTGGAACGAAGATAAGTTTGATGCTTTCAGATTAAGGATGTGCAGCGGATGGTAATTCGGCATTGGTAACTGGGGAAATGGAGTTAAGAAGTTATTGTAACTCAGGTCCAGTAGTTGAACGTATGGCAGCTGTGTAAACATCACTTCTTCGACACTTTCCAGTTTGCAATTACTTAAATATAGTGAAGTAATGTTGGGCGTTCTTTCGAATACCTTCGGACCAATCATCTTTATCGGGTTTCCCGAGAGATCCAAGATTTCCAGGGATGTCATGTGTTCAAACACTCCTTCTGTTGAAGACAAACCGTTTCCATTCACGTTGAGCATCTGAAAATAAAAGTTGAAGCATCTGTAATGACACTGAAGTGACATCGAAACACTCAACAACAATAAAACCCCTCCTACCTTTAATTTCAAGTGTAAGATCTCACTTTTTAAGAATCACGTGCTTTATACGTAAATTTCCCAATTGTTGCACAAGCAAAATAGTTACCACTTTATGAACTAGAATTTTCTTAAAAGAAAAGCTAATTTTCCCACTTACAATAATAAACAATCATCCCACCAAATGCATTGATTACACTAATATCCGAATGGATTCTCCTTCTTCTGACATGAGCACAAGTGTCGAAGGGTCTCGCATCTGCAAGCGTACAGTATATATATTTATAGTCTGGAAACAACCCTGCTCAATAGATCAAGCATGGAATTCTTTCAAATTGTCTACAGAAAGGAGGAGATGGTCTTACACAGGTGAATGAAATTCACCTCTCACCTAACGAGAAGCGCGAATATCCATGGCCACTGCGGGGTTCGAACCCACAGCCTGCGGGTTGGAGAGTGAATACGCTGATCACGGCCAAATAGGTCGGCTAAGCGGAATTCTTTGATCATTCACTTGATGTCATGGGATTCTCGCTCTTCACCTAACTCCATCCATCCATCCATCCTGTGGAGTTAAGAACAATCTGCTTTCATGCACGCGGCTCTTCCTGTACGTTTCCTTACTTTTCCTAATTAACCTCAAGTCCTACTCATCGCTTTACTGATGCTCTTCATATTCGACGAACGTTCCAGCTGCACAGTTGTCCAAGATTCAAGGCCAATCAGACCAGCTTTCTTAAATCTCCTCCAATGAGGTGAGAATAACCTTGTAAGTCTCAGTGCTACGAAACGCAGTCATTTCTTTTATGAATGATTTCGTTTCTTTCCCACACACACCTATAGGGGGAGGTGTTTTACATCAGTTACATCTCAATGGTTCCTGCCTGTAAAGCTCACAGCAAATCAGAAATGGCTGTGCCATGCACTGTAAAGACAACCAGACATCTCCTATTAAAACGCATGACAAACACAGTCTGAGCCTCGCAGGGTCAAATTTATATGCTCAGAATTACGTTTGATCAAGAAATCTCAGACCCAGGGCTTGCACCTCAGAGGATCCATCCCGCAACAGGTTTCGACGAACGCAAAAGTGTTACATTTAAGAAAGGTTCCCCACGTGCCATTGCCGCTCTTTAGTTAACTCCGTTTTCCAAGAAAACTGCGGGTTTTGTTTTAATTTCTCTTTTTTTTAATTCTCTAGGATCTCCTGTGAGCTGGGAAAGGAAGTCAAGCGAACGATGTCACACAGGTAGCTCGAAGCAAATCAGAAATAGCTGTGTCGTGCCGTTCCAAGTAAACACGCGGCCTTAAGATGTTAAAATAACCTCATTCGAACCGGAAGATTGCGACGCACTTTTGTTTTCATTGCGACATGGGGAATGCCGAAGCGCTAGCGGAAAAATGCTTCCGTTCCGTCAAATATTACAGAACTTGACAACCTTGACAGCAAATGAGAACGTGCTCGCTACCGGGAACCACCTATGTTTAAGGTACGTCTCGTTTCAGTGTAGTCGGAAGCATGACTGCCTTCTTTTATTACTTGTTTAACTATTTCCATTATTATTATTATTATTACTCTTTCGATAATTGCTAAAACAGTATTTCAACGGAGTTGGCGAGCATTTTATGAAAGCAGCACCTACCTGAAGGTCGAGAGGCGAGAGGACACCGGACAGGTTGGTGAGGCGGTTATCCTTCAGGTTCAGGGTTAGGAGATTCTTCAAAGGACGGAAGGTCCGCGGATGGAAACTGCGAAGTTCGTTCGCTTTGGGGGGGGGGTGGGGGGGGGGGGGGGTGGGGGGGGGGGGGGGTGGGGGGGGGGGGGGGTGGGGGGGGGGGGGGGTGGGGGGGGGGGGGGGTGGGGGGGGGGGGGGGTGGGGGGGGGGGGGGGTGGGGGGGGGGGGGGGTGGGGGGGGGGGGGGGTGGGGGGGGGGGGGGGTGGGGGGGGGGGGGGGTGGGGGGGGGGGGGGGTGGGGGGGGGGGGGGGTGGGGGGGGGGGGGGGTGGGGGGGGGGGGGGGTGGGGGGGGGGGGGGGTGGGGGGGGGGGGGGGTGGGGGGGGGGGGGGGTGGGGGGGGGGGGGGGTGGGGGGGGGGGGGGGTGGGGGGGGGGGGGGGTGGGGGGGGGGGGGGGTGGGGGGGGGGGGGGGTGGGGGGGGGGGGGGGTGGGGGGGGGGGGGGGTGGGGGGGGGGGGGGGTGGGGGGGGGGGGGGGTGGGGGGGGGGGGGGGTGGGGGGGGGGGGGGGTGGGGGGGGGGGGGGGTGGGGGGGGACAGATCACTGTTGACACGATTTTCCTATGTAATGTTTCTAATTTTGTTAGCTGTTTGATGTGTTTGCTAAAGATATTATTCCATCCAACATAAAAATCTCCTATATCACGGTTGGAATAATGTCTTTAACTTGGAAGAGTTTTGCTGCGATGATCCGTAGTTTGGTGTGTAGGTATTCTATAAGTTTTGTCCATTTAAGGTGGGAATCTATATAGAGACCGAGTTATTTTGCGTGTATTAGAGGTTTGATTTCGGAACATTGGCAGGTATTTTTGTTGTTAATTCAGAGGTATGTGTGACAGTGTATCGATAGTGATGCGGGGCGAATGATTCTTGGGAAGTGTATTATCAACATCTGTGTTTTGGTGCCGTTGATTAGAATTGTGTTTTAGTGGAAGTATGTTGTGATTTCATTTAGGTTTTCTTGTGCTTTGCAGAGAGCCGTGTTGATGTCTGTGTGGATTGCTAGTAATACAGTGTCATCTGCGTACAGAAATATTTGACTTCTTATGGATATGTTATGAACATCGTTAATGTATATGTTGAATGCAGTGGGTGATAATATGGCACCTTGAGGGACACCGTGTTTTTTTTGTATACCTCAACTGTGACATGTACCTATTTTTGTTATTTGTGTTCTGTTTGAGAGGTAGTTCTTGAACCATGTATGCAGTGTTCCTCTTATACCTATTGAGTATAGTTTGGTGAGTAGTACGTTATGTTCAAGTGTATCAAATGCTTTGGTTAGGTCCAGCAGTATATGGACGGCGTACTTGTGTTTGTCGAAAACTTTGTTTATTGTGTCGCGATGTCTTCTAATAAAGTAATGGTGCTTTTTGTTTTCTGAAAGCCGAATTGGTTTTGTGAGATGATGTTGTACTTCTGTAAATAGTTCTGTAGTCTGGGGTGCGTTATTTTTTCTAGAATTTTTGAGATGACTGGTAGGGTAGGTATTGGTCTGTAGTTCTGAGTATCGTTTCTTTGGCCATGTTTGTATATTGGCGTAATTACTGCAGTTTTTAGTTGTTGCGGAATAATGCCTGTGTCGAATATTATGTTCACCAGTTTCAAAAGTAGTGGATTTATTTGTTCAAAGTGTGTTATAAGGTCTGTGAGTCTTATTTTGTCCACTCCTGGAGTGATCTTTGGTTTTAGTTGTTAGATTGCTTCTTTTTGTTCCTGTTTTGTTACGGATGGAAAATACATCGTTTGTTGTTGACTTTGTGTTGGTAGTTTTTTGTTGATCGTTGGTAGTTTGTCCTTTTTGAGTTTTGTGATGTTGTTTGTGAAAGCATGGTTGAATGAGTCAGCTAGTTCCTCTTGGTTTGTGTCCTGACCGAAGCTTTTTGCAATAAAATCTTGTGCTTGAAAAAATTTTATTTTTTCAAGTTACTGTTTCGTTGAGTGTAGTCCATGTTTGCTTAATCTTGTCGTAATACTCCACGAATGTTTGGAAGTAATAGCGTCTTTTTGCCCTACGAATTTTTGTTGTTAGTCGATTTCTTGTATTATTTTTATAAGATTTTTAAATGTGTGTTACTGAATGACTTTTTAAGTTTTTTCCATAGATTTTCTTTTACAGTAATGGTATTTAGTATGTCCGTATTTATCCATGGATTGTTGTCTGTTTGTCGCCTTCGTTTGTGTAGGTTTTGTTGCTCTTTTGTATATTTCTGTGAACTTTAGTTCAAAATTCTCGTATAATGTTACAGGATCATTTATTTTAAGTAGGGAATTCCAGTCTGTATTTTTTACATGGTTATCGACAATGCTCTTTAATATGATCGATTTTGTCGACGTTTGTGGTGGTAGGAGGGGGGGGGGGTAGGAAACGTAATAAAACGAAGTTGAGACAAAGTAATGATCGGCAATTTTGACGTTAATTACTGATGATTTATATGTATGGATGGGAGCCCGTATGTCGATATGATCAATGCATGATTTTGTTAGTGAGTTATTGAGTATTTCTTCTCTTGTTGGGGAGTTAATGGTAGGGTTTATGTTGTACTGACTTAGTATATCAAGATATGTGTTAGTGGTTGAAGAAGCGTGGTCAAGAGTATTTATGTTAATGTCTCCTATTAGGATGAGTCTGTGTGTTGTACGGGGTTCGATGCTGCTTGTCCATGTTTCTAACTCGTGAAGAAAACTGAGTGGATTATTATCTGGGGGTCTGTATATTGTGTATTTGATACTATTGTGGCGATTTGTGATTTCCAAAATTAGTGTTTCCGCATGTTCGAAGTGAGTTTGTTTTTAGTCACATTGTATTTTTCTTTGATAAATGCCAAAATGCCACTTCCTCTTTTATTTGGTCTACATGAGTTGTAGGTTTGATAATTATTTACGTTGTATGCGTAAATTTCTGTGTCGTTTATTGCAACTTCGGTCAGTATTAGCGCATCTATATTTATCATGGTATAATTGAGCTGTGTTATCAATGTAAGCCAGTGTTTTTTATACTTCTTATGTTTGTGTGTACGATAGTGAAGTTGGTATTGGTGGAAGTGTTGTCTGACAATTTCTTCAAAGAGTCAAAGATCTTGAAGTTTATGTTGTCTGACTGGATATGTTCGCCTATGTTTCAGATCTCCATTATATAGATTTTAAATGAGTTCTAATCTCTACTTAAGGATGTGAAAAGTTAGTTTTATATTGGTAGGTTGCGTAATTCGGATTGCCTTGTAATTATGTCTACTCGAGTGTTCCCATTCTTTCTCATAAATATCTGGGAATTCTTTGTCCACAGGAACTTGTAGTTTTTCTCTGTTTTTGTCTTCCTTGTTTGGTATAAAAATTTTTGAAGTATGGATTCCAGTGTTTCGTTATATAGATTGGTGTTGGGAGTTTCTTATCAGTTAGGATCGTTGTCAGCCTTGTTTTCTTGCTTGCTGTAAGAATAGGGTCTCTCAGACTTCTGTTGATAAAACGAGCGATGACTGGTGGCGGTCTCTCTTTGTTTTTTGTGGGCGTCGGTTAATAGAGGTGATATCTGTGGTTGCGATTTGAATTCCAATTTTGCTGCCGATCAGTTGTATTACGTTGCTTAAGTCTTCTGTATTTTCTTTCATTATTCCCTCAATTTGAAGTTTTTTTTCCTTTCTTTTTGTAGAATTTATTATTAATATTATTATTAGTCCTAGATAATATTAGTTCTTAGTCTTTTATAGTTCAACATTAAAAGACTAAGAACTCATTTCAGAAGAAAAAAAAAAGAAGATTGCATAAAACATAATTATATTAATAGTAATATTAAAATGACTAAATGTAATGTAATAATATTATTATTAATATTATCAAAATATTACTATTATATTTACTGGAATAATTAGAGGGCGCTGTGTAGGCATACGAACGGTCGCACGGTGATAGCGCTGCTCCAGATTTTTATAGTTTTAAAGTGGTTCCAACTCCTGTTTTAAGCTGAAAGTGCTCCCAAGTAACCCTACTTATCACGCCGAAGACAGTGATATAAAATTCAACGAGATCAGCTAAGAAGAAACCAAATTTTGAAGTGTTGAAAAGGGAACAGAGAGGACCGTGGTCAACACCCAGCGAAGAACAAAGGACGTCGTCATCTTTATAATCACGCCTCACTGCCTAAGGGAAGAAAGGTGAGTCATGAAGTTTATCAAATGCCTGGAGGAGTTATCGTCCAACGGAAATAATATAACTTGGACGAAATGCAGTAGGATTCTACACTTAAAATGTGCCGGCTTTTCAGAAACAACCGGGCAACATAAATATGAACCCGATGTAACACGTGAGGAATGGAAGTGTGTAATCTGCATGAGGAACAAAGAAACGCACGTAAGGCAGCCACCTACGATGCAGCCGATTATACCGGAGGCAAAATCTGATGACAAACTGGACAGACAAAAAAACACAGGTGAGTCCTATAATTTAAACTCATTAAGTATACTAATAGAAAACGGTCTAGTGACTATAAAAGCCAGCTTAGTAGATTTTGTGCAGATGTGTAGATGGAATATTAATTATTACAGAACTGGGACAGGATGGTGAGGTAGAAAGAGCACCACATTTAAGAATACAGTAGTTAGGGATAATAGTTATACCCAACTAATATTTATGGTTAACTATTTATATATTCCTCTTATTCCTAATACTATTCTAACTATTAATAGAATAGTTAATAGGAATAATATGAGTATATAAGTAGGTCACTATAAATATTAGTTTCGCTATAATTATTAGGTTTCAGTTATTGAAAACGGGGTGCTTAAAGGTCAAAGCTGTTTAAAGGCTATGTGGAGGAGACCTCCTCATAGCCTTTAAAGGAATGCAGAGAACCAACCAGGGCTTCTAACCTAATGTCCAATCCTCACCTTCTCGTGGTGCACCCTGTTGGGTATCTACTTGGATACTGAACGGACGAGGATGGGCTGGCAATTTGGGATTTAGTCGACCAAATTGTATTCTTATTGGTTAAACCAAAATAAAAAATAATGGTACAACATGACAAAATTTCATGCCGGCTGGGGTGTCGACCGGTTAAACAAGGCCCCCGTTGTTTGCGCCAGGGAACCAGGGCAAACAGCAAAAAGTCAGCTACTGGAACAAATAAGAAAACAAACCCCAATTCAACATCACCAGAGTTAAAGATCGGTACTGTCAACGTAAGAAGCCTGAATGGCAAAGAAATGGACTAACTGAGGAATTAGATAAGTACCAGATCGACATAATAGGGGTGACTGAAACAAAAAAGACCAAAACTGGTGAGATCTTTCTGAGCAATAAATACAAAATGTTATATTTAGGCAATGACAATCAAGAAAAAGAAGGAGTAGCCATAGTATTCAACACAAAATACGAGGCTAATCTTCTTGAATGGCAGTCAGTCTCAAGTAGAGTAATGTGGGCAAATATGAGAATGGGGAACAGGACAATGAGACTTATTTGTGCCTATGGTCCCACAGAAGGTTCTACTAAGGTAGAAGGAATATAACAAGGAATTTTTGTGGTTTTAGAAAAAGCAACTGACACAATGAAAAAGGAAAACGTGGTCCTTGTTGGGGATCTAAATAGCAGAGTAAGAAATGATTGTGAGACATACAAAAATATTTTGGGAAAATTAGAAGAAAAGAGCAAAGTTAATAATAATGGCAAATATCTGTTGGAATTCTGCTCAGGACATGGACTGGTTATTACTAACACCATGTTCCAACATAAAAATGTGCAGAAATTCACATGGAGAGAAGAGGCTAGGATTAATAAAAGTCTCATTGACTATGTTATTGTTAATAGTGATGTTTTCTCCCTGGTGCAGGACACCACAGTGTACAGAGGATTTGAAATTGGAAGTGATCACAATCTCGTCTTGAGCAGGAAAAAATTGAATTTCATATTGAAAAGAATAACATGTAAGAAAGTTTTAAAGCGAATAAAAGTTGAGCAGCTATAAGATGTGAACTGTAGACTAAAATACAGAAAGATTATTGAAAAAAAACATGAGAGAGTTTGAGAACAGGAATCAAACCTTAGAGATTCAGTGGCAAACTCTGAAGAAAACATTGATTGATTCTGCCAGAGAGGCATCTGGTGAGGTTGTCTGCAAGAATCAAAAAATCAGAACTCTCTGGTGGACACAGGAAGTTAAAGAGGCAGTGAAGGAAAAGAAGAAAGCATATCAAAAGTTCCTGGCAAATAAGTCAGCTTGTGTTCTTAGAGAATATAGAGACAAATGCAAGAATGCTAAACACTGTGTAAAACTGGCTAAACAAAAGTCATGGGAGGACTTTGGCAAGAATATAGAAAATAAATATCAAGATGGTGGCAAAATATTCTGGAGGTTGTTGAGAAAGCTTAGGAATAGGGGAAAGAGTGCTGTAAAAGGAATTAGAGATGATAAAGGTGATATGAAAACAGGAGAAAAAGATATCCTTGAAGTATGGAGTAATTACTTTGAAAAACTGCTAAATGAAACAAGCAGTGATGACAGCACAGTGGTAAAAAAACACTGATCAGGCATGCAGTCAGGAATATATATCCATACTTAAAATAGAAAAAAGCCATCAAAGGCTTGAAATGTGGAAAGGCAGCAGGAGTAGATGATATTCGACCAGAAATGCTGAAGTATGGTGGTATAAAAGTCTTACAGTGGCTACACTGCATAGTTCAGAAAGCCTGGACACAGGGACGAATTCCCGATGATTGGAGTAGAGCTCTCATAGTACCCATATATAAAAAGGGAAATAAAACTGAATGTGAGAATTACAGAGGTATTTCCCTACTGAGTGTTCCTGGCAAGATCTATGCAAATATACTTGAGAAACGGTTGAGAAGAATTGTGGATGGAAAGCTGGGTGAAGAACATGCTGGATTCAGGTCAAATAGAGGCCTGTCAGGATCAGATCTTCACTTCACGACAAATAGTCGAGAAAGCATGGGAATATAACAAAGATCTGTATTTAAGTTTTGTTGATTTGGGAAACGCATATGACAAGGTGCCAAGAGAGAAGCTATTCAATACGCTGCAGTTATATAGTGTCAATAAGGCATTATATCAAGCAATACTTAGTCTTTATCTGAGTTGTAAGTCAGCAGTTAGAATTAAAGGAAGTACAGGAAGATGGTTTAATGTTAAATCTAGTGTGAGACAAGGATGTATATTATCCCCTCTATTATTCATTATCTATATGGATCACATTATGAAGGAAAGTGGTATTAAACATGATATCAAAATTGGATATGTTAATGTCAGCTCTTTGCTTTATGCGGATGATGTTATACTTCTAAATAAATCCGCTACAAGTCTGCAAGATTCTCTGACTAAATTGAGTAGTTGTTGTAATAGATGTGGTATGAAGGTCAGCAATAAAAAGACAATGAAAATAGGCAGAATCATTGAAAAAGTCAACTGTGTTTTGAATGGAGAACCTGTGGAACAAGTTCTCCATTCACAAACGGAGTTGTGAATGAAAAATATTTCAGCTACTTAGGCACGATTTTTAGTGAAGATGGTAAATTAAATATAGAAATAGACAACAGAATCAGCAAAGTTGGTATGGTGGGAAATCAATTGGATAAATTCATGTGGAATAAGAGATAAATTAGTGTGAATACTAAATTAGCTGTATACACACTGTGTTCAAACCAGTTTTAACTTATGGATCTGAGAGCTGAGTCAGAAGAAAAACACTTGACCAAAGACTAGAGACTGCAGATATGAGATTTCTGAGAAAGATTAGAGGCTTGAACAGATGGCATCAATGGCAATATCATATTAAAAACTAGGATATTAGGAAAGAACTTGACATTGTCAGCATCCAGGAATGCGTTACCAGAGCTAATCTCAGGTGGTATGGTCACTTAAATAGAATGGGAGAGAAAAGATTAGCAAAACAAGTGTTCTCTGCCAGGTTGGCAGGAAAACGACCCAGAGGAAGACCAAGATATAGGTGGATTGATGTGGTACAAAGTGCCTTAGACGATAGAAATATAAGATCTGATAATGTTGGAGTCTTGACAAGTAATAGACTGATTTCGAGGAAAATTATAGATAGTAATTTAGTAATGATGTAATTTTTTTCATGAGTACTATCATATCCTGTGCACCCCTTGAGGTTACATGGCAGGAATTTGATGATGATGAGTTATTGAAAACACGTGCATTTTGAAAATCACTTTTCCTGGATAGCAAAGACATCTTGCACGCTGCTATCGTTTGCAGTACTAGTTTAAGATCACAGGTGCAATTTTGAGTAAAGATATTAAAGAAACATAATAATAAATTACGTAAATGCTATCATAATATGTAAATCAGCATAAGTAAATCTGCTGCTGCAATACTAGTCTTTACCTTTTCCTCCAATACAAGTATTTTATGACACACTGAGAAATTTTAAATTCAATATTTTTTACTGAAAATAAAATATATAGATGGATGCTCCTAAAATGAAATATGTAATTAATTACTTCTCTTGTGAACCGTTCAAAAGTAAACTGTAATCAGAAATATCAAATATCAGAAATATCGGCTAACAACCGACTCAACCGGCTAACAACCTCAGCTATGCAGACGATATAACAGAAGTAATAGACTCATCTTCAGCCAAGACACAACAACACTTTGACAAACTATGCCAAGCTGCAAAAATATTTGGATTGACAGTTAAATGAAATAAAACTAAAATACTCACAAATATAATGCAAGGTTCCATCATTGCAGAACACAATTAACCTTTAGAAAAAAGTAGAAGACTTTCAACGCTTAGGCTCAAATATAAATAATACTGTAAACGACATATTATTAAGAAAATATAAAATCTCAATCAACACAGGCATCAAAGATATATATTGAAATTGCCCCTCATTGCTTGGAAAATTAAAATTAAACTTTAAAAAGCAAACTCTCAGGCTATCTTCTGGTATCGTGGAGAAACATGAGACGGTTCCACCCAAAAAGCAATAATAACCTTAATAGCTTTAATACAATCTGCTTAAGACTGTAACTCGGTTACTATTGGAAGCAACATATTAGTAATTCCAGTATTTTAGAAGAGGCAAACCATAAAACCCTTAAAATGAAACCCAACGCAATCGTCAACTTGATTGGCTTGGACATCAACTGAGACATCCTTTTCTCCATACTTCAACATCTTAGTATTATACGTTCCCTCAAATAAACAAATACGAGGGGAAGACCAACTATACAATTCTGGCAGAATATTCACTATCTTATTAGCACAGATACTCTCTCTCTCTCTCTCTCTACGAGAAGTAACTCAACTAGCTCAAAACAGAGATGCCTGGAAAACTACAAATAATAATTAACTTTTTTCTTATTCCTATATTAGTTCGTTTTCATATTTAAAAATTATAAATTGTAAATAAACCAGGATGATGAACAACCGACTAGATAGCGAACTCTCTCCCAGCAATCAACTGTGGATTCGAAACTCGCAATAGGCATTAATGTTTGGAGTTGTTATTAGGGGAGAGATGAATTTCTTCGTCTGAAAATACTAGCATTGGAGGAAAAGGTAAAGATTAGTATTGCAGCCGCAGATGGCAATTTAGATGATCTTGATCATTATGATAGCATTTACGTAACTTCATTATCATTTTCTTTAATATAATTTCTCAAAAGTGCACCTATGATCTTAAACCAGCTCTGTTAACGATAACAACCTACAGTTTATCTTTCCTATGTAGGAAAGATAAACTGATAACCTTCTCATTACTGAAAGGATGGCGTAAAAGGCTTTACTAAACGTTCAATGTGTGGCCGTGCTCCATCCTGGATAAAAATTATGGAGTACAGACATTGTCTCTGCTGCAATTCAGGAATGACAAAATTTTCCACCATTCCTCGATAAATCTCTCCAGTAATGGAGCAGGTTACAGGACTTGTCGGGGTAATACGCTCAAAAAAGTAAGGTCCTATTATGAAATCGGCTGTGAAGCCACACCACATGGTTACTTTTGGAGAATGCAGTGGTACTTGCTGGATCGCTTGGGTATGTTCAGAGTGATGTCCAAGTTCTGTAGTGATGAGTGTTGACCAACCCATTCAGATAAAATTGAGCCTCATTACCCCACAATATTCTCTAAGGCCAGTCATTGTCGACCTCCATTCGGGGAAGAAACGTTAGAGCGTAGGTCATGCGCTTATCATAATCTGCAGTAGTTAGTGCTTGCACACGACTGAACTTATACGGATAGAAGTGAAGCATTTTTCAATAAGATTTTCCAGAGTGTACAGTAAGCCATATCAAGTTTGTGAGCTATGGCACGAGCGCTTGGACCAGTACTGGTCCCTCTGTCGTCGAACACCGCAGTAGCAACGTCTGTTACTGTCTCTTCTTGCACTGCTTTCCGTTCTCAGCCAGGTCTAACTCCTAGTGATCCAGTTTCTTCAAACTTCTTAATCATAGCTCTCAGTGCTACAACTGACATAGGACCTGTACGCAGGTTATGAAGCCTTCTAAATTTCCTAAGGGTCGCTACGGCATTGCACTGTTTAAGGTAAAACAACTTAACAAGTAAAGCATGCTGAGGCAAGGTAGGACGCATACTGGTGGCGCTGCTGTCACGTACGCACAGTAAAATTCGCATAATACTTTTTACTTGTGTTCACTGCAAATATTGGAATGCTTTCGGATCCACCAGCGCCAAAATTTCCCCTATCGGCGATTTTTGGTACTAAATACTTTTTTCGCGGAATTCATCTCCCCATGTCTTCGAAAGTCAGTACAAAATGTGGTTTCATTCCTTGTATATTAGTTTGAGCTACAGATTCCTCCAAAGAGGGAAATTTAATTTATGGCCACACTGTATATATATATATATATATATATATATATATATATATATATATATATATATATATATTTAAGAATAATAAATATTCTTAAATATGATGCTCTTTCTCCCCAAACATTAATATTCCATCAACGGAACCTATGGTATCAAAGTAATAAAGAATATTTATAACTTTTTAAGACGAAACAGAAATTAGGAAACTCACCGATCAATAAAATATTACTTTCACTTTCACTGTATAAGAATAAAAATATTATGAAAATATAAATAAATTATACATAGATCTTTCCCTGTTTTACCTATGCGGTGTCGAGGGTTTCTATTCCTTATAACCGCAACCGTTATACAAGGATAAGGTTGTCCAAATGCCTCCCAGTAAGTACTATATGTAGAAGAGACAGTAACAGCGTATGTTCTCAAAGCCCGTTTTCATACATGCTGGAGGAAGATCCCAAATAAACTTGGGAGAAAACCCTGAAGTCCACGTCCGAGATCGGCTAACTTGGCTATGTCTGAGAAAGATCCTAAGCTCCTCACTTCAACGACAGGAATCGAACCCATGACATTCTTTCCCAGGCAAATGGTTGCAAAGCACATTGCCAGCTAACAGCGCGAACTAATACGTAGATACATAATAAAATTGTACTTCGTGATATTCATCTCGCACTGCATTTACTTTTCTTATATTGGTATCAATGCAATATCATTTCCATTTTCAACGAATTTTTTCGGCGATCAATAGTTCGTGTGATGAGTTTTTCTGTGATGAAGTTTCCTTGCGATGATTTTTCCTCTTGATGAATTGTCCGTGAACCGTAAATTATATCTGGTAAATTATCACTGTGATCATCATTAAAAATCCTCGGAGCAATACATAGATTATTATGCCAATTTTACGTTGTGCAAATTATAAGGAAAATTTTTAAACTTTGTACTCAACCACATGTAGTAAAATGTGTTACTGTTGTATAAAAATGTATTAATTCATCTTACTGTAAGAGAAAAGTACTCAGCAATAAAAATTTTTATCAAGGTATTTAAAAAACCATAACTAATCTAGAAGACCAATAATATTATTTTTCAGATTTTTATTAAAAAGTTTATTCTTTTAGATACATCAGTTATATCTATTGTAAAAAGTGTTCGTATTACAGTGTTAATTTTGTTTATATGCTTTTGTGTAGATGTATTTTCTTTGAAGTACAATAAATATTATTATTATTATTATTATTATTATTATTATTATTATTGACAGAGGGCGCTGTGTAGGCATACGAACGGTTGCATGATGGTCTCGCCGCTCCCGTTTTTTATAGTTCTAATGTCGTTGTAATTCCTGTTGTTAATTTAAAAGTGTCATAAAATAATTCTGCGTGTCACGCTGAAGACAGTGATATATAATTTATCGAAATTGGCCAAGTGGAATCCAAATTTTGAGTGTGCTGAAAATTTATCAGAATTCACCACAGTCACTAACGAGCATAGAACAAAAGACGTCGCCATCTTTACAGTTGCTCAAGGGAAGAAAGGTGAGTCATGAAGTGCAAGAAGTGCCTGAAGGATATATCGTCCGATGGATGTTATATAACCTGCAGGAAATGCCATAGGGATCTTCACTTTACATGATCCTGACTTTCAGAAAAAACCTGGCAACGCAAATCCAGTGCCAAACGAGAAGAATGGAAGTGCCTAAATTGTATAGAGAACAAAGAAATGCTGTCACCCACGGCGCAACCGATTACACCGGAGGCAGAATCGGACGATGAACTGAACAGACAAAAAATACTGTTGAGTCTTATAATTTGAATTCTGTCAATTTATTACTAGAAAAAGGTTTAGAGAATATAAAAGCCAGCTTAGCAGATCGTGTCGAAGAACTCTTTGATAAACAAATAACCAAAAAATTAGTGAATATGAAGAGTTAGTTAACTGTAATAATTCAACAGTCGAAGAAGTCTTACAAACGGTAAAAGACATTAAAATCAGCATTAACGTACTAACTAACGGGTAACACAAATTGACGAAAGACATCACCGAACTTCGTCAAGAACTTAATTCCCTAAAACTACAATACGAACTTTTAAATCAACAACAACATAAAAAAGATCTTGTCATAAGCGGCCTTCCAGAAACTGCATCCACAGAAAACCTCAGAGATGTAGTTTTAAAGTTAGGCCATGCAGTTGACATCCCCTTCAGCGTAATGATATTCAGAGATAAATCGGATTCCCAGGAAGAACAAAAACAAGGCTCGACACGACCCGCACCAGTCATAATTCGTCTGAGAAGCATGGCTACAAGAGACACTCTCATAAAAGCCAGCAGACTGAAAAAACCAGTTGTCAAGGATATAAATGTATCTGAGTATTTAACACCTTTCAGTCAAAATCTCGTATAGCAAGCAAGAAAAGCAAAACCAGAAAAAAATTGTCAATTTTTGTGGATCAAAGACGGCTAGATATTCGTGAGAAAGACACAAACTTCAAAGTCTATACAAATAAAAAGTTCGGAAGACATAGATAGGATGCTAGAGTGAAACAAAAGACTGGAAATTAGTTCAAAAAGGAGACCACAACACAACAAAAATGAATGTGGACCATCAGATAGATGTAATTGCACCAGAATACATCATCAATTGTTCTTTCGAATCGCTTGATGCATGGAAACAAAACACAGTACAAGCGAGTGGTCTCTTAATCTTGCATATTAGCATCAGAATCATCCGAAAACATTTGTTATTATTACAGGCTTATCTGAGGAATTACACTGATATTATTGATATAATGATTCTAAATAAAGTATCTATAACTACTGACGAAGCGAATGCTTTCAAAATTCGAGGCTTCCAACAACATAGATCATTCTGCCAAACAAAAAGAGGGGGTGAAATATTAATATTTATCGAACATAAATTAATAGCAAAAGAAATTGTCTATCTGTTTGAGCATGCTGAAACCCTTTGCAAGGAAATCACTAATACCAGCAATAAACAGCAACTCATAATACTAAATTATATTAAATTCTATTTACAGGCCACCAAACTTAACCATGATAAAACTTTTGCACGAACTCATTACTGGCTTTCACTCCAAGAAATATGCTCAACCGAATACCTAATGATAATTGGCGACGTAAACATAAATATTACAAACGAAAACCAGAACAACATTAATTGTTCTGGTTTTCGTTTGCAATATTTATGTTTGCAAGTACAATATCTATACACACTATCCGTGTATAACCTAATAACAACAATAACACCATGTACTAGAGAAGAAATATTCGGAAATACTATCACTGTTTCCTGCCGTCTTGATCATATAAACATCCGAGCACCACCAAACAGTTACACTGCATCAGTCATAAAGTGCAAAGTAGCAGATTATTACTTCACGGCTCTAAATCTGCACACCAAGAAAATACCCATGCAATCCCCCCAGATGAAAAACAACACCAAACAATAATGGACGAAGAAATAGTCAACCACGAAATAAGAAAAACCCACTAGGAACACATCGCATTAGATTCAGGAGATATCTTATACAACAACATTAAACTCACACTGGAGGAAATATATAAGTAACTCCAAAGAAAGTCAGAATTCGCTCAAAAACAACCCATAATCCTTAGATAACACAAAACGTAATCCTAGAAATATACAGAAAGGACGCTTTATGGAAAGAATTAAAGCGATATACAAATAACACAGCTTTAAAAACTGAATATAAGATAACAAGGAATCACCTTACAACACAAATGAGAAATGAAAAAAGAAACTACTACAGAGACAAACTAACCTCTGCACAAAACAACGTGAAACAAACCTGGTATCTGATCAATGAGATGCCAGATTGTGCTCCCAACAGCACAGCCTCTGAAACCATAAAACACAGCTTCATGAAAGACACAAATCTATCCAAGAACTAGCAAATGACTTTCACCAATACTTTGCAGACTCCATCCAAGAACTGCGCACAAATATTCCCCCAATCACAAAACGTGATCCTCCACTTGGACCACAATCAAAACAGACATTATGGTTTCCAACCTAAAAAAAAAGAAGAACTTTTCTCTGTAATTTATCAAATCAAACCAAACAAAGGCCATGAATTGATGGTATTAGAACTACGGATACCAAGCAACATGCAACTAGGCTTTGTCCTACTAAAATTAATAAATAAAATATTTAAAACAGGACGGATACCAAGTATGCTAAAGACTGCCATAATCAAACCCATATGCAAACATGGAAGAAGAAATTTAATCAGCAATTACAGACCCATAGCACCATTACCAATTATCAAGCAAATTATGCAGCGGATAGTCCTAAAGATACTCACAGCATATACAGAGAACTTTCATATTATCCTCCAATCGTAGTACGGTTTTCAGAAAAATAAGGAAACAACATCTCTCTTGGAAGACTTTCCAGACGTAATTAATACAGCCTTAGACAAAATCAAAATTGCCAGTAGTCTTTATTGATCTAAATAAAGCATTTGATACACTCACAGATCAAACCTTCTTAGAAAAGCTGAGGCATGTTGGCATAGATGGGCCCATTCACCGGTGGTTTGCAAACTACCTTCAAAATACAAAGCATATCACACGTATCGGGTCAAACCGAAGTAGAGAGCTTCCAGTAACCTGTCGAGTGCCACAGGGAACTGAAATCTCTCCAACGCTATTCAACATTTACACGCACGATATTAATCAGCTACCTCTCAAAGGTAAGATATTCCAATACGCAGATGATACAGCAATAATATCCATCCACAATAACGCAAGCACAGCCCAAACAAATATGCAACATGACATAAATCTGATCATAGACTGGCTCACCAAAAACTCCATACGCCTAAACTCAGAAAAGACAAAATTAATGATATTCAGAAATCCACTGACTCGACCAGTTAATAACAAATATATAACCATCCAACATCCACTCTCCAACATAAAAAACACACAGAAAAGTAAAACCACTACAATCACTCAGGTTGAAACAATACGACACCTTGGAATTTACTTCGACTCAGATATGAACTGGAATAATCCCATAAGCCATCTACACATCAAACGACGAACAATAACTGGCAAACTCTACATGTTAAAAGATATAGTTCTCACACTCGTAAAAACACTAACATACAACGCATTAGGCCAAAATATAATAAGATACGCTATAACAACGCATGCTTTCTGTGCACCGTACAAACTAAATAGATGAATGTCGTTACAGTATAAAATGATAAAACTGAACATTTGGGAACAAAGAGACAAAAACGATTTTATATACACTGCAATGTCAGAACACAAAACACTTATTTCACCTTTACTGACCAGACTACAGAATTATTTACAGAAGTACAACATCATCTCACAAAACCAATACGGCTTTCAGAAAACAAAAAAAGAACATCACCACTTTATTAGAAGACATCGCCGACACAATAAACAAAGCTCTCCACAAAAACAAGTACCTCGTCCTTATATTGCTGGACCTAACCAAAGCATTTGATACACTTGAACATAACGTACTACTCACCAAACTATACTCAATAGGTATAAGAGGAACACTGCATACATGGTTCAAGAACTACCTCTCAAACAGAACACAAGTAACAAAAATAGGTACATGTCACCGTCGGTGTATACAAATAAAACACTGTGTACCTCAAGGTGCCATATTACACCCATCTATTCAACATACACATTAACGATGTTCATAACATATCCATAAGAAGTCAAATATTTCTGTACGCAGATGACACTGCATTACTAGCAATCCACACAGACATCAACACGGCTCTCTGCAAAGCACAAGAAAACCTAAATGAAATCACAACATACTTCCACTAAAACACAATTCTAATCAACGGCACCAAAACACAGATGTTGATAATACACTTCCCAAGAATCATTCGCCCCGCATCACTATCGATACACTGTCACACATACCTCTGAATTAACAACAAAAATACCTGCCAATGTTCAGAAATCAAACCTGTAACACATGAATATACCTCGGTCTCTATATAGATTCCCACCTTAAATGGACAAAACTTATAGAATACCTACACACCAAACTACGGATGATCGTAGCAAAATCCTTCTAAGTTAAAGACATTATTCCATCGGTGGTATAAGAGATTTTTATGTTGGATTGAATAATGTCTTTGGCAAATACATCAAACAGCCACCTAACAAAATTAGAAACATTACACTGGAAAATCGTGTCAACAGTGATCTGGACACCTTACATCCAACAACCAATATCCGACAAGCACATGGCGATACAGAATTCTGAGCATTAAAAACCTGAAACACTACATGACATTAACAAGAAATTATTTCAACATCACCTACCGAAACAACAGAGACACTTATCATATAACGCAACATACTACAACTCTCTACATCCACACACCCTTCAACAACTCATACGGGTCTTTTGTGAGATCACATCAGATACCCACGGATCTCAACAACCTACCAAGAAAGTTAAACCATGTAGATAACTACAGAAAATTAAAAAACAAACTCTGGAAAATATACCAACAAAGTTAAGAAACCATTAACAGTAATATACACATCACAAATCACTAGCATCCAATACCTACATCCCATACATAAACTAGCAACAACACACATAGGGAAGGCTAAATCCCACTCTCTTCACAAAAGCTAACCCAAGCTTTAAAGTAGGTGGGATTAACTTGCCTCACTCATCTACAAGTAATCTTTATAAACAAATGCATAAATTTGTATGTATAATCACTCTTTCTCAAACTTCAAAATAATAATAATAAAAATAAAATAAAAAAATCAAAAATTATACAAAAAATTCTGTGTAATCTTCATTGTTAATATTAGAAGAACATGTGTTGTAAATACATAATATAAAGGCAAAAAAGTATTATTAAAAATTTTAATTGAAATCCAATGTAGCAATGTAGGAATTGCAACACTTAGTACTGAACTCTGTAAAATTATAAGGTGCAATGTCACACAAGATGTTTATTGTATGTATAAATATTTTAGCAATCAATAAAATATATGATTATTATTAAAAAAAATTCGCATTTGATTATGCAGTCTTTATTTGTGTAAATCAGTTCTCGCATGTGATATCCAGATTAAATTCAGATTTTCCCGTCATTCATTTTATGGCTCAGTATCCGCCATTGTTTTCATTTCAGACAATCCTTGGAACTGCGAATGCCCGCTCTATCCACTGATCCAGGCATTGGCGGACGACGTGACCTTTCTCGATCAACCCGAATGTGCAGCTCCCCTTTGGCACCAAGGAAAGGGACTGAAATCTTTTAGTTTCGAAGATCTTGCGAGCGCTAACGACAACTGTGCTGTGCCATGCCACTGCAACTGCTTTTATTTCTCGAACGAAACGCATTCCTTTTATGGCAATTTAGTGAACTGCAGCGGTCAAAATTTGACGTCTGTGCCTCCTCAGGTGAACTCGTTTTTAAACTCTTCAAGCACTGAGATGTTTGCTGTAAACTTGGAAGACAACCAACTCGCTTCTGTAGAGGGGCTCTTTTCGAAGAACGTCGTGGGTCTGCTGTTAAAAAATAACCGGTTGACTAATCTGCCTTTTCCGGCCATCACGCAGATGCCCTTGGAATATACTACGATGTCTGAGAATCCGTGGAAGTGCGATTGTAACAGCAATGAGCTCAGAAAGTGGATTACAGACAAACGAGAGGAGGTCAGTACCACTCTTTCTTGCCTGATTAGAGTCATTGAGTTTAGATTATTGTCTCGCTGGAAATCTTTGGAGTCGGAAGACTAACAAGGATATCCATTCAACTCTCTCTCTCTCTCTCTCTCTCTCCTCTTTCTCCTACATGTTATCTTTCCAAATTCAAACTAAAACCGAAAGTTTAAGTTTATACATAAATATATAATTAAAAAGAATTTCTTTTGTGTTCCAGATTATTGATGTCAATGATACAAAGTGTGCGAACGACGACGCAAATGGAAATAATAAAAACAAAGCGATCGTCAGTCTCACAGAGAAAGACCTTTGTCCTGAACTCCTTTTGGACAACAGTGCTCCCTATCATTGCTATAGGTACGTATGGTAAAGCTGATCCTAATATTTCTACTACAAACTTTCGATTTTGCTGTTTAATTCAAAAAAAAAAAAATTGGAATCTCAGCGGAATCGTGTTTACAAAGGAATTTAGGGTGGTGTGTATTGCGGAAAAGGTGCTTTCTTCAAAATTTGACTCATTAAAGTCTGCCGACTTACTCCTTCTCAAAGAAATCTCTGGAAAGTTATTTTCATGTCCTGAAAGTTGAACTTGCGAAACACCAACAGGAAATTTTTCCTCTCATCAACACACCCAAAGAGAATTCCTTTGATTTTTTTTTCTTTTTTGAATAATTGCAAAAACATATCAACGTCATCCCCTCTTCTTTGTACACAGTATCCTCTAGGTTCTATCACTTAAACTTGAGTGATGAAAAATTGTCAAAGGCTGTGGCTGATCAATGGAAGTTATGCAATGGAGAGAGAGAGAGAGAGAGAGAGAGATTCAATATTAAGTAGTATGGTTATATCTGTTCAAGAATATCAGTTATACATTAATAAGGCTGTTGCTCCAAATTATACAAAGGTTCCACATTTAGTAGAATACTGCATGTCAGGGGACAACGCACGTGGTCTATAATAATACACAGATACATGGTGTAATTTGAGGGGGAATGATGCAGAGAATCATTGGCAATGGAGGAGGAGGTAAAGTTCTATCTAGCACAAAACCTGCCAGAAGAACAGACGCCACATGCATTTCATAATTCACTGTCCTCATGGCCTCAGCAGATTCGGCCTTAACACCAAATCGCGCAACAATTCATCGACAATACGGAGAATTCTGTGTTGCCGACAGTGTGACTGTTCTTTGGAAACCGTCCAGTGATTCGCCGTGTCCTCCTGCAAGGGCTGTGACCTAGAAACGTGCCCTGCCCAACTTAACTAAAATAATTAACTGGCAAAACTAAGATCTTTTATTGTTAAAAGACCATAAGATTTAATGATTACAAATACAAAGCGCCAACAAGTTTCACTAGCCCCTCTCTAGCATTTTCAAGGCTGTACTGGTGTGAAAACAAATGCATCAAGTTACATGAAAACATACACTTTTATTAACTGCTAGGCCGTTATATTTGATAATTCCTGTTTGATGGCGTGCATGCGTTCGATTACTTCAGTCAGAATCCGGTACATGACCACGTGTTGTGTAATTTCTCGCATATTGTAGTTCTGTTGAGCTGAGAGAATTGATGAGATATTTCCATATGTGTTTAAGAATAGCACCTTGATTTCTATTTAAATTATTGACTGTGCGTAGCACCACTAATGCTTCTTCGAAAGTGCTGTAACTGTAGTCATTCTCGATGTAAGGCACAGAACTGTTTTTCCAATCTATAACGTGATTTGATGTTGAGAAATGATGAGCTAAACCAGATGTGATGATTCTATTGTGATTGACATTCCCCACGTGTTCCTTCTGTCTTATTTCAAAACTTCTAGAGGTTTGTCCAATGTAAGAAAGGCCACACGTACATAGAATTTCATATACGCCAGGAAATTTGAAGAAAGGTCCCTCATTTTTGGGCGATCTTAAGACTTGTCTGATCATGGTAGTTGGTTTAAAAACCACTCTGATGTTATGAGCTTTTAAAATTCTCGCCAATTTTGTGGAAACTGAATTAATATATGGAATTACAGCTGTGTACACATATTGGGACTCCGTTCCACGTTATTGGGCGTTGTCTTTAAAAACAGAACTTCAATATGCGAAAAACTACGCAACACGTGGTCATGTACCGGAGATTCTGACTGAAGCATTCGAACGCATGCACGCCATCAAACAGGAATTATCAAATATAACGGCCTAGCAGTACTAAAGTGTATGTTTTTATGTAACTTGATTAATTTGTTTTCACACTAGTGCAGCCTTGAAAATACTAGACAGTGGCTAGTGAAACTAATTGGCTCATTGTATTTGTAATCATTAAATCTCATGGTCTTTTAACAATAAAAGTTCTTAGTTTTAACACATTAGACCAAATATGAACAGTTTCACTTCACAGCTGAAACATAAAGTTCGGTGCTTAGAAAAGGACAAATGCATAAAAGATAAGTTACTAAATCACCTTACATTTCTGAAGAGATGTAGAAATTTTGCTGTCATCCTGAAGTTCTTAGTAGTAAAAGGATACATCCAATCTGCAACAGCCAAAAGAATGTACTACATGACTTCGTCAGTGTTAATCAGAGAAAGAATGCAACATACCAGGTATGAGCTTAACATTATTGACGCGAAGAGCATTGAAAAGTTTGATGAAATATCTAACAGTATAGACTGCATGACTTGGAATAACATAGACCACTTATTATATCGTGGCTACGAAAAAACTTTCAGAGGGAGTAGAATCACACAAATTAAAAAATTTGAGGTAAGAACAAATTCCAGTCGCACCATGGTCTCCCTAACAACAAAGTAATTTTCAACGATCGGTTGATACTTCTTAATTGAACGAATGTGTGAATATGACCTTTTACAAAACGGGAAGAAGACTTTTATGTATTTTGCAATATTTGCTCATAGAATAATAATTGTTTTCCAGGTTCGTCAATTCTCTTCGCCGTAGTCGGCGTTGTCCTTTTCTACTACAGAGAGGCCATTAAAATATTGCTTTACTCTGCCGGAGTCACATTGGGTAAACTTAGGAAATAAGAAAGGCGACTCATAGGAGTGCCGATGCGTGCAGTCGTCCGTGTGGCGTTTGGATTAAGCACGCAATTGTGAACTGAGCCATTGTAATGGGAAGTTGATTCCGATTTTTATTCAAGAATTACTGTCGAAAGCACTAAGGCTATGAGACCAGCATATTAAATATGTTAATTGCGGGGGTTCTTTTGTCCCGTTTGGATGCTTTCCGAGATGTAAAATTCGTTGGTCTCTGCACGAAACCTGAATTCGTCTTCAGATGAAAAGAATCCTTCTAAAGCTTCTTCGAGTCTTAAGTGGGATTCGAACCCACACCTTTTAACCAAAAAGCATTGAACTGTGGAGGCGGTAGAAGTAGCTGCTCTTTCATCTTCTGAGCCACGATGGGCTGTTGGTTCTTCTCTGAATGCATCTTTCTCGGGTTAGTAAGACTGTTGAAAATGCAGACTGGAATTACGGTTTGTGTGGAGACAGCACAAATCATCAGGACTTGTTTGTTTGCGAGTTTGAAAAAAGGCCATTAAATTGTTGGCCCTCCGACGAAGTGACAGTAATGCAATTTCGGGGAGGAACACGAAACTGCAATCATAGATTGTTAATTAAGAACTGAACGCTACTCAGTTCTCATTGGGCTTCTTAAAACAATCTAATCAAAGAACCTCTTGGATGTAAGTTTTTTGCTTCTACACATGCTTGACATTTGACATTAAACGGCCGCGAACTGGTTGCTGTAATCGAGTTCTACTTGTGGGTTTAGCTTGTTAATAAATATATGTTATACATGCCCTGATATGCTCATAATACTTATCACTAGCATCGAATTCCATATTTATTTCTAACTTTTTGGATATATTTTTTAAATTAACGTATTCATGTACTTACCTGAAAGTTCTAGAATTGTGTTTGTTTAGCAATTAATCAAATTGTATTTGATTTAAAAGTTGAAACTGAGTTTAAGTCAAGTTGATCTAATTTGTCGCTGCTGAAATTTCTAGAACTGGAAGGAGATTACCACTACAAACCTTGTTTGCATTACCGAGACTTTTGCCCTGGAACCTTCATTCTGGAAAATATCATGGATGCGTGTCCAAGAGCAGGAGGACCATCGTGATCTTATCTCGGTAAGTGGTTCTTAAATCATCATCCCACTGTGATATACGTATTCATGTGTTGCTAACTGCTTTAAGAGGATAGTAAAAGTCAATTAGTCAGATATTGAAATAATTGGTTTTCACGGCGTGACCAGCGAAATCCATTTGTTCCCCTCTCTCCCCCGATATCACAAAAGTCTTTAAATTTCTATCAGGCTCATTCAGCAGAACTTCACAAAGAACATCTCGAATCGGATGTTACGCTGATGTGTCCAGGATGTTTACAGTCACATGATAATGTGGTTATCACGGCTTAGAAAAAGGGCTCACGCAGAAACATCGAGCAACACCGAACTTTTGAGGTATTTGGGAAGAGTTTCGAAAGTACGAAGGATGAGTTCTGCCGAGTTGAGACGCAAATAATTCTGAACGTGAACATAAATATTCATGAATAGTCACTTTTTAATTTTCAACCGAGCTCTCATTATGGAAAAGTGATAAGAGAAAGTGCCACTGTGGAACAGAATTGGTTCTTACGTGGCTGTTCCTGATGCACGAACACTATCAAGGGATTTTCCGACGAAACATTCAGCAGTGACGATTCATGAAAATTTAGCCAGAAGACGATAAAATAAGTGGAGAGGACAGTTTTAGTGCAACTACGTTGGTGCGCACTCCATGCAAAACAACATCCGGAAAGGATCGTCGAAGAAATGTCACTTTTAGGATTTCCAAAGGGTGCCAGCGAAGTTGGTGAAGCGCATCTTCGCCTGAAACTGCGAACTCTAAATTCGGACTGCCCAATTAAAATGCGATTCACAGAGAGGACATCACTGCGGCCTCTGGGTATAGAAATAAGAAAAGGATGGCATCCAATCGATTAAGAAAAGGAGCGTTTCACTGTCGAAGTTTCGAGGCCACAGCGGAGCAAGAGCTGTTTTCGGAATGCAAGCAGAATAATTCGAGTTTGACTTACTTAAGCTGTTTTAAATAACGCTTACTTCTTTAATTTCTTTGGATGGAACGCAGAAATCTGTTTCTTCATTCACTGATCAACTGAATATTTTATTACCCTCTTCTTACAATAATTAAATATCTAATTCGTCGATTTTCAAAGTAATCTAATTAATAATAAATTAGAGTTCCAGCAGCATATTATATTGGCGGGTTTATGCTAGTTTTAGAAACTGAAGAGGCAAGGGATCATGGCGTATTGATGGATAGGAATTTGAAGTACCGAGATCCCATAGCAAAAGTTGCAAATACAACTCAGAGGATAATTACGATGTTGAAGCGAACCGTGACATGTAAGGATAAGGAAGCCATTTTACCTCTTTATAAGGCTTTGAAAAGACCACATCGGGATTACTGTGCGCAGATTTGGTCTCTCGGGTTCCAAGGGGATAAAGAAGCTGTGGAAAGAGTGGAAAGAAGAGTTACAAAGATTATATCCGGATTATGGGATTTAGATTATGAGGACGGATTGCGAGTATGTGGATTACAGACTCTGATTAACAGGAAAATGAGGGGTGATATGATAGAGGTCTATAAACTTTTGAATGGGTGTTATAGCATTTCAAATGATGAAATGTTTCGTTATATGAAAGGCGGGGAGAGAACTCGGGGACATCCATGAAAGTTAAGGTTGTTCACAGTCAAGAAAGGGGTAAGAGCTAAGTTTTTCTCCCAAAGAGCAGTGAGTGAGTGGAATAATTTGCCCTTAGGGATAGTGAGTGCATCTTGGGTGAATGGGTGAATGAATTTATGGAAAGGCATAATAGCTGGGTTGGGTAATTTACAGCCTCCCTCGATGAGTCCTTGACTTCCTGAAGATCTCAGATAATAATAATAATAATAATAATAATAATAAAAGTACTCAATGTTTAACAAGTTTGCAACTCCTGAAATTCTCGATTTTTTAAATTCCTATACTTCTCTTTTTTTTTTTTTAGGGCAATTTTGGAAAGCTCCTGGTGTCGCATGGAATTCGAAACAGCTCATCTTCATAACATGAAAGTCAGCCATTGTTACTTGGTTGCGGTGAAATACGGCGATATTAACGTGGGTGATCTCGACGAGGAAATGCAGAAATACCTGGAAACAACCACTTACCTTTGCTGGGGCGAAAGGTATTTCTGGGAGAAGCTCAATTATGCATTACCTAAAAAGGAAAAAAGGGAGTCGAAATCCCAGAATCCTTTGTGCTGCTTTTGCTGTCTTAATCACGAGAACAAAATTACTTGAATTATTTTTGAAATTTTTTTTCGCTGATGGATATCCTTTGTTTTTCTCATTGCAATCTTTCATTATTGCGTGTGCTGCAAACGCTCTGCAGATTTAATCCAAAATGTAATATTAAACACGAATTATAAAGCTGGATTTCTGTGATATAAGAACATTAGCGAGACCACTTGTACAATGGCAGGATCACTATTAGGATAAAAGATATTTCTTAAGATGTTTTTTTACTCGTTGCTTAATCTCCAAAACTCAACTTCCTTTCAACAGTTAAATGTTATTGGTCATCTCTGGATGCTTCACAAGCGAGTTCTACTTGAGCGTGGTAGTTTAAGATTCTTAATCATAAAAGTTGCAAGAATCGTACGTACGCGTGTCCGAAAACGTCCGATGGCTGTTTGGACAATGGACGATAAGATTCCAGAGAGATCACCACAACCCACTTCAGCAAATTCTAATTAAATAGTTTTTCAGTGGGTGTTCACATAAATACAAAAATGTGATTCGCACTTTTTTCTTCATTTATTCTGTCCCAAATTGTACTTTCATGAGTGCAAAGTACACTTGAAATTAAAGTATCTAGGAACATTGTACTCATGAAAGTACGTCCAGTTTTATTGTATTTTGGATATGCAATCAAAATGTACAATGTAAACGTGATGTAGTTATTTACTGTAGTCTTCTCCAAGGAGTAAGCATTCGTCTGTTCCTCCAGTTTTACCGGTTTTTCCACTTCGCTACTGGGTTTCCTCTCTCTCTCTCTCTCTCTCCTTCTTTCTCTTTGGTATATCCTTCTACCTCTTTTGGTAGTCGATATCTTTCCATCCTAGACAGATGTTTTTTTTTTCCATTTCTCTCTCTATTCCTTGATCTTTTCATTCATGTCCTAAATATCTCGTTCTTTTCTGATGTCTTCATTTCTTATAGAGTCCGAGTTTGTGCATCCTTTAATTGTTCTTCAAAATCTCATCTCTGCAGCTTATATTTTACTTTCATCTTTCTTTTTATCGGTCCATGTTTCTGAACAATATAACAGAGTGGGGTGGCCATTACTCTATAACTATGTAGCTGAATTTCTCTTCTTCTCCTCTTTTTATTTTTATTCAGTTTCCTTTTAATTGTCCCTCAAATTTTCTAGAATTTCTTTGTTCTTTCGTCTATGTTTTTTTCTTTTTAGATATGTTATTATGAAGCCTAAATAATTAACCTCTGCCATCTATTCTATTATTTTATTCTCTATAATTATTTGGATCTAACAAGATCTCGACCTTTAAATTCCATTTTTCTTGTTTTCTTTTGTGAAATTTTTAAATTTTATTATTGGGTTATTTCCTTTTAATTCATAAACTGGTTTTTAAGGTCATCTTCGTTATCTTGTAATATAATCTGATCATCTGAATACAGCACTGTACTGATAATGGTTCTGGTTAATATGGTACCTTGTTTTATTATTGTTTTCCATATTTTAATAATCTGATCAATATATATATATATATTGAATAGAGTTGCAAATGAGCTACATCCCTATTTGACACTCTGATTTATTCCAATTTCTTCTGTTAATTTATTACCTAACTGTATTTTTTGTATTTTTTTACAAACATTGTATAGCTTTTACCAAATCTAATGGATATCCTTGTTTTTGTTTTAATTTTATTCCATAGTTTTTCTCTGTGTATTTTATCAAAAGTTTTCTCGTAATCTATAAAGGCCATATGAGTCTCTAAATTAAATTCTCGTATTTTTTCTATAATAATTTACAGTAATATCATTTACAGTAATACAAACCGGGAATATACAGCACAGCAATCAATGCTGTGTTTTAGAACATTAGCAATTCAGTTCGCCACAAAACAGCGAATTTTTCAACTTGTATTTACACTTAATTTTATTAGTAAAGAGAACAACAAATGCCCACAGTAACGGGAATTCTCCTTATTTAGAAAGACTTGGGGGGGGGGAACTACAGGACAGTCACAGTTGAATGCGATTTCTTTCTTCATTTCGTGCGTGCGACCGGCAGATTAATGAGAAGATGAATCCAGAAAAAAGTATCGTCCCCCCCCAATTAGACAAGCGGCCGCGTTCAAATAAGAGGTCATGACATTTTCAGCAGGCAGTTCTCCGAAAGTGATGACAACGAAGTCTTCCTTCTTTCGCAGGACTTCCTCGTGGGGTTCCCTGAATTCCGACAGGCTGCATTCTTTCCTCAGGAAGTTGCTGCAAATACAGTTCCCTTCGGGATATTAGGGGTGATTTACGAATACTTTACGAATTCTATTACAAATGTAAATTATAAATTTAAAGCATTCACAAGAAATAATTTCTTTCTAAAGAGGGACTCCTTTTTCTACCAATTCTATAATTTGAATTATACACTATAGAGCAGAAATTATAACGTTCTACCTTTTTTTTAATATGCCGAGCATTTGTGGCAAATACTTAGCACAGAAAAGTATGAAGGCAAGAAATGTACACTGTACTTGTCACTGTGCGGGTGTACAATATCGAAAATAAAAAGTGTTTTCAGTAATTCAACGTCATCGCGCTCACTAACGTACGCCGCCATATTAGTCATCAATCAGTTCGCATCAACAACTGGAGCAGCGTCCGATGGCATGCCAAAAGATGGAAAGAAAATGCAAGAACAGTTAGTTAGCTAAAGGAAAAGACAACAGGGAGTACTAAAACGATGTGCATACATCCGTTGGACCAGGGAAGTCTCGCAAACAGGGAATTGGCAGCTGTTGAAGTTCAGGCCAGAGTAATGCATATTAATTTCTGTACACTCTTTTCTTTGTCGAGCCTGCAACGTCAAATTGCAGAAGTCACAAGCCGAATACACACGTTCTTCCGATCAGATGGATGTGTTTTGGATAAGACGTGACCAGCGGATACCAGAAGGCTTGACATTTAACGAATGATACATTCAATCTGCTAAATGTGGCTGCTGTAGTGTATTTCAAGAAAAGTTCAAGAAAATGTACTGCTTACAGTTTTCTGCTTGTTAGACTTCACGTTGTTCCTGGTAACCTTTGTACCCACCGTGGCAGCAGTCGGAGGTTCTAACACTTGCTATAGCCGTTAATTATTATGAGAGAGTAGTTGGATTTAAGGCTAGTATCTGAACAATGGATACATTCTGGCCAGCAGTTTTCGGTCCAAAAGGATAGAATTAAAAATAAAATCACTTCGGCGTAGTATTTTAAATACTGTGAAGTAAATTACTCACTTTTAGAAAGAGCACTGTGCAAGCTCTCGGTCGGTGCAAGATACATCCACTTTTCCTGTTCGATACCGCACAAAATCAAGGGAAAAAGAGGAGCGATCTCGCTAAAGTCCGAACATATTGTGTGTGTGCGTGCGTGTGTGCGTGAGTACGAGCCTCTCAAGATAATAATACAGTACTTAATATAGGTCATTGTGATTGCGACATCATGTGCTCCGTATTTCAGTGTGTCCCAATTGAATAACAGGAGAGGATGGACATGAAATTATCACACTTGCGTTATAAAATGTGAGTAGGATGAGAGCAGATAATTAAGTGGACATTCCGAAGTATGCAAAGGCACGTTCTAATCTTCTCTTAACGAAGTACGAATGCCGATTATTATTTACTTCCCGATAACAGATAACAGAGCTACGATAACAGAGGTCATGGTTGCAAATGTAACCTCTGCTACAATAGCGGAAAGTAAATATGCGTGACCGTCGCGGCATTCGCTGATAGTAAAGGAAGAAGAGACAACACGTGCGTGTACATTTTGTCAGGAAGAAATTATCTCTGAAATCATTTTAACGAAAAATAGCGGGGGTGAAGGGGTTATCTCTGCATTAAGACTGCGATGTGTCTTTACGTTCAATGCAGTCGACAACCGATGAGACTGTTACTTTCGCTTCTTACTTAACGTCCTGCCTTGCGTCACTTCATTGTGGCGACTTCTTCGAACTTAACTGCGCAATTTCCTTCCTGCAACGCCTTTTTTATTTTTTGAAAGGGGGGGATGAGCGGAAAACCAGCAGCCTGACAGAATAGCATTTTCTGTCTTCACACAGCAAAATGCTAAGGGCATGTTCGCTTCTATTTTCTGCCAGTAATAAGATGTTCAATATTCAAACCTTCACTGAGACTCTCTTCTCTGTTAAAGGAGAAATACGTCTCAAGTTTGGTGATTAAAAAAGTCAGCTATTTGTATCACATTTACAGCCTTCGTATTAGCTGCTGACGCCATTATAGATCGTGATGAAAATAAATAAAACACACACACACACACACACACACACACACACACACACACACACACACACACACACACACACACACACACACACACACACACACACAGGTACTGACTGATCAATTCATTATGTAATCTGCCACGTCATCCTTGAAATGCACCGTTGCGTCGAAGACAGTATTCGTTCAAGATTATACGAAGGAAGACTGTCAGTGATTTCAGGATGTAGTGCAATGGCTTGTCCTGTTAAGCGTCTTCGCAATCCAGAAGGTTGGCTGTTATGGATCTCTACCTGAGATCCATAATGTGCAGTAGAAAGTTAAGATGGTGAGGCCTTAATCTCTCCCATCTCGCAGTTAATGATCCAATGTTTGTAGATATGTGTGTTTACTATTTTCAGGGACGAACAATCCTCCACCTCCGTGTGAGACCGGCATACGCATTGCAAACAACTGATAATAGAAGTTCCTCTCGTCATAGAAAAGGGCTCGAACTCCGGTCTTTCCGACCAAACGGCTAGTCCATACCAGCTGAACTACTGAGGCTCCGACTCAGTGTAGTAACAGACCGATGGGTGTCGGGAGCGAATATGAACGACGCACGGTAGTAGGAGCAAGACACGCGGTGGGTGCAAAAATCATAGGAAATGCTAATCTGCTGAGACATTTACCGTTGAACCAACGTATTAATTGAGGTGGAGGCCGACCGATCGTTTAACGGAGTATTCCGTGTTAAACAAACAGCAGGGTAGTCGTCTGCAAGGGCCACCATTCAAAGTTACTTCAGGCGTGGTGCTGCAATGCGAGGGTAGGAAATAAATGTCGGACTGTTCTCCGATATGGTCATTCCGTTCTCAGTTGTTCCCAACCAACACCAGCAAGAGTCACCGCAGTCCCTTTCGCTGGGTGACGCTCTTCACCCTACTGAGAGCGGTAATGTTTTCTTACATTCATGAGATTCTCCGATATCGCGAAAGTGATGGCTGCTCGAACCCTATTTTAGACTAGGGACATTTCCTTCTGTTCAAGAGGCAGTAAGAGAATTCTGTCGACTCAGGTGATCAAAGGGGAAACGAAACGAGTATACGAAGTTCACTAAGCGATATTCGATCCGATCGAATATCATTTAGTGAGCATCAGCCAGGAACCCAACCCCACGCCCACATGAGCTGACACCAAAGAAAGGCAGAAGTCTCGCTGTTGGGTAAGTAACGAGCCTCACTGAGCGGCTACTCAGTGCCCATCTGCCATCTCATTGTTTTCATCTGAGACAAAATAAACAAATCAATTTATTTTTTAAGTGAAGGTTACTCAGACTCACCTGGACATGAAAAGAACCACTTTCCTGCTCTGCTCAATAGCTGACCTGATGTTGTCCAAACAGCCGAGTGCGATGAAAACATCTCGATGCAGAAGACACACCTCGTGGGCATTTTCTCCTTTTTCCAACTCTAACAGGACAAGAAATAACCAAGATTTATTTGAGGCAGATCCGCGCTGCTACTAAACTATAAATTGTTGTTTCTTTAAGAATGCTTATCGCATGTTGGATTATCTTTTATATTCCAATCGACCATAACTAGAAGTGGATATTAACAAGTTCCTCTAATGTGTGAGGTGTGAAAGCTCCCGAAGTGTAAAATTCATATAATTAAATAACCGTAATGACTAGAGGCCGAGAGATACGAAAATATAAAAAATCCTGTTTATTATTTGAACGCACAAGTAGTCCAAGAAAAACAAGTATAAAATTACTTAAATACAAAGAGCTAATAAGCTTCATTTCGGCGATATAAACATTAATTAAATTAAGGGGATATTAGATCCCACATTGTTTTTTTTTAAACCGAATAAGAAACTCTACGATTGGAATCAGAGAGTTTCATGCCGAATATAGTATAAAAAACTATAAAAGTATCGGCGATTACTAGCGTGAGCTAAATGCAAGTAATCCCAGAACGTAGTACAAACACAGGCAACTCGTTGCAAAGGTGGGGAAAGTTCTGATTGCTATTTTTGGTATTTTCCATAATGTAAAAACACATTTCCTAGGAAATGTATACTGTTATTACATTATGGTGGGAGGTCCCTACCCAGACCGGTTTCAGCCTTTATTGAGGCTTCATCAGTGAGTAGCTAGACCAAATTACGTATTTGTACTACGTTCTAGGACTCCTTGCATTTAGCTCACGCTAGTGTTCACCGATACTTTTATAGTTTTTATACCATATTTGGCATGAAACTCTCTGATTCCAATCTTTGAGTTTCTTATTCGGTTTTAAAACAATCTGTGATCAAATATCCCCTTAATTTAATTAAAGTATAAAATTTCTTAGTATCTTTAACGTATTTTACACCCAAGGTAAAAAAAAAACTTTCCACATCTTTCTCTCATCCAGAGAATTTTATTAAGAAGATTAAGCACCTTTTATCTACTTGTATATGAGATATCTATATGACTTATGAGTTACTTCAACCTTGGGTAAATTAGCGGAAAAAGCTAACCTTTCCAGAATTCAACTTGCAGTAAAAAAATTAAACATCCTTCCTTCAGAACAGTTTGGTTTTCGCCAATTTCACAGTACCAGCCAACAAATTCATAGACTAATGGAATTCATTATCACAAGTTATAATTGGCATCAATACACCGGAGCAGTTTTTCTTGATTTAGAAAAGGCGTTCGATAAATTATGGCACTTTGGACTGCTATACAAGTTGATTTTGGCTGGCATTCCATTAGATCTAGTCCAAATCATAAAGTCATTTCTTAGTAACAGACGAATGCAAGTCAAACTAAATGATATATTATCTACGCAGCGACGCATCTTGGTAGGAGTTCCTCAAGGGTACCTTCTGGCACCGATACTTTTCGCGATTTACATGGGGGACATTCCGCACAATCCAATATCATCCATTATTGCCCTGTACGCAGACGACACAGCTATACTAGCCAGATATATTAAACCGCACCTTGTCACCAAGAAACTGTCAGAAACCTGCAGAGATTAGAGCACTGGTTCTCGGAATGGAGACTGCAAGTAAACCCTCAGAAGAGTATCGCCATGCTGTTCACTAAAATCACAATATCTCCCAAAGATGACATCTTCCTATTTAATACCAAGATTCCCTGGAAAGCAGAAGCTAAATATCTGGGTGTACTGCTGGACAGAAAACTAACTTTTAGTTCACATATAAAAGCCTCATGTTCGAAAGCATCAAGAGTCATTGCACAGCTTTACCCTCTTATCAATAGGAATAGCAAGCTGGATACCAAAATAAAACTGCTCCTTTATCAATTGATGATTCGACCCATTATTACTTATGCTTCCCCAGCCTGGAGCCACACCTCAAGTACAAATATCCTCAAACTACAGAAAGTGCAAAACAAATGTCTCCGCATGATCTTGAACGCACCATGGTATGTCAGAAATGTTCAACTCCACTGGGATTCAAATATCCCCTACATCTACTCTTTCCTGCAGTCTTCAGCAATAAAGTTCTTCTCAGTATCCTCTTCATATCCAAATGAATTAGTGCAACAAGCAGCCAATTATAATGAAACAGATTTCTCAAAATACAGGAGACCGAAGGCCATCCTACTTCCAAATGAAGATCTCTAAAGCACACTCACTCAGGCAGAGCATTTAGCTCATAAACTTTTCCTCACACAGCAATCCTTATCAGATAGCAGGGATTAAAAAAGCATTTTGCTTCACCCTTATAGTCAGCAACGTCTTGCGTCTTGCGTCAACCTTGGTATTTCTCCCGGGTCTGGTTCCTGCTGATGAGACCTCGATAAAGGTCGAAACCAGTCTCAGTAGTGGTCCTTCCCATTATGCATTGCAATATATACGCCTGAAAGGGGGAGTATGCTTTGCATTATGGGATACATACTAAGGAAAGCGATATGAAGTCATCAGCCTCTATATACAAGTAGCTCAGACGTGAATACATCTCAAGCGCAAAACTTTGTTTTGCTTACTTGGGAAAAGAATTAAAACCAAATATAAAATTTCTTGGTATCTTTAACACACACACACATATACAGTCGAGTCTCTTTTCATGCAGTAGATACGTTCCACAGAAAACCGCATATAAAAATGGCACAAAAAAAGACAACTTACGTTGAATTTTTTCTTGACAATTATTCATAAGACTATTACACTTTTTTTATAATCTTTGTCAAGTAGCTTTATTTTATCCTCCTACATGTTTTGCCAATCCTTTTCTATTGACATCCTCAGGGAATACAAACTAGTAAGCTAAAATGAAGGTTACAGACTAGGTTATAACTGATAATTCTAATTCATACAAAAAATTGGTATTGTGCGTGACAATGTGCTCTCGTTAACGTGATTTATTCGTTATGGTTCATTACGTAATTGTTATGAAAGTTCATTTCTTTGATGTTTAATGATCTGATAAAAGTTTTCCAAATTTCTGGTAAAATTAGACCTTGATTCTTGTTTAGGTTTTCAGTTTTACGGGCGACTGTAGCTGCTTCTTTAAAGGTTCTTGAATGGTAGTTATCTTCTATGTATGGCATAAGGCTCTTATCCCACTCAGTGTGATGGTTAGTAGAGGCAAAGTGGCATGAAAGGCCTGAGATGTCTTGTCTGTTATTTCTGACATATCCTATGTGTTCTTTCTTTCTTTCTCGTTTCAAAGCTTCTAGATGTCTGACCTACGTAACTAATACCACATGAGCAAGGTATATTATATACTCCAGAATACTTGCAGAATGGGTGAGGATCTTTCGGTGATCTTAAAAATTTCCGAATAGTGTTGATTGGTTTGAATGCCACTCTGATCTTCTGAGGTTTAAAAGGTTAGCTAATTTTTTGGAAAGGTTGTTGACAAAAGGAATCGTAATTGTACTGATGTATTGGACGTCATCACGTTGTCGATGTGGTATATCAGTAAATAGAATCTTGTTGTAGAGTCTTTTAGGGTAACCATTTAAAGAAAGTTCTCTGGATATTGTGGTTAATTCCGTTAGTAGGTCATCCTTGTCTGTCGTATACTGTATAGCTCTTTTCTTGAGACTATGGATAATGCTAAGTTTCTGAGCTATGTGATGAGCTGAGTTGAAATGGAGGTAACGTCCAGTATTTGTAGGTTTTCTGTATACAGATAGGTTGATACTATTATTGGATTGTTTCTTTATTAAAATGTCAAGGAATGGCAGTTTTTTATCTTTTTCCATTTCTAATGTGAATTTGATGGTATTGTGGAAACTATTGATTTGGTTGAGGTAATTCATTAGTTCTTCTTTCGTATGATCCCAAATGATAAAGATGTCATCTACATATCTGTACCAAATTTTCGGTTCTGGAATGATCTGGGTTAAGATTTTTTTCTCAAGATCTTCCATGAATAAGTCAGCACAAGCAAGTGATAGGGGGCTGCCCATAGCTAATCCAGTGAGTTGTTTGTAGATCGTTTCTTGCCAAATAAAATAGTTAGAAGTTAAACAGTGATTGAACAGTGATTACTTCTCTGTTTACTAACATTCCAGTGTTTGAAGTCATCAACATCTTAGACATCTTATTCCCAAAAAACATCACTACTTTGTTCAATCACTGTTTAACCCACTGCCACCCACGGGACGCTATCTGAAGGTCACTCTCGAATCTTTATTCCCTCAGCTATCGAATGATATAAGTTTGGTTTGGCTACCTTTAATACTTTAGAAATTATTAAGCCAAACCTTATTGATTGATTTTTTTACACTCAACTTTTCGACCCGTATCCCCAAGTACCATTCTGGATTTAAAGACGTATCCGTGTCAAAAAAAAAAAAAAAAATCAGTGAATGCCTTTTATTCCCTTATGGGAGTAGGCAAGGCCGTTTCAAAGCCCTATCTAACTTTTGGAGACTGAGTGGACAGTTCAATCTCCACTGGTACCCAATCAGAGATAGCTGGCCCAAGGCTATCACTAATTAAGTTATTAATTACCTATCACTAATTAAGTTATTATCACTAATTAGGCTATCACGAAGTGAAGTGACACGGTTCAACAGTGCCGCCATCTCGTGATCCCTAATCCTAACACAATATATTTAATGTCTGAAGATGGCGTGGCTTCTACGGTCAATTTTCTTGAGTTCACGGGGTGAAAAACCAGAGGTTCAGTGGGGAAAAAAAATAACACTTGCCCGTTTGCCCATGCCAGAGATCAATTAACTCGGGAGCAGGTCTAAAAAAGCTGAGAAAAAGTTCCTTTAGTCAGCCACTAGAATCAAACTCGTGATGCTCTTTTTCCGGTAGGCTTAGCGCTAAGGAGTAAAACACCACTTCCACAGAGACAAGCTTTACATTTCATAAAATGATCTCACCTTCTCCCTATAGGGGAATACTTATATATATAATTATTCCCCCTACAGGGAGAAGGCGAGGCCGTTCTAGCCCAATCTAAGTTTTGGAAAATCAGGGGACATATCAATTGCCGCCAGTAGCCAGTAGAAGTTCGCTGGCCCAAGACTCTTTGTAGCATTTGGTGAAGAGATGGCTGACAGGTTCCGTCATCTTGCATCCCCTAATCCTAACAGTATTTTTTATTGTCTGAAACAATGTTGGTTGTACGGTCAATTTTCTTGAGTTTACGGAAAGTAAAACCCTAGTTTCAAGGAGAAAAATCCCGCTTTCTGGTGCTAGAGACCAACTAATTCGGGAACTGGTGGATGAAAGGCTTAGAAAAAGATCGTCTATTCGACGACTGGAAGAAATGAACTTTGACGTTTCTTCGATCGTACTAACACTGTGTGAATGGAAACGCCACTTCCACTAAGCTACACAGGCTCTGCACAAATGTGTGTGTCACATCCACTGTGTTTTCCAAAGATAACACAAGCAAATACATCGCATCCATAGTCTCTTCAGCTTCCAAAAACTGGTTCCTTTTCAGCTCAAGTCATTACTTCATTTGTTAATTCCACCCAACCTTAGTATATTTTTCTCACTATCACACCGAAATATCGCTGAAATATTATATTGGCTATTCAGAAGGAGAAAATCACTGAATTGATGATCCTGCTTCACAAATCTCACTCCATTCACTTTCTCACAGTTTCCGAAATATGTACTCTGTTGTGCCTGTCTAGATCATCCCGTGTTTGTGCTGCTCCGCAAAACTGCTTCCACCGTTCCTTTACTTTCGTATAAGCGCTCAAAACACAAAGCAAGTGTGGATCAGCATCCATAATTCACTTTCAGATTTATCAGCCAATTTTCCTCTTTCTTTCTATCTATCTCTGTTATTTGGAACTGCTTTCTCGACACATCTCCCTCCCCAAGGATTGCAGTTGTTTCACGAAGTACATTACTAAGGTTTCTCTCTCTCGCCTTAACTGGAGAGAAAGAATAGCGAATAGTGATGTTCCCTAATCTGTAAAATCTGAACGGAAATATTTAAGAGTTCCTCGTGATATAGTCTGAAATTTTCTGCTAAGCAAAAGAGCGCTTAATTTTGTGGTTTGAGATTTTTATTGTTGTTTTTTGTCAATGGACGATGCCATATACGATTTCTATTGGACGAATCTTTTAAGGAGAAGAAATGACCAAGGAAACAGTCACAGGTGTTATACTTCAATTGTACACTACTTGTGTATTTGTTGTGAATCTAACTATTTAGTGGAATCCATTCAGGACTTCTATAAAACAATACAATTACCTGAAGTGTTTACAACATCTACCTGCGTACCAATTCCAAAGAAAAATAATTCACAAAATTGCGAGGATCACAGAACTGAGAGCCTAATATCCCATGCATCTAAAATTACTTCAACAAAGAAATTAAAAGAGTCCTAAACGGTGAATTGAGTGAACAACAGAAAGGCTTCAGAAGAGGAATGGGAACCATTAATGCTATCCCTGAACTAAAAGTACTAATAGAAAGATCACTTGAAAGAAATAGGAACATTTACACATGCTTCATATACTTTTAGAAGGCTTTTGACCAGGTAAAACATAATAAAATATTCAATATATTAGATTAGACATAGAAGTTCATGTACTTAAGTTTATAAAAATGATTTTCACCAAACAGAAAATGCAGCTGTTTAACTCTGAGACTTCTCAAGTGAAAATAAAAAGAGGAGTTAGACAAGGCTGCATCCTTTCACCAATTCTATTTAATATCTATAGTGAGACGGTGATGAAAAAGATTGAAAAACAAAAAAACAGGAATTAGTATCAATGGTATAAAATACAACAATCTTAGATATGCTGATCATACCATTCTAATAACAGAAAACAGAAACCAATCAATCAAATTACTGCAGCTGCTAATTAAAGAAGGTAAAGAATTTGGATTAGATTTAAATGCAAAAAAGACCAAATTTATGAGAATCTCAAGAGAAAGCAGATCCGAGCCAGATATATTCATAAACAATATGAAAATTGAACATACAACAGAATACAAATATTTAGGCACCTACTTTACTGCAGATGGAAAGCAAGATAAAGAAATAAGAATAAGAACAGCCGTAGCTAAAGATGCATCCTGGAAAAATAAAGATCTGCTCAGAAAAGTATTAAGACAAAGAAGAGAATGATAAGAACATTATTGTGTTGCCAATTTTCACACGTGGAAGTGAGACCTGGATATTCAAGAAGAGAGTAAGGCAACAGATAATGGCCTTTGAAAGGTGGTGCTATAGAAGAGCTCTGAAAATCCCATGGACAGAACATGGGACAAATACAGATGTCCTACAGAGAATGAGAACACAGAGATCTTTATTATTACAGGAAATGATCCAGAGGAAGATTCGATTGGCAGGACATGTACTGAGAGGTTCTGCAGGACAGAGGATACTAACAGTTTTAGAAGGAAAAATTATTGGAAAAGATCAAGAGGACACAACCTCAACCGGTCCTAAAGGGGAGATGGGGAAAATTGGGGGAACCGCACTCGATAAAAAAACAGAACCCCTTCTTCCACCCAACGTATTAATAATGTGCTAACATACTCCAGATATTTCGTCGGTAGATTATCATAAAAAATAATTTTATGTTTTCTTGTGGGCTTCTCTAAATTAGCAGAAACAGAGTTAAAAAGACGAAATAAATAAATAAAAATAAAATTGCGATTGCGCAGTTCGTTCAAGAGAAACAAAGTGGCTATAAATGCTTCACGACCTGACCTCTGATTCATGATTATCGTTTATAGCGGCATTGCGAGATAAATCCTAGACGTATTTGCTTATTGACGGAACAAGCGACACAAATATTTACAGAGGAAACTGAACCCCGAAGAGTTTATGACTGTTTCTATTATCAACGAGTCGCGCCCGTGCAACAGAAATGCTTCTCTTCTTATCAGCGTGTAACACTCTTTTCCAGAATCCAAAATTCTCGGTGGTTTTAAGTGAAATTAAAACAGATTTAAGATTTCGTTCAGACGAGATCAGTTTGCTAAATAGCGAATTCAATGAAAATCTTAAACGTGAAGTAATCAATCGATAAATAAATAATCCGGCATCAGCGTCTTTTAAAGATACCCGAAAAGGAACAAACAGCACTGAACTGCTTGAGCCCTGGAACTCGCGAGAGAGTTCTTCCCATGTCGTGCTAGAAAGAGACGGGGTTTTTCCTAACCCCAGTAACTAGTATTAATCGGAATTTACTCGTGAGTATTCTACTGTTATATTTTGTTACCATTTGCTGTAATTTCTATTACCTCGGTACTTCTCAACTCTGCTTCGTGTTATTTGTTTATTCTTTATTTAAACTTCGTGAAATGTCATAAATGGTCGATTCCGCCACGTATCTATTTCTACCCAATCTTACCTGTTCTCACCCTCATAGTCTAACACAGTGGAGCACTCGGGATCTTGGGGAGGGGGACCTGAGTTCAGTAGACGATTTGAGAATACAAACTACGCATTGCATACGACCTATGACTGCGCATCTGCAGTGATCGCCAATACATGATACCCGCGATCTCCTCTGGCCCGGTTCGGCAAACGAAGTAATGTTCAGTCAACCTGAGCACCACTTCTTTTGCCTTGAGTTCATAGCGGCAGTGATCCCCGAGAGCTATAGGGTATTCCCACCTTATGTGGCCGCTAATTCATAAGGTAGTATAGAAATAGAAGACACGACATAAATAAAAAAATGAATTTTAACTAGGAAAAGATTATGGGAAATTTTTCTGGTGTTTTTTTCTTTTTCTTTGGGGCACACGGGCCCCGTGGCCTCTTGTGTCCCCTCCCCCTTGTGTACGCTATTGGTTTTACAAATTTATTTGTTTTTCTACTGTGCCAATCAGACTATGTATTGAGTGCGAGATTATAAGATTTTCAACTTAAAGCAGATATTGTTAGCATTCCCCACTTATGTTAATCTTTACCGTTAATTAGTTGCGGCTTGATTATTGATCACTTAAACTTAATCTTATGCAAGTTCGAAATGTTCTGGATAGTGCATTAACAGGATCAGTCCAATGTGTTATTTACAAATCATTTAATTAATTTACATAGTCTGATTTACATTAACACATATATATACACTCGGGTCTCTTTATATGCGGATCTTTTTTATGCGGATTTGAAGTTATGCGGTGCACGCCCACAGATACGAGACCTTTAGACACTTCTTCGCATGTCAACAGAAGAAGAATCCATTGCGATAACAGGGTAATCCAGCGTTACCCAAACTTTTCCTATGACAGATTACTTCACAAATCCTGAATTTTCACGGAACACCTTGGTTATTTTGTAATGTATTAATTAATTATGAATTGTTAATTTAGCTGATTTATCATTATTAATTAATAATTAATTAAACATAAACATTAAATTAATTTGTGCCGATTTTCATTGACATATCGCACTCTGATCACCAAAAATGTATAATATTATTCTAAGTACTTACGATTGAATGTAGACTTTTTCTCCTGCGTACTGGCAGTTTTCCCCTCCCTTTGAACATCCTGGAGATTGCTTTGTAGGCCGGAGGTGGATGACTCACTATCTGTTGCGTCACAAACACCTTCAATAAGAGATTTCTTAACACCAAAATTAAAGAAAGTCCGTTGTCTCTTATTCATATTAAAATTTAAATCTGCAGGCTTATTACTTTTAAAAAATCACGGCACTACGGCTTCGAAACAAGAATGTGGATAACGCCTTAAGTGACGATGATATTATTGGATATCGATTAACTTTAGATATCGTCGAAGATCCAGCAAACGGTAGTGAAGTGGAAGAAAAACCTATCACCCTCACTGCAAATATAATTCGAGAAGCTCTTGAAGTGTGCAATAAATTGGAAAATCATTTTCCTGTTAATGACACAAATTCTGAACGAGCCTTGAAATTGCAACGTGAGCCGATGAACTTTATGTCTGGATATCGCGAGCTGCATAAAAAATTAGTGAAATCATCATCGCAAAGTTTAATCACTGATTACATTGTCAGAAGAAAAATCAGCACAGAATGAGGATGAAGCTAATTCTGTTTGTGAAGAACCATTGCCTTTACCATACAGATCTGATGCGCTGACATCTCTTCGGGTGATGAAAGTGATTTCGCACCAGTTCGCAAACGTTGCCGAACATTGTCGAATAGCGACGATAATTATGATGACAAAATGTAAAAAATATGTTATTATTCAATAAAATTAAATGAATAAAGTTTTAAAACAAACTTAGGCATTCTTATTTTCCTGAATTTTTATAAACTTTTTTATGCGATTTTAGGTTTATTTTAATTCATTGCTTCGGTTTTATGCGCTTTTAGAAAAGTATGAAAAGTATCCCTAATTTTTCAACGTAAGTAAGGATTTTTTGTGCGTTTTTTATATGCAGTTTTCTGTGGAACGGGAACGTATCTACCGCATGAAAAGAGACTTATTTCAGAGGATATTTCAATATTAATTTATGCAATGCAGTCTTATTTTACCCATAAGCAGACCCACTTGATGTACATTCTTGCTCTGGAATATCACATACATAAGTACTTACAGTTCAGCACTGCCTTTTACATGAATCTTTTGTCTACTCGAAAGCGTCGTTCATGTTTCTTCTTTGTTCGAGTCGTCGATCATTATCTGCCCTGAAAGACCCTTAACACCGCGGCACTGTGCAGCTCCTTCGTAGCGAGACGTTCCAGCCATTTCAACAATCGACGCAATATCCCATGGCGGTGGATTCAGGTAGGAGAAGATTGAGAACCCTCAGACTTGCGACGCTTCTCTTCCGGTTACCGACAACGGACCTCACGTGGCGGTAGACCCAGGTAGAAGATTTAGAAACATCGCACACTACAGTCGACATTGCAGAGCAGCCTTATTTAAAGCCCATTTTTTTTTCCCATAAGAAGGTAAAACTTCCTTGTGTGTGCCAAAGATCAACCAGTTCTCGAATCAGATCAAGAAAGAGCCTGGAAAAAGTTCATTTAGTTTATGACGAGACGGAATCGATGAGGTTTCTCTTCTGCGTTACGGAAGTCACCACAAAGTCACACACGCGTTTGTAATTCGATATTTTTAAAGAAATTTTGTGAAATCAAAAACAGCAATCAGAACGGTTTCATCGTAAGTGTCTTTATTTAAGTTATTTGCTGCGCCCGAAACGATTCCACCTTCTTTTTGGGAAGTGCATACCTCAGCTTTTCCCAGAAGAACTTCTCTCCCCACTGAAGAAAAGTGGTAGTCGCAAGGTACGCTCTGATGTCCGGATGCAGGTCAATGTCCGATGGCAGCTCTTCCAACTTGATCATGATGATGCGGCTGATCTTGTCTCTGATGAACTGAGCGTGCGCCATCTGAAATTCCAGAACACACCATTCGCTCTGTAGGAAGCTCCTGTGGGGGGATAAAAAGACGGTGGGTCATAACGATGTCGGAAAGAATCAGCTTTAAGATTTCCACATAACATTTCAAAGAAAACTTAAATTAAATCATAAGCAATTAAACTTTGTAATTCCCACCAACATCTTCGTCAGTGTCTCTTAACCCTAGCAATATTGTTCGCAAAACATACAAATACCAATTAATTCCATAGGGGACAGAGAGAGAGAGAGAGAGAGAGGAATCCTGCGCTCCACTGTTTAAGAATTGGAGTAAAAGAAATTCACAGGAAAGGTTAAACTGCAATTTGTAGGGAGGCATACAAACTCACGAGCCAAAATATTCCGATAGATTTGCCAAGTAGCGTGTTCGCCCTCCTCTGGTCGAGATGACTGCTTGCACCTTGGCATTCACTCCACTGGACCACGGAAGGGGTCCTCAGATATTTTGGACCACCCACACACAATACCATCCCAGAGGTCAGCAACCTAACGAAGCACTGGCATCGACCACCGGATGCTGTGTTCCACACGATCACACCAATGTACGATGAGATTCAAAGCAAAAGAATTAGGCGACCAGGGGTGCACACGGAATGCGTGGATATGCTCTTCGATCCATAATTGCCCAATAGGATTCTTGTGGCACGGAAGAGTCAGGATCCATTGGGTCACATTCTGATCACGAAAGGAAAAACCAGATCCGAAACAATCCCCCAGGTAAGAATTGGGGGCCAAGGGGTGCTAAGGGTGCGCTGATAGGACTTAGTGATGCCCACAAGAATGAGCCCCACACGAGGATACGCCCGCCACGAGCATGTTTCCAATCGTACTGTCTAATTGACCGGAAACGATCTGGGTGGCCATGATATTTTGGCTTTGTAAAAAACAAATGTGTTGGGTGTAAGGAGAACACATTTGAAAATGGAAATATTCCGAAGATATTACACGGATGAAAAGTGGCCAACGTACGAGTGTATATGCATTAACAAAATTTGTTCGACATCATAGTTGTGGAGTGCTGGGTTGTTGGTGGATTAAAGAGCAGAGAAGAGTAGATTGCACTTACCCTCCCACGACGAGTTCTTGGAGGTGTCGTGTAATTACACCTCTACACATTATTACGAAACCTATTAGGTTACCTAATAAGCATCAAACGTGGAGTCGCAGTTTTTTGTCGTGTTTTCTCAGCATACTGCTAACTGGAGATACTGTAGCTTTATCAAATATTCGGCTGAATGCGAATCCTCTGATTCGCATTCAGCCGAACTATTTTTCATTTAATAATAGACCTTAAAAACGCAGAGGAATAAATAAAGAAGAAAATTACCTCGAGAGCAAGATGATGGTCCTCTTGCTGTTGCTGACAGCTGCGCTGATGTTGTGGTGAATGAATTCTCCGGGGATGAAGTGCCGATAATGCAAACACAGGTTGTATTTCGGTAATTGGTTCTCCAATTCTAAATAAGAGAAAATCATTTCGTTACGATTAATTAAGGTGAAATTTATCGTGTTTCTTCTCTGAAAGAAAGCTATTCCATTTTAGTAGTAGTTCGTCGTAGTTGTTTTAGCAACGAATAATTTCATATTATTGACACTTCTGTAGTGTCCAATTCATTCAATGCTGTTTGCGTACATGAGAAAACGCACTTTTCTGATGTACAGATGGTCTTCAGTCCAAATGCGTCGACATGTCAAAAATCTACAAAACATTTTGAGAAGTATTTCATCCCATTTTTATCTTTCTGACGTCACATTCTAAATAAATGAAATAAAAAATAAATGTGCTAACATCTTTTATTTCGCAAAGGGTGTAGGCAGGTCCGTTTAACCCCAACTAACCTTTGGAGACTGGGAAGAGCCAATCTCCACTCTTAGCCATCTGAGATAGCTGACAACACAAAGCTGTCAATGATTTTTACAGACAAATGAAGTAGGGCAGACAACTGGCTCCATCTCATGAACCCTAACACGATATATTACCGTCTGAAATAATGTGCGTTCTATGGTGAGTTTTCTTCATTTGGACTAAAACCACGAGTTTCCTGGAGAGAGAGAGAGAGGGGAAAACCCTACTCGTCTATGCCAGGGATCCAATAACTGGAAAATTGGTCGAAGAAAGGTTTAGAAAAAAAGTTCGCCTGGTCGGTGACGAGAATCGAACTTAAAACAGTGTTTCATTTGGGCGGCATAGCCCCGTGGAGGCAATAATGGCGTTTCCACAGGGGATATTTCATTAAAACTGTTTCATTTGTGAAACCACCTCTCATTAACAGTGGGATCCTGAGGTGCTTCCCGAACAACCTCTCTAATTCTAGAGTCTTACAGGCCATCATGATGAGTTCTTTCCTGTTTGCATTTCTCTTTCGTTTCACCAATTGTTTTTTTTTTAGGTTATTTCATATTTGTGAGTTATTTCTTATTATCTATGTGACAAACTTTGGTTTTGTGCTACTCTTATTCCTAATTATATGCGAATAGTTTACTAATATTCCACGGGATTACGTAAAATTCTCTATATTAAGCACAACGATCAACTTATGTCTCTTTAAGGAAACAAAATTCATACTTTTCAAAGGCGTTTGAAATCGTCCGCTTACTCACCTGAGATCAGATGTTTCTGCACAAATTCTTCGTCCTCGTTACTGTACGAAATGAAAGCGTCGAACTGTTTATCGTAATCGAAGTCCTCTTCTTTGATCCAAGTTATCCCGTGTGAGTAGAGCCACACCTTGATCACGACGTAGTTGTGTTTGTAGCAGAAGTACAGCGTGCTACTTGCAATCAACAGCACTAACAAATAATACATAAAACATTCATTATTATTACTGTTTGAAGAGGGCTCAAGTAGCATACATTTAAACACACACAAAGGTAAACAAAGCGAGGCCTCATTTTACTTAACGATCGGATTATTCATAATGTGAGAGTTCAAACTGAAAAACTTAATCAAAAACGTAATAAAATATATTTTTTTGCAGTCAACGCGACTCTTCAGTTTCCACTTTGTTCAGTCATTGGCGATACAAACATTTTTTATTTTACTTTTCATTACCTCTGAATAATAGAAAAGGGACGGGAGTTTGGGGCTTCAAATTTAGGGGATCAGCGGTAACTGATGCTATGAGCGAGGATGGAGATATAATTCAGGCAGCCACAAAACCGCGAATGAAACACAACGTGATTATGAAAGACTGAAGTACATGGCCAAAAAGAGATCCCATTTGGTGACCTTTGAACTATGGATGTAATTCTTGAGTTTTGTGTGTTGTGACCCAGGGGCGAATGCTGGTCTTGAAATGCACGCTTGCTCTTTTTATCATTCAGGGATTGAGAGGTGTGATTGAAGTCTGATTAGCGGAATAATGAATTACTGACCATTTAAAACTATGTACAGGTAACCCTCGTATAACGCGGATGTTAGGTTCCATAGAAATGACGCGTTATATAAATCGCGTTATGCGAGACTCAGATCACATACAATAAGTAGAATTATGTTACGAAATCGTTTTTTTTTTTTAAAAAATCATATAAACAACAATGACAAATCCAACATAAATATATTTTCATTTAATTCAGGTAATTAATGTAAGTTAAGAAAACATATGCACTATGAAACAAATACGTAGTATAAAAGTATAAAAATTGTGCTTAAACTTCATCGCACATAATGCATCAATGTTTTAGGCAAAACAAAATAGTGCATATTTTAATCTTTCATAGCACGAGAATTTGAGGATAGGTTAATAAACATTAGTTTTGTCATGTAATCACCTGATGCATTACTACAAAACAGTAGAGTAATTCTGTCTTTGGAAATGAATCCAAAAGCTGATCTTTCATTTTTCGTAATATAGGTGCGTTTTGGCATTTGTTTCCAATATAACCCGGATTCAACCGCATTGAACACTTGGCCTGCACTATAAATGTTTATAAACTTTGAGAGTATTTTGTTTAATAAGATTTCCATTCAAAGGAATTTTCTTTTGAGTGCATCTTCTTTCCAAATCATTAGAGATTTCTTCATTTTTCTCTTAGAAAATTGCGTAGACGAGCAACGAGCTTTGCACTTACCGTTGACCCAGCAATAAACACTTTCTCGGATTTTATATTCATTTTGTTTGCTTTTGATTGTTCCGTTGGAATTGTTGATCCATTTACATTCAAAGTCCTCAAAAACAACTGGTTTTTCTCCATTTTTCAACCGATCCATGATTTTAATTTTTTTTTTCGAGACGAATTTTCTTTCCAATATTCATTTTTTCCCTTTCGATGCAATTTGTGGCTTACTATAAAAATAATGTTTTACATAAAAAAGCATTACATATTAATTACGTATGTAACTCAGCAGAAAATAAAGTGCTCAGCTTGAGATAACACACTTATGATTTTTAATGCGCTTTTCTGGCAGAAAACGAGGACAATTTTCAACAATAAACACATTATACGGTATACAATTGACGTTCAGGCGTGCTAAAGGGTGTTTCTCCTAATATGAATTCGCTACTTGTAACTACCTGCGCGATACGGGCAGACAGGAATTTAACGAAGATAAAATTTGATTTTTAAGTCGCGAGGTGAAAATTATATGAAAAGATAATGGGTTACTACAATTTCTAGATTTTATCTAGAAATTGTAGTAAACTTTGTCAAAACCGCGTTGTAAAAGTACCGCGTAGAACAAGGGTTACTACAATTTGTAGACCGCATTATATTGAAACCGCGTTTGTATAAGTACCGCGTTATACGAGTTACCTGTACTGACCATTTAAACCTATGTATTTAGAAATTTATGTACATTTAATCGTACAAATACAACATTTATTTTACAAATGAAATTCTATATTTTTCAAGATAGCTACTTGAATACAAATTCTACCCTCCGGTTCTTCTTTGTGAAGTGGTCAATGACACCGTCATAAAAAGTTGGCGATAAAAATATATCGTGATAAAAATTTAATCCAAACTATCCAACGCAGATCAAAATCGAGCCCAAATTTCCGGAAGAATTTCTTAATCGTGTACTAGAAGTCATTAATTTTACGACAAAATTTCACGATAACTGTCGAAACGGGGTCACTTTTCACGACTTCCTCGTATCGCGCCGTTTAGTTGTCGTTATTGCTTAGATAAGAATCTGAAATGTTTGTTGTATACATCATTGTCACTCAAACAGTAGACCGATAGCACTTTGTTATTTTTGTATTCTTTTAAATTTATTTTCTGAACTTCATCTACCACCTAAGGACAGTTAGGGACTTCCATGCCCACGGTGGGATTCGGAAACTCTCAGACTGTTGGTTGGAGAGCGGATACGCTGACCACACGGCCAACCAGGCAAGTTATAAATATTCGCTATAAATATTCTCTCTCTCTCTCTCTCTCTCTCTTAAAAAAGTAGAGTTTATAATCTAGTAACAAAAGCATCCTTTCAATTAGTCGCTTCATGGACATCGGTGTCTAAATAGAGAGAAAGGGTGAGGGTGAGCTTTAACTTCCCTCGTGCTTGTCACAGGGAAGTTAAATTTTATTTCCCTGATTTTATGTATTTCATTACTGTTAATGTCGGAGAAACCGATTTCTAAATAAATTCTAAACTATGACGATAATTGGCATTTTGTCCAGGATGAAAACTTGTGACGGAACTGACTGGGCATTAAATATTTCTGTCGTTTGTTCTTTCGATACTTAAAACAAGAAAACATTTCGCAAATTAGGAAGTAAGTGAAGGCGAACATCTACGAGAACAACTTCTTCAAGTGTCATCCCAAGAAAGAGGTTGGCAACCATGTCAAGGAACTTTTTGCTTTCTTTTGCTGCTCTGGAACATTTATGGTAATTCAAGCCAGTCCAGTGCTTAATGTCTTCAAGCCACATTCCTCTGGGTCTACCTCTCCCTCTTTTTCCATCCAGCTTCCCTTCTGATATTCCGCATTTGAAACCAAGGAACAGAATCTTGGAAATTGGAACTTGCAACTTGAGAACATTATAAAAACTAGCGAATTTTGACAACCTGATACAGGAAATGAAAAGACATAAAGTTCTTGTGATGAGAATTAGATTAATGAAACAAGACGTTCTAACATGGGAAAAGGAGAAAAAGACAACAACAAATCACGCATATTTCATAACCACCATCAACACATGCAAATAATCTGAGGAAGGCCGTCCTTGCTTTATATCACTGAGTCCTCAGTTTTTTAAGGTCGAGCAATTTTCAATTTTTACACGATTGGCCGTTGACCGATCGTAAAAAAGTTGGCCTTGATGTGTGAATATGGACAAAGGTCGTGAGCTGTGTGACAAACTGCGAATGGGGGTGACGACAGCAGAAATCATTTTCCTGCTCGGGTGGTCATATGTAACAGAATTTTGGTGTGCTGATCATCCCAGAGCGGTATAATAAACGGAAAACATCGAGTCAACGTCCGGCATGCTGGTTGATATAACAGCATCGCAAGCATCTTGTTGCGAAAAGGAGGCAAACACAGGACGGTGTTATTAAATCGAAAATTCCCGCTGCAGTTTGTCGAATGCCTGCGAGAATGGGATCGACACTGCCGAAGATAGTACGACCATCGTTTTTGGCCAAGTAGGCTGACCCACTTTACCCGAAATGCGATTTTCAATTGAACACTGAAATCTCCAATGCAATACCGAGAAATTCTTGCGGTTATTGATGGAAGAGCAACAATACCTCATGTCAGCAGAGATTAAGATGTCGGTCGAGTGCATTCCGAACTTCTTCGTCTTGCTCCAGCGTAATATTCTGGTGTTCTGAAAGTTTACAGGCTGTAATAAAGAGGGCAACACTTTGTATTGTAACAACGTTACAAAATACTTCGCGTATTGTGATGTTCTTAACATTTTATAATTTAAAAACAGAAAACCATTCGTGAGACTGTTTTGCAAAATACCCGGAAGGCTCATTGAAACGTTCATCCCGTTGTTCTGCGAATGGTTTCGAATGCTGCTGTCTGTAGGAGAAGAGAGAGAGAGAGAGAGAGAGAGAAAGCGAAATATACATTACGGATCTAATTACTTTTTCACTTCATTCCAAAAATATTAGTTAAGGTATAAATTTAAAATAATACAATGAGAACCACGAAATTCGTATTCTATGCAGATTGACATTTTACGATGCGGATTTGCCTGGATTATATATTTATATACTGTATATATAATAAAGAACTATATAATATATATGTATGGTTCAGATACTACAGAAGTAACGTACTCACCTAACACAGTGAGGCCACTTATTACGTAGACTACTATGGAAATGGGGCACAGATCCAAATCTCCCAAGTCGATAATGAAGATTTCCTCATCGTTCGCATCTCCACTAATGCATTTTGTGGTATTTGCGTCCACAATCTAAAAGATACAATGAAAAACCTGTTCTTTAAACAAGAAGTTAGTTTTTAACCAGAAGTCAGTTAAGTATTTTTTTTGTTTTTGTTTTTTAAACTAGCTTAACTTCATAGGACATTTCGTTCAAAGACGTGTTTTTGTTGTTCCTGCAGAAAACACCAAAAAAAGTGCATTAAAATGAAGGGTGAGATTAGCACATGATATACGGCCGTGCAAGCAACTCATTTCGGCATTATACGTCCATCTACGGTGATCAAAAAAGTGTCAAAGATCGTCTTTACGAATGAGAAGACTAACTACTTCTGATGAGCAGTGCGAGCAAAAACGACCTCAATGAATACTCAAGGGTAAAAAAAAAATTTGATCACACTGAATGTTTTTCTGTGTGAATGCATTGCACAAATGATTGTAAGCCGCCAACTTTTACGGTTGGAGCCTCCAACCTGTAAGCCTACTTCAGGCTTTCAACCTGTTCACCTAGCAATATTCAGTAATGTTGGATATTTATAAGGGAACAAACATTTACTTCCAAGACAGTCCAATATTAAAAATTGGAGATGGGAGATACTTATATTTATTTTTTTAAAAATCTCTTTTTATTCATTTAATTAAATAATTTTACTCTGTTTTGCGATGTATTTCAGTTAAGTCTTATTAAGTATATAAGGAAAGCTTAGATTGCTTTTCTTGTTCTTTTCAGCCACCGTTTGAGAATTTCTGAGAAGAAATATTTTGCAATTTAAAAATCCCAATTTCCTAGCAACGAAGCCCTCAACAGACATCGAAAACATTTCTTTCAGTAGAACTTACCGCGTGGAGATTCCTCAGGAACCAATGTTTGAAATCGACAGTTTCGCAGTCGCATCTCCACGGATTTCCAGACATTGTCATCCTTTCCAGCTTCATGGCGTTCAGAGTGTCATTCGGCAGGGTGGTCAGTAAGTTGCGGGCCAGCAGCAATGCCGATAATCCAGCGTTGAGCAACCTTCTGTCGAGAACTTTAAGGTTGTTGTTTTCCAAGTTTATGCTATGAACTTGAACAGCAGGTGACGAAATGGTGCGGTTCCCTTCGGCTCTGGTGTCACTGATAAAAGCTATGACCTCTTCGGGTACTGCGTCCAGGTTCAGAGAACTACAGTCGACGTCCAAATGGAGGTCGGCGGTGTCATCGTAACCTGCGCAAAAACATTTGCAAGGAAGAGGGCAACTCCAGTAGCTCAAGTCCTCGGCGGTTTGCGAGAGGAAGGGTACGTCTTTTTTGAAAGGTGGGTAGTTGCATACGGGGGTGTCCTTAAGTACTTCAGCAGGATCATAATACAACACTTCACCGAGTGATTTGCTGCGGCAGTCGCAAACTAATGGATTTCCTGTTAAAAAAAAAAGGAAATTTGAAATGTATGGAGAGCATATCGCACTATTCAAATAACAATAATAATTGTATTTTCCCCAATGAAAGAAATTTTATTCACCCTGACTATTTACAATATATACATGAGAACAAATGTATATTCTGGCCTGTGTAGCTCAGTGGAAGTAGTCTTCCACTGAGCTACACTTCGTGCGGTCTAGCGACTGCATCCACTGCGCTAGACCGCACGAAGACAGACTTATAAGTTCGAGTCTAGTCCCGGCCTGGAGGAACTTCTTCTAAGCCTTTGTTTAGCAGTTTCCCGAGGCAAGCGGGATTTTTCTCTCAGAAAGTGGAATTTTTCGTCCTTTAAACTCAGGAATGTCTACCGTGGAATCTACATTATTTCAGACAAAACCATATCCTGTTAAGGTTAGATACCAAAAGATGGCAGTACTTGTTTGCCTGTCACTTCATCGGTTGCCACTTTTAAGTACTTATAGTCTTGGGCCAGATATCTTTGATTGGCTATTAGTGAAGATTGAACTTCCCACTGAGTATTCAAAAAGTTAGACAGGATTAAAAGGCCTCACCAACTTCCTAGAATGGACTAAGAGACTTTAGCTGATTTATTTATTTTACAAATGTACAGGATGGCCATAAATTAACTTTCCTACAGCTATAAATTAACTTTTAGCTACAGGTATCTGTAGCTAAAACTGATACACGGAATGAGACCACGTTTTATATTGAGACTTTCATAGGCATGGGGAAATGAATTCCGCGAAAAAAAAATATTTAGTACCAAAAGTCGCCGATAAGGGAAATTTTGGGGCTGGCGGAGCAGAAAGCAGTCGGATATTTGCAATTAACTCAGGTAAAAAGAATTATGCAAATTTTTCTGTGTGTACGTCACAGTAGCACCACCAATTCCACTTAAAAGGGGATTCGGAACGTTCAGGCAGTTATTCGAATGACTTACGAATTGTGCTCGATATGCATCCTACCTTGCCTCAACGTGCTTTGCTTCTTAAGTTGTTTTACCTTAAACAGTGCAATGCTGTAGCAGCCCTTCGGCAATTTAGAAGGCTTCATAACCTGCATACAGGTCCTATGTCAGCTGTAGGACTGCAAGCTATGATTAAGAAGTTTGAAGAAACTGGATCAATTGGAGTTAGACTGATATAGGACGGAAAGCAGTCCAAGAAGAGACAGTAACAGACGTTGCTACTACTGTGTTCGACGACAGAGGGACCAGTACTGGTCCGAGCGCTGGTGCCATAGCCCAACAACTTGATATTGCTTATCTTACGGAAAAGGATACACTTCTATCCGTATAAGTTCGGTCGTGTGCAAGCACTAACTACCGCAGATAATGATAAGGGCATGAGCTACGCACTAACGTTTCTTGCCCGAATGGAGGTCGACAATGACTGACTTGGAAAATATTGTGGGGTGATGAGGCTCATTTTTATCTGAATGGATCGGTCAACACTCATCACTACAGAACTTGGACATCACTCTGACCATCCCCATGCGATCCAGCAAGTACCACTGCATTCTCCAATAGTAACCGTGTGGTGTGGCTTCACAGCCTATTTCATAATAGGACCATACTTTTTGAGCATATTACCCCTACAGGTTCTGTAACCCGCACCATTACTGGAGAGATTTATCAACGAATGCTGGAAAATTTTGTCATTCCTGCATTGCAGCAAACACGTTTGGACTCGATAATTTTTATGCAGGATGGAGCACGGCCGCACATTGAATGTTCAGTACAGCGCCTCTTACTTAGCATTTCAGTAATGGTAGGATTATCAGTCAGTTATTTCAGACGGCATGGCCGCATCGATCCCCGGACATCACTCCATGTGACTTTTGCTATGGGGGTATTTGAAATCCGTTGTGTATGTTGGTAGCATTCCCAACTTGCATGTCTTGAAAGAGAACATAAAACGGGCTGTTATGAACATCCGATCCGACTCCTTATGTAGTCGGATTGGATGTTCATAATAAAACCAGATGTAGCTCCCGTTGCTTCTCTCGAAACTTTTCAATCATCTGTCGTAACACAAAGATGGCATCTGTCGTCGATCGACCAGACATGAAACCAAATTGCCCATTTGCAATTTCCACCTCCTTCGTCAGTCTTCCATCAAGAATCCTCTCTAGGATCTTCATTGTGTGGGACATCAACTTTATTCCTCTGCAATTCGTACAGTCTTGGGCATCCTCTTGTAGATGGGGACAAGGGTTCTTTCCCTCCATTCCTTGGGTATATTTTCCTGTTGACAAACTTTTATTAACAGGTCCCACAGCAGGTCAATCCCTCTTCCCCTAGTGCCTTTCATGCCTCCACAGGGATCCTGTCAGGGCCTACCGATTTTCCATTATTCATCCTCTTTACGACTTCCTTCACTTCCACTCTAGTGATGTTCTGCACCATCATTAGGCTTTCTATCTTCTCTGTGAGTCCTTGCATTTTCTTCATTCAAAAGCCCTTCAAAGTATATTCTCCATCTGTTTCTTATATCCACATCCTTCCTTACTACCCTTCCTCCAGAGTCTTTGATCTTCCTCACATGTACGAGTCCTTTGATGCCTTATTTCTACATTTGCCAGTCGATATATCTTTCTCTGTCCTTCCTTTGTTTGTAATTGATCATAAAGGTCTTGATATGTCATGGCCTTCGCCTGTGCAACAACTCTTTTGGCTTCTCGCTTTTTCTCTCTGTACTCCTTTCTGTCATCTTCCACTCTTGACTCGTTCCACTTCTTCCTTGCCTTCCTCTTAGCCGGCACTGCACCTTGTACATTATTATTCCACCACCAACGCTCCTTCTGCTCTCTAATCTTTCCGGATGTTTCACCAAGCACCTCAATTGCACAGCTTAGAATTACAATATACAAATACTTACACTTGCATAGTTTATATACATAATACTAATTTCTTTAATACGTATTTCTTTTTAATAATGTTTGTTCTGGATGACGTACAATGCATGCATCCTGGTAGAGGATATGTTTTGTGAAAGTGTGTATGTGTATCGGGGGGAGGACATATCTTTTCCTACAGTTCTAGGATGGAGCGTACAATGTGTTGACTGAAATCATTGGCTAGCTGTTGAAATGTTTTGCCTCTTTCGCGAAGCTGTTTTATGGTTTCAAAGGCTTTAGGACTGCAATTCACCATCAGATGTTTATTTTACTTAATTTTGTTCAGAGGCTAACATGTCTCGTATTAATTTCTTTCAGCGTTTCTTTATCAGCAATGTTTCTTATTCATTTGTATTCTGCTTTTAAAACTGAGTTACTTGGGGATAACTTTAATTGTTTCCCCAAAGCATTCTTTCTTTCTATTTTGTGCTATTCAACGACTTTAGCTTGTTTGGGAGCGCATTTTTAATTTTCGCATTTGTTTGGGTTAGTTTCATTTCTTATTTTCAAAGGTGGTAGCTTGTTGAATACTTTTGGCTATAAATAAGTCTAATGTTTGGGTGTTGCCTCTTTATTTGCTTTCGGAACTAAATATTTTAGGCCCTTATGTCTACTAAGGAAAGTATCTTGTTTGATATTGACGTATTCGTTGTGGTTTTATATGAAAAAATATGCCATATAGACGTATAAATATCTAGGGGGTAGTATGTTTAGTATGGTGTATTTATTACACATTGTAGTTTCCTTATATTTGTTTTTAGTGAAGATTTCAATCACTTTATTCTGAATGGAGACTAAAGGTTTCAGCGTAGTGCGATAGATTCCTCCCCACCTTAAATATGCCATAGTGTAGAGCGCTTTGAATCCAGGCAGAATATAATATTTTCAGCATATTTAAATTTAAGAATCTGTTTAGGTAGTAAAGTCTGTTTAACATAATCCTTACTTTATTTACGACATCGGTAATATGAGGTTTCCAGCTTAACTTACAATCAATTTTTAATCCCAAGTAAGTTATTACACTGACTTTTTCTATTTTCTCGCAGTTGCAATTTGAATTTGTCCTGCAATTCCAATCAGGCAAAATTAATTGTGCAGGGAAATTCATTTTGCCAGTTGTATTTCGCAAGTTAAAATTTCGATATTTAGTTTTTGAGACATTCAGACTGAGTTTGTTTGACTGAAACCAATTTGCTACTTTCAAAAGATCAGCATTCACGATGGTTTTCATTTGTTCGGCTGTCTGTTAGAGAAAATTAGTACTGTATCATCTGCAAAAGTATTTATTTTACTGTTAAGATTGCAGAAGTCATTGATATAATTATTAAATAAAATTGGTCCCAACACAGATACTTGTGGTACACCGCAGTCTACTGTTTTGGAGCTGCTATAGCTGGTATTTATTTTTACAATTTGGGATCTGGCATTTAAGCAATTTTTGAACCAGTTTAGGGCAGCACCTCGTATTCCTAATTCATTTTTGTATTTGACTGTCCTAATTTGACTCTGTATCATGTGATACAGAGTCAAAAGCTTTGTGTATATCTAGAAATACTGCTAATGTTAGTTTATGTTCGTGAAAGGAGGTGTAAGCTGTGTTTGTGAAGTTCAGTAAAGCATGTTCTGTGCTAAACTTTTGCCTGAACCCAAATTGATTCTTTGAAAAGAAGTTGTTTTTGTCCAAAAATTTCACGAGTCTAATTTTTACCAATTTCTCTAATATTTTCGAAATGATGAAACTGCTTTTAGTATTCATTTGTGCCTTGTACAGTATATTGCTGTGGCTGCTTTCGAGCCATGCGCAGTTGCGGCAGTGATCATATTTTGCATTCCCGTCTTCACGCGCTGCCGCTCTCGCACAGTGCTAACTTCATGGTTTGGAGCACCGCGTGTTTCTAATCGCATCACGAGCTTAAGGCGGCGAATATTGGGCATATTCAAATTCAGAAATGCATTGCGAAAAATATCTTTTATTTTTCCTTTTTTCGTATTAGGCGTATTGGCCTGTTACGGAGTATCCTAAGCACTTTCTAGCCGTACCCGTCCCGAAGATAAGGTGGTTGGCCCTATGCCTCCCGGCGTGTCCTATGTCTGTCGATGCGTGTGTTCCCGGAGCCGGTTTGCCTGCTTGCAGGAGGAAAACCCCAGATTAACTGGGGAGCAAAACCCTGCAGTCCACGCCCAGGTTGTGGAGCGCATGGCCATTCGGCTAAACTGGGAACTCCGATTAAGTGTTATTTGTGTTTCATAAACAACTTCTAATTTCTCCCAAATTTGGTTATACACAATTCTATTCAGTCTTTTGTAAATAACAAAAATAATAATAGCACTTGGAAAGATAAAACGGTTTGAGACATGTAAACGAAGCTAGCATTTATTGAGTACTCGCTTGTATTTCGTTCACTGATTAATGAGCCTCATGCAGGGAGAGGCAAAAGAATTGATTATAACATTCGCACTTTTAACAGAAGAGCGAGTCAAACAGCTCGAGCGAGTCTTACTTCCACGCGTCTCGGTCACAGCTCAATGAGCAGAAGCAGCGCTGTCGAAGTTCCAAGGAACCAGGAATAGTGGTGGAATTCAAAATTCAAGTAGGAGATTTAAATGAATCCTAATTCCTCTTCATGTAGTAAACTGATTTTTCGAAGTATTATTATGTTTACCACACGTTTCTATAAGACGTCTGGTTAATGATAAAAATAAAAATAAAAAAAACTGTTCGGTTTGCATACCTACTCTCAGACCTTCGCGGTTAGCCTAGTGGCTGTGTGCTTCGCAACCATATGCCTGGGGAAGGAGTGTCCTAGGTTCGATTCCCATCAACGACGTAAGGAACTCAAGGATCTCCATTCAGCCATAGCCAAGTTATCCGGTGTTGGGCGTGGATAGCAGGGTTTTTTCCGCCAGTTTATCCAGTGTTTTTCATTCCACAAGCAGGCAAATCGGCCCGAGGGCCCACTCGGATTACAGTCAGGAATTCTGACCCAGCCATAGGTCTGATTCGTCAGCCTATGCCGATTCCAAAGCCAGGATAAAATTTGTGGGGACTAGATGGTACCATGAACTCCCGTATAAAGGGGGAACGCTGTATCATCACACGGAATTTGTTTATTTATTTATCTCTTCCACCCGTTTCAGAGTGGCTTATGTCACAAGCTCGAGAGGGCAGCCAGATCGGCATTCGCCGTAAAGTGTCAAGCGTCCCTGCGAATGTGAACTGCTGCACGTGACAGAAACTTCTTTCGTCAACATCCCTTGGAATGGACTTTCTTTGCAGGAAGTTCCTTTGCCCACAAGAAACAACTGTCGTACTCCTCGAGCACGGCCGCCAGACTGCTGCAGACAGCGACAGAACGAGCATGTGCGTTTCTTCCCTATCCCGGCATCATCCTACTGTGCTGCTACCTAGTGGTGTGTACCGAAAACTTTCCACTTCCACTTTCGTCTGTGACTTTTCCTTTGATTCGTTAGACTTTTCAATGATTGCTTCTTCTGCTTATTGAAAAATAACGTGATTCGACAGTTCTTTTATATGCTCTAGTCCGTTTTCGAGTGAAAAATAAAATGAATTTAAAGTAGAGGGCTCACACTCTTTCTTTTTCTTTCCAGGACTCGTCTCGCCTTGCTTCCTGTCAAATCAGCTACATTGCTAATTTGTCCCCATGTGGATTTCTTTGTTCTTCCTGCAGTACAGACATTTCCAGTCGTCACGTTTCGCGAAGGACTTCCGTTGCCATCTAGATTCGGATAGGCCGGAACATGCAGATTTCGAACGCATTTTCTACACGTTATACCTTTTCCTTCGGACAACAAGATCCTTCAGGCATTTGTTACACTTCATTACTCACGTACACACCTTACTTCCTCGAGCTGCTGCTACCCGTTAAGAATGTGAAGTCCTTTCTTCTATCGCTGTTCACCACAGTTTATATCGGAATTTTGAATACATGAAAACTACGCGACGGATTTCGATAATTTATACGCACAACGCGCTCAGATTGTTGAGAGGAACCACCTTGAAGCACTTTAAGATTACTTATCACGAAAAAAAAATATAAAACACTGATATATTAATAATATTTTAAAAAATATTTACATTTACAAATTCGTAATTCTATACAAAATTATCCCTAAAAGGGACAGGGAGATGGATTTTTTGTATCAGAGTTATCAAGAAAGTCATTGATACGCCATGTGTGTCGCGTAATTTATGAAAGGAAATGTGATAATAATCATTCTAATTGCTTTACTAAGATAAAGTCTTGTGCGAGTAAGAAAGCACGCAGTTTACTCTGAGCACGTGCAGCGCCTGTTTTCACAGAAAAGGTGCTGCACGTACTAATCCTGTTTTAAAATTGAGTCAAAACGGTTAAACGCTTTATCGGAAATTAAAATTTAATTCCCTATAATTTCGAACTTCCCTGAGATTATTTTATCCAGATTTTTCCATTTGACCCTTCCAGCGTTGCAGTGAAAGGATGAAGCTCCTCAGCCCGCGAGCCAGTGGACTCGTGTCGTGCCCACGAATTGCGTGTGGTTTCTTCTAGCAGGTTTGACTGCTTCTGGGCGAATCACAAACTACAGTTAGTTTAGGGAAGGAAATTCCCTCCCACTTTCGTACGAGACGGGCTAACTCACCTAAGTCCTAATGAGGGTTCCTTATACTGGACGTCGATCTTTCGAACGAGGGTCAATGAGACACTTAGGTAGTACAGAGCACGGGTCACTTTGCGACTTTACGGAAGCAGTTAAGGACCTGCAATGGCGGGAACCCATTTCAAATAAGCGCTTTGAAAATTTTAAAGTGCGATTTCTCCACCATTTCTCCACATATTTTCAGACGCCTAAAAATCTCCACAAAGGGAAACAAAATTAGTTTTATTGGCTCATCAGGTCAGTAATGGGCTCGACGCGGCCATTAGTAGTCCATGATTTAGATAGTAAACTGCACCGATACGTTGTGACCTCTCATAATAACGATCGTCTCAGGATGACATCGAAATACACATCCAAATGCGAGTGTTTTTGAGAAGAACGTGTTGTGTTGTGGAGCACGCGCTAATTCAAACACGCCTCTATTTTCATAGATTTAAGAAGAAGAATTGACTTTGGATTTAATACGAGAATCGGACTTACCTTCAAGATGCAACTCCTTACAATAAGGTGGAATGTCCCTCATCCCAATTATGCGCAGTCTGTTGTTTGCTACATCAAAGGTGCGCATATGCAAGAAGGGTCCAACTTCGTTTAATGTTTCCAAGTAGTTATTGGAGAGTATTAATGTTGTTAATTTGAACAAGCAGAGGAACTGAGCTGCGTCTTTCAGGAGGTTGTGAGAAAGATTCAAATGAAGAATATTACAGTGACCCATGAGGGAAAAATTAAGCGTGCGAATGTTGTTGTGACTGAAGTCCAAGTTGACCAGACTGGGATTTGTAACGAAAGCTTCTTTGTGTATAGTAGAAATGCGATTGCCGCTGACATTCACTTTTTGAAGCCAGACGCTGACACCAAACATCCATCGATCGAGAGTGGTTATGTGATTTTCGGAAAGGTCAATAGAATCTAGAGTAAGAAATGACGTCTGGAACGAAGATAAATTCGACGCTTTCAGATTAAGGAAGTGCAGAGGGTGGTAATTCGGCATTGGTAACTGGGGAAAAGGAGTTAAGAAGTTGTTGTAACTCAGGTCCAGTAGTTCAACGTGTGGCAGCTGTGTAAACATCACTTTTTCGACACTTTCCAGTTTGCAATTACTTAAATGTAGTGAAGTAATGTTGGGCGTTCTTTCGAATACCTTCGGACCAATCGTCTTTATAGGGTTTCCCGAGAGATCCAAGATTTCCAGGGATGTCATGTGTTCAAACACTCCTTCTGTTGAAGACAAACCGTTTCCATTCACGTTGAGCATCTGAAAATAAAAGTTGAAGCATCTGTAATGACACTGAAGTGACATCGAAACACTCAACAACAATAAAACCCTCCTACCTTTAATTTCACGAGTAAGACCCCACTTCTCAAGAATCACGTGCTTTATATGTAAATTTCCCAATTGTTGTACAAGCAAAATAGTTACCACTTTAAGAAGTAGAATTTCCTTAAAAGAAAAGCTAATTTTCCCACACACAATACTAAACAATCATCCCACCAAACTCATTGATTACTCTAATATCCGAATGGATTCTCCTTCTTCTGACATCAGCACAAGTGTCGAAGGGTCTCGCATCTGCAGGCGTACAGTATATATATTTATAGTCTGGAAACAACCCTGCTCAAGAGATCAACATGGAATTCTTTCAAGTCGTCTACAGAAAGATGGTCTCACACAGGGAAATGAAATTCACCTCCCATCTAACGAAAAGCGGGAATATCCATGGCCACAGCGGGGGGGGGGGGGTTCGAACCCACAGCCTGCGGGTTGGAGAGTGAAATCCATCCTGTGGAGTTAAGAACAATCTGCTTTAATGCACGCGGCTCTTCCTGCACGCTTCCTTACTTTTCCTAGTTAATCTCAAGTCCTACTCATCGCTTTACTGATGCTCTTCTTATTCGACGAACGTTCCAGCTGCACCGCTGTCCAAGATTCAAGGCCTATCAGACCAGTTTTCTTAAATATCCTCCAATGAGGTGAGAATAACTTTGTCAGTCTCGGTGCTACGAAACGCAGTCATTTCTTTTATGAATGATTTTGTTTCTTTCCCACACACCTATAGGGGGAGGTGTTTCACATCCGTTACGTCTTAATGGTCTTAATTTTACATCCGTTACGTCTATAGCGTTCGCAGCAAATCAGAAATGGCTGTGCCATGCACTGTAAAGACAACCAGACATCTCCTATTAAAACGCATGACAAACACAGTCTGAGCCTCGCAAGGTCAAATTTATATGCTCAGAATTACGTTTGATCAAGAGATCTGAGACTCAGGGCTTGCAGCTCAACGGATCCATCCCGCAACAGGTTTTGAGGAAAATTAAGGAAACGTTCCCCACGTGGCATTGCCGCTCTTTAGTTAACTTCCATTTCCAAGAAAACTGCGGGTTTTGTTTTAATTCGTGGCTCCACGATCTCCAGTGAGCTGGGAAAGGAAGTCAAGCGAACGATGTCACACAGTAGCCCGAGGCAAATCACAAACAACTGTGCCGTGCCGTTCTAAGTAGACACGTGGCCTTAAGATGTTAAAATAACCTCATTCGAACCGGAAGATTACGACGCACTTTTGTTTTCATTGCAACATGGGGAATGCCGAAGCGCTAGCGGAAAAATGCTTCCGTTCCGTCAAATATTACAGAACTTGACAACCTTGACAGCAAATGAGAACGTGCTCGCTACCGGGAACCACCGATGTTTAAGGTACGTCTCGTTTCAGTGTAGTCGGAAGCATGACTGCCTTCTTTTATTAATTGTTTAACTATTTCCATTATTATTATTATTACTCTTTCGATAATTGCTAAAACAGTATTTCAACGGAGTTGGCGAGCATTTTATGAAAGCAGCACCTACCTGAAGGTCGAGAGGCGAGAGGACACCGGACAGGTTGGTCAGGCGGTTATCCTTCAGGTTCAGGGTTAGGAGATTCTTCAAAGGACGGAAGGTCCGCGGATGGAAACTGCGAAGTTCGTTCGCTTCCAGACCCAAGTGCACAAGCTTTTTGAGGCCCACAAACGCATCTCCGTGAATGAAGTCGATGCGATTCTTGACGAGGGAAAGGGATTCCAAGGCGGCGCAGTTCTGCAGTTCGAACTCAATTCGTTGTATCCCGCAGTTCTCCGTTTGCAAGTAGCGAAGGGTGTCTTTGAGATAACCGCGCGGGGAGATCATCGCGTTCATCTCCCTGTGCAAGATTGCTATTTCGTGAACGTGGTTGTAGACCGTCGTACGATCTTCGGCGTATGAAAAACGCGTAGCGACCACCGAACTCAAATTCACGGGACACTCGATGCCGCTCTCAAAACCAAGGCTTCTTGCTAAGCGACTCGGATGCGCTTTGGACGAGTCCGTGTCCTGGGAACCAATGTTAAGGTCGCAGACATCGTGGTAGAGAGAAATGCTGTCGTTTACCTGACGGTTTCCGCACATATATTCGAGCATGAGGGTTTTCTGGGTCTCTTTACAGATGTCTAATCCTTTCACTTGCGAAAACGCCAGCACTTTTATTAATCGCGTCGTTACCGAAAGCAGCAGCAGAACAGCGAAGCGATTAAACCAAAATATGTCCATCTTGAACAGACTCTTCTCGCGGAAATATTTCTTATTAACAGTTTCCGGCTACAGAAGTTGCACCGCGTGATAAAACCAGTGCTCATTGCCAGCTGATTACCGCATAGCGATCTTTAACTACACACCTGTAAACTACACTTTCTGCTTGATGATTACGAAGTTTTCGAGTGGGACGCAGGCACAGATTTCGCGCAGACGCATTAAATCAGCAGTTCTGTAGGCGAACCACTAGGAAAACCTGATGCGTCAGCTTCTCATAAATAACAGTTTCCTAACGGAATACTTTCGCATAAAGCAGTGGCGTGAAAGAAGAATAAAATGGCTTGCGTTTAAAGTGCACGTCATTACTGCTCCACTTGTCAGTCGTTAGCCGTGAGTTTGCTTTTATTGTTAAAAGAATTTAAAAAAGAAATTTTAGCTTTACGTTTAATCTGAGATTCTCTCTTATTTTTCTCATTATTATCGCACGACATCTCCATGGTGTATCGGGACTTATTACTGGAAGCCACTGCAATATAGCATTGCATTCTCTACATCGCTCTACATTCGTATTTATTTTTGTCTGCGTGCGTTTTGTGTTCTCTGGTTGGTTTCTTTACTTCTTCAGAGAGAGGAAAAACTTGAGTTTCCCGGCTTTCTTTTCCAAGATAAAACCGGCCAGTTCGGTAACTCTAAACTCTGCCACTTCCACATGAGCCTACTCAACTCTACACTGAAGTTTGTTTTATTTCCCTTCGTAGAAAGTTTCATAAGGTTTTAATTCAGGCTTTTGTGCTTTGAGAATTAAAATTATTCTTTCTGAGAGGATGTGCAGATCTAATTTTTAAACTGCCAGCAAATCAAAGCAATTCGGTGTTTTCAGAGCTTGCCAATAAATTTTCGTTTATTTTTAGTAATAATTGAATTTTTTAAAAAAGAAGACATGATGTTCTTTTTCAATTTCAGAATTTTAACATTCTGAAAACGAAGAATTCAAACGCAGAAGCGATGAGGATGAGGAAGAAAATGACAGATTGAAGAAAAGCAACAGCTGAAATAACGTCTCAAACAAACTGCATTTTTGTGATGCGAAAATTGGAAGTGTGCGCGTGCGTGCGTGTTTTTTTTTCCCTCCCAATAGTAACCCAACCAGGAGGTAATTTATTCCCACATTCTCCATTGCATTACAATGCTTATATTGCATGCAGCTTATAAGTACTGATTAACGTTTCTATTTATATTTTTGTATCAAGTTTCATATTTACATTTAGATTTTCATATATTAACACTATACAGTATAATTCACATAATAACAGTATTTATGTTAGATCACAAGGAGTGCAAATTGATTTTATTACCGAATTTAGTTAATTCTATGTAATAATTTTCGATAAGTCTTTGTTTTTAAACTGGCCACTTCTCTCCGGAAGTGATGACGTGTTGTATTAGGGGCATCCGGATGGAGTCCAATAGCTGACAGTCGTAAAGTATGTGATCAGCAGTCTGTTGAAGGTGTGGACTGCAGATGCATGATGGCGATTCCAGGATATGGAATCTGTGTAAGTAGTGTCAGTTTTCCACGTCCCGTTAGTAGGGTGGTTAAACCTGAAGAAATGGAGTGTCTTTTCAGCAGGAGTCTGTTTCTGATGCTAGGAAAGAATTCTTTTGTTGTTGCACCGTTTTTTGATGTTTTCCATTCTTCTTCCCGCATGTCTAGGCTTTTCTCTTCCGCAAGTGTTTTTATTGCAGATTTCGAGAATTTCTGGTAACTTGTTTCTAGCCGTTCGTTTCTAGCTGCTTCTTTAGCCAAGTGATCCGCTCTCTCATTTCCTGCTATTCCAGTATGCGCTTTCACCCAGCAGAACTTGATTTCCCATCCCTCTAGAGCTCTGTGATTTCGAACCAGATTTCTTGTCTGTTCTATCAATGCAATATGGTTCTTCTGATTTTTTATGCCGTCTATAGTGCTTCTACTCTCGCTGTAAATTGCTGCTGTCTTTTGATGAGAGGTGTTGAGTTCTAATTCCTGGAGATATGTGAGTGACTGAACTATAGCAAGTTGTTCTGTTTGGTTGCTGGAACAGAGAGGATGCAGTCTAGAACAGCGTTCTTGTATTATGGACTGTCTGTTTTATGCAGTGAACGAACAACCGACGTTCCTTTCGGTTTTGCTTCCGTCAGTGTATATTTGGAATTCGTCACTTTCAGAGCTTTCCTTCTCCTTAATATTTGCTTTCTTTGCTGGGTGAGTCCACCTACTGTAGTGAAGCGGACGTTCGTAGCAATTTAGATCGATGTTGCAACTTTCGATATATCTTCCGGAAGTGACTTCATATATAAGAGAATATTCTTGTATTTTCAGGCAGAACGGTGTTAGAGCTGCAATAAAGCAAGCCGCCTAGAAAGATATTGTTCTGTATCCTTTGATTATGCGTATGGCTATAAAGCGTTGAACTCTGTTTAGTTTTAGTCGGTTTATCTTTGATTTTAGTGAATGTTTTCAGGCCTTGCATCATAAGATATCAGTGGCAGTATAGTCTCGGTATATATCGTTTTCAGCGCTCGTTGGCCTAATTCCCACTTAATCCTTGACAACTTAGCTAGAAGGTTTACTATTTGTAAGCTTTTTTCGGCAACATATGAGCTGTGCTTATTGAAGGTGAATTTTTCGTCTATTGTTACTCCTAGATATTTTAGCTCACTGGCTACCTCGAGAGCTTCGCTGTTTAGGAAGACTGTTACAGGTTGTTTTGAGTTTCTTCGTGAGATGTGGAGCACTTTAGACTTGGTGCTATTGAAGGTCACTTTCTTCTCGCGTGCCCACTCTGCAATTTTAAAGAGTTCTTCGTTGGCCGTTACTTCTAACTGTAAGCCGTCGCGTCCCCGAATCATTATCATCGCATCATCGGCGAAGGCTTTGACTTTTGTTTCAGTGGTGAGAGGGAGTCTTAAAAGCGAGTCTACTGGATGTTCCAGAAACCTGGCCCACAGCAGGAACCTTGCGGACAGCCTCGTTTGACTTTTTTCGTTACAGTTGTGTTTTTTAGTGTCATGGTTGCTCTTCTGTCTGAGAAATAATTTTTTGTAAGGTTGAGTAAGTTTTTAGGGCATTTTAAATCTATTAATTGATTGATTATGGCTGGCCACCAAGCAGCATTGAAGGCTCCTTGTACATCGAGTGAGATCAGTAGTACATCTTTTTTTTTTTTTACTTTAGACTGTGTTCTGCGAACTCTTTCACTTCCATAATTGCGTCTACTGTGGTGAACTGAGGTCTGAATGCGTATTAATTGCTGCTTAATAAGTTTCTTGAGTAGACGTGGTGCATTATTCGGTTTATTAGAAGTTTTTCTAGTACCTTACCGGCAACGTTTATGAGGCTGATTGGTCTGCATTTGTTAATTTCGTCGGATGTTTCTTTTCCTGGCATTTGTTGCAAACGGTTGTTATGAATTCGGGGAATTCGAGAAACGCTGTTAAGAGTATGTCGCTGCTCATTCCTTCTTCTCTAGGAGTTTTTCTTGGTTCCATTGATCTTATTATTGATTCGATTTCATTAGTTGCAAATGAGACGTCATCAGGAAAGTCTATATCTATTTCCATTCTGCAAGTTTTGTGGATTTCTTCATCTGTTGATTCATCGTCATCGGGAATAAACTTCTCTATCATAATAACTGAAGTTTCTGCTAATTTTGTAGTGTAGGTGCCGTCTGTTTTCTTCATAGTTGATAGTATAGGTGTTGTCTTGTTCTTGTTTGATGGTAATTTATATATGCAATTCCAAGGATTCGATACGATTGAAATTTTTTCCATGATTCTGTTTTCGCGTTTGTAATTTTGGACTGATAGCTGTATTTGGCTTTATAGTAGTTCTGTCTTCTGCTCTCTCTAAAATCTTGGTTATTGTATGTTCTTTGGTATAGTCGTCTGAGTGCGTTGACAAGTTTTCTTAGGACTGTTAGTTCGTCGTTCTACCAAGGTATTGATTTTCTTCCATCGATGTTTAGCTTCTTGGTTGTTCAGAGTGTTTGGTCGCTGGATTTTATCAGACCTGATGAAAGTGCAGAAGCAAGGAAGTCTATATCGCTTTGTGCCGATGTCCAGATGGCTGGGTTTTTGTTTAAGTTGTGCTGTTGTTCGCATTAAAGTGATGTTCTGAGATTAAGAGTGAAAATTCTCTTTTTAATGCTTTTATAAATTTCTTTAGGTTGGTTTTATTGGTGAAGTATTTGATGTTAATGCGGTGGTTTTTGTTGTCTATTCCGTTTAAATTTTTGTTACTGACGATGAAACTTATTATGCGATGGTCAAAACAGCTTTCCTCTTCTTCGTATTTCCATTCACGGGATAAAATAGCGCTGTTTACCATTGTTAGATCGATGAAGCTGCTTCCTCTGGTATTTTCGAATGATGGAGTGTTACAGTCGTCGTTTAATACATGTAGGGAATTTTATGCTATGAACTCTTCCAAATTTTTACCTCTATTGATTGTGCTCTCGTTAAACCATAAAACCGAATGGGCGTTGCTATCTATTCCCATAATTAGGCCGTGGTTTATGGTAAAATCCACAATATTGCTCATTTTTTTACTAAGTCATATTTTATGTCAGCGTGATAGTTTAGACGCATACTTGCAGCGAAAGTTTTAAATCCTCTGTACGTAATTTCAATTAGTATCGAGAACTCGTTGCTGTGCTAAGAAATTAATATTGCCTCGACTTCAGGGTTGATCACGAGTATTGCAGCTCTCTTTCTTTCAGATCCTTCGGATCTTTCAGATCCGAAGGATCTGAAAATATATGCATACAACAAAATATGCGGCTTTCCAAGTAATATTTTAAAATTACTTGGAAAGCCGCATATTTTGTTGTTGATGTTGTAGGGTTCTTGTGTTAATGCCAGTCCTATATTTTTTCTATTTATGAGTTCTGTTAAGTTATTAACAGCCTTGATAGAGCTTTGTAGATTTATTTGAAGACATGCCAGGGAAGGAAGTAGTGCTGTTTCTGCAAGCTTTATTATTGTTTTCCATAATCTATGTTTTGAATTTTGAGCTGTTTGTGGTAGTTATATGTCGGGAAGTCATTGCTTAATGCCATGTATTTGGTGTCGTTTTTGGTTTTAGCATGCTTGTTGTGATTTTGGAAATTTCTGCAATTCATCTCGGACTTATTTCGTGGGCACTCGCTGAACTTATGTTCTTTAGAACAGAATGGACAGGTGGTTTTTCCCCGGCAGTGTTGTGTGTGATGGTGAAATTTATTGCGGTTAACGCATCTCAGAACGCTTACGTTAGTCTGCGCAATGGCACATTCTCCATAGGATTTTAACACCGGTTTTCAGCAGTTTGGTCTGTGTGGTAAGTTAGCAGAGAACGAATACAGAGATTATTATTAATATCAGGTGAAGGGGCTTTGTGTTACAGGTGCAACAGAAAGTGGAGAAAACGACCTTTGAAGTATCTGATAAACAGACACAGAGCCCAAAAGCAAGGCCTGTGAGACAGAGGCTGAAGTGAATCTGTAAGAGAGGAATAATCTGTGGGCCGAATTACACTCCTCTGTACAGCGCCAAGAATTTTTAGAGCAGATTTAGATGCCCCACTCCAAACATGTGAGCACTATTCTAAGGATGGGCAGATCTGGGATTTGTATGTTGTTAAGATTTGATTGGGTGTATGAAAACATCTTAAATGAAAGAGGATTCTTTTATGCTGAGGAAGATACTGATGGGATGTGTTTTATGCCAGAAGACACTGGAGGTAAGTGAAAGTCGAAACAGAAAAAATCTGATTTTTTCTGATGATTTGTGTATTACTGAGGGTAAGAGAAGATGAGCTGTGATCTCTTTTGCCAGAGAAAAGGTAAGATCGAATTTAGGGCAGTGGACGTGCGCACTTTGTCCTCGCCTCATTGGAGGATGGTGCTGTACGTAGATCAATGTTTACGACACTCTTGGAGATAAGCTTAGCAAAATATCGTTTTGCGCAGAAAATAGGATAAAATAACTTTTTACTTTTCCACGAAACCAGCTACTTTACATCGGTTAAAGCGCACTTTTTAAATTACCAACTTCCATTATATTCAATTTATTAACTGATTTTATAATTTCTGTACTAAGAATACAAGTTTACAATTCCTGCAGGAATAACTAATTTTTTATTAACTAATACAATTTTTGGTGCTTTCAGGTTGGCGATCGCGATCAGTAAGCTTTTGTGACAGACTTTGAAGATGATTATTAAAATGTGTTTTGAAAGTAGAAATGAGAACACAAGATTTCGGATTTGCATTTAAAATACTGCACAGTAATATTAGTGGTCAGTTCAACGTCAGAGTAGCGTGTGTGACGTGCGACATGCTCTTTCTCTCTCTTAGTCTGGTAAGACTGATGCTGGGTGCTTCAGTGAACAATACATCTTCAATTCATATAACAACGCTTATAGCAATCAGTTTGCTGCTGGGAATAAGGACAACTTCGGGATCTCCAAGTAGCATTCGTGGTTCGGCTATTTGCGATTTAAATTTAGACTCCAATGTGGTGAAAGAGCTCTGCGAAGAAAAAAATTTGCTTTTGTCGAGTGCTGTCCTCAGCATCAATGTTTCCGATGTAGTAGTACTTGCCAGAAGGTCTCTCTCCAACGATACTTCCTTCGCTAGATTGAAGAGGTTGCTGGATTTAGACGCTGTCGTCGATCTCTACTTTCATCAAGTTCTTTGCCTTGAATCTGAAGATGGAGAGTGTAACTTAACCATCCTCTCCATTTCGCACTCGTCCCTTAATTCCATCCCAAGTGAAATTCATCAGTTCTCTTCCCAGTTACAAGCTTTGCATTTGCCTAATAACAAGTTGCGAAGGGTGGATAAACAACTAAAGGGATTTTCCAGTCTGCTGGAGTTGAATCTGAGGAGCAACCAAATCGATCGTATCGAAGACGAAGCATTCGTCGGGATGAAGAGCTTACTCGTCCTCGATCTCAGAAGCAATGAACTTTCGAATATTTTTCCCGACACCTTGAATCCACTAAAAGAACTGAGGACCCTCCTTCTTGGAGAAAACAGGCTCGTTTCGGCTTCCGGGATGCTGAGAGATTTAAATCCTGTGGTAAGTGTTTTGATTTAACTTTAAATTTTACAACAGTTCAGTTTTGTGTCACGAGTGTTCACTAATCATTTTAAAATAAAATCAAGAACAAAATTATTTGCAGGAAAATCAGAAGACGCTCTGATCACTTTCCTTCTTATTATGCTGCATTTTCGCGAGTATTTCTCTCACTGCAGCGAAGCCCGTTATAAAGGAAGACAACAAATTAGAAAAACTGTCTTGATATCCGATACTCGTTAACGAAATTATATATTTGAAATTTGAAAATATCGCGAGACTGAAACAACAAACAACAGTTATTATTATTATTGTCAATCGCAGCCATTTTAATTTAGTTTTTGTTATATTCTGCTGTTGCGAACCCTACACAAAAAGAAAGATTTTTACGCGAGTTTAAAAACTGTACGAATGCATATTATGCCGAGTGGAAAATTCGAGGAATAGAATAACAAAATATCAAGATAAACGGAATCATAATTAAAATTTAATTTGCTGCGTGGGTTTCATCAAGGATGCCACTTACACTTCGCTCGCAAAGCGATGCAGAGTGACATCGCGTGCTACCTTTAACTATCAATGAAACTCGATCGACAAACTGAGTGTCTCCTCGCTTACAACAGGCGAGGTCCTGGCGTCGATGTTTGAATTTAATTCCTCCGCATCAGAAACTGAATGCAGCATAAATCGCCTGCTGCTAGTGGAACGTGGCCAACTCAGACAGCAGCAGCCGTTGAGCGCTGTCGTCAGATGAACTTCGATGCGATTGTAGAAAAGGACCCAAAGCACTCAAAACAAATAAAACTTGCAACAAACGCGGAAAAAAGATGAAAAACGGATTTCTACTTCTGTTTAAACGCAACACCGCGTGGAATCTGACATATGAGTGGCCAGGACATCTTGAAAAAAGGTGCGGAAAGAAGGCGTTGAGACATGTTTCCGCACGTAAAGCGAACAAGACAGAGTAGGTAAGACTTAACCGTAGGAGCTTTAAATCGCACGTTAATTGACAACAGGGAACCCTGACATAAGGGCACGCGTACTTTATAAACATAATCCACTCGCCTCACGGCCTCAGTTCTAGACGATCCTCAAATCGAGTAGTTTCCGTGAACAACTTTAATTCCGCGCTGTGAGTGGCAGTCGTTGGAGCGATTTATTCTACTGTAAACTCAATCCCTCAGCGCTTTTCAACCGATTTCCCATCTTCGTAACTCAGGATTCTTTCAACTATGGCTGAGTTAGCTGGCGTCATGTACGGTTGCGGCCCGAATTTCCTTCAGAAATCTAATTTCCTTCACACACACACAAGCGTGCGCGTCTCATAGCCTTAGCAGCGCCGAAATAAGAACCGAAGTGAATCTGCAGACACGACACCATCTCTCTGAGCCATTTTTACTGGCGATTCTGTTCGCTTCGAAGCATGAATGAGAACAGTTCGAATTCACAATGCGAGGTGATTTGGTTAGTAAGTTTGGAGATTTGGAGTAGGTAAATAACAAACGACATTAGTTTTCCACGACGCCTGTTTCATCCACCTTTCGATCCGAATGCATTTAATGCTGCACTTTAAATCGCATTCTGCTTGTAGCTGACATTAAATGCTGTTTGGTAACTAACCAAAGTGAGTGGGGATGGTTTCCTGCGGAAACGTTAGAAATATGAAGCCATTGTTTGTGATAATGATTCCTGCATCTTCTCTTCTTTATTTTCCAGATTGTCGATCTCAGTTACAATCGAATTGCGACGCTGGAAAACGTCTTCTACTCAACCATGACGAACCTCGCAGAAATATGGATGAACAACAACCCTGTTTCGTCCGTCGGGGTGAACGCGTTCCCTTTTAAAGCGCAGCAGTTGAAGCGGTTGGTCTTAAGTAACTGCAACATCTCGTCGGTGCATCCACAAGCCTTCTGGGGAATTCTTTTTGTAAAGTACTATTTTCTAGACGGCAACAGACTCGCTTTTGCTGATCTGGCCTCTGCAGTGCCTTATTATGCAGACCAGCTTCATTTAGAAGGAAGTCGAATAAACTCAATCGGAGCTCTTTTTCGAGATAAACGAAGTATCACGGTTGACTTCAGCGATAACGAAATATCCTCGCTGAACAGCGGAGATATACCAAGTGGACAATTTCTTGACGTGTTGGTGTTCAGAAACAATAAAATAGCAAACATTTCTAGCGATTTTTTCGCAGCGGCGATAAACTTGGACCGTGTGGACTTCAGCCATAACCTCATCGACACGCTGAACAACTCGCTCCTACTCAACTGCAAACTTCGAGTACTAAACGTGTCGCACAACATGCTGGAAGTCTTGTTAGGAAATGATTTTTGTTTGGCCACCTTGCAAGTGCTGGATGTAAGTCATAACAGCTTCCACTCGGTCAACTTACCGTTTTATTGGATGAAGGGTATAATCATGGTCGATCTTTCTGCAAACAATTTTACAGAACTGCGATATCCCAGTTTGCCAGGATCTGGAGCGTGCATCCGACTAAAAGGTAAGCAAAAAAGTAAGAATTATATATACAGGGTGTTCGGGATAAATTTGACAGTTTCGTAAGGAAAAAGAAAATCTTCTTTGTATCTATTAAATTTAATGAATTGACAAAAAAACATTACAGGCAGAGTTAATTACAATACTATCAACAAGATTTACTCAAAATAACCACCATTAGCATCGATCACAGCTTCAATTCTGCTTCGGAACCTCGAACAAGCTGATGCTACAGTCTCCCTGGGAAGGGTCGCAAAAACTGTTTTAATTTTATCCATTAACTGGGCTTTTGTATTACTGGAAGTGCGATTGATGTCTTTTTCAACTGCGCCCCATACAAAATAATCCATGGGGTTAAGGTCTGGGGAGTTTGGAGGCCAAACATTTGGACTGGTGAAGTCGTAGAAATTTTCAGACAACCATTTTTGACTTTTCCCAGAGGTGTGGCAAGGGGCCGAATCCTGCTGCCATACATACGGCCTACCATTGGCTACCCTTGTTATCCAGGGCTTGACTACAGTTAGCAACTCCACGAACAAAGCCCGAATTCCAATGCCAGGGTTCTTCAACACCTGTTCCTGCAGATTTGCGAGGAATTCTGCTGTACGAACGCAATCAGATCGTCTGCTAGGGATCTTTCTTCTTGCTACATCCTCGTAGTCACCATTGCAAGTCTCTAGTTCATGCCTGATTGTTTTTACTGTATTCAGGGAGCATTGGGCAGCAGTCGTAATATCCTTATTTTGATGGCGGGCACGAATCATCATGATACAAGTTATTCTCTTCCATGATTCAGGTGGGTTCCAGCTATCCATCCTTTCTGACATCTTGTATAATGAATGAAGAAGGGTCCAAACTTTTAAATGAAGAGAAGTGTGTGTTAATACATGTAACTTACGGAAAAATATAATTAATTATAAATATGTCAAATTTATCCCGAACACCCTGTATATATATATATATATATATATATATATATATTGTTGAAATTAGGATTTACTCGGGATGTATACATTTATAAAAATAAATTTAACTGACTAGCCAATCCAATATCAACTCACAAAATTTAAAAAATGTTGTGATTAACAAATCCTCTCACACACTTTCTCCTGCAGAACTTAGTGTGCTCTCAAAGGGCCTTAACTTCGTTCCTTCTCCGACCTTCATTCCTAAAGAACTCTTTCTTACGAAAGTTGAGAAGGCAGCTGGACAATTACCAAAACAAACTGCGAATCTACTTAGGATCGAAGCCATCTTTACCATTAACAACAGTCGTCGTCCTACAGATAATCTATCGCCGACAGAAAGGAAAGCAATACACCAACTTCGTAACAACAATGACATTATTATCCTACCTGCTGATAAAGGGAATGCAACTGTAATCTTAGACAAAGCTGACTACCGTTGTAAGATGAACAACTTGTTAAGTTCTAATACGTATTCTATGCTAGAAAGTGATCCCACAAGAGAACTTCAAAACCGTACAAACAATCTTCTGAAATCAACTTCTGAACTTCCTAGACATACAAGACTATCTCTCCGCTCTCTCCATCCCCTCATTCCTCGGTTGTACGGCTTGCCTAAGATCCATAAGGTTGACACCCCTTTAAGACCTATTGTGGAAGGGATTGACTCACCTACATACAATCTGTCTAAATATCTTGCAGCTTCTTTAAAACATTTAGTTGGCAATTCTTCTTCCTTCATCAAAAACTCTGAAGATTTCATCTCAAAAATAAAAAATTTGAATCTTTTAGACTCGGACAGAATGGTGAGTTTTGACATCGTATCTTTGTTTACGAATGTTCCTACAGATGAAGTTCTGAGTCTTCTTAAGGACAAGGTTTCTAAAAAAGTGTTCGCTCTTCTAACTCACTGCATCAATTCCGGCTATTTCTGCTACGAAGAGAAAATATACAAACAAACTAGCGGTTTAGCTATGGGCAGCCCTCTATCTCCAGTCTTAGCTAATTTTTTTCTAGAAGATTTTGAAGAGAAAGCTATTTCCTCAGCTACTCTGAAACCTAAACTGTGGTTACGTTACATCGATGACGTCTTCCTTATTTGGGGACATAGTTTAGAGGAACTGCAAAACTTCCTAAACCATTTAAATAACCAACATCAAAACATTAAATTCACATCTGAACTAGAGGTTAACGGCGTTCTCCCCTTCTTGGATCTAAAGATCAGTAGATTTCCTGACTGTCTTAAATTTTCAATTTTTCGAAAAACCACCCACACTGATAGATATTTACATGGTTCTTCTCATCACTTCCCACCTCAGAAACTGGGCATCATCTCCACCCTCGCCCATCGAGCAAGATGTCTCATTTCCACAGAAGAAGACCTTCAAACAGAGCTTAACTTCCTGAAAAACACCTTCTTAAATAATGGATATTCGTCTCGTAACATCACTAAACGCTTGAGACCACGCCAACATCCTCGACAAGAAGATGACTCCAACCCAATCACTCATATACAGTTGCCTTTTATCAGCACTCTTACCCCAAAACTAGCTAAGATTCTGAAAAAATTCAACATAAAGACCGACTATACTACGCTGCCAAAACTTCGTTCTTTTCTGAGTCGACCAAAACCAAAACACAACCATCTGCATTTTCCTGGTGTTTATAAAGTTTTGTGCAACTGTGGTCGACCTTATTTTGGCCAGACAGACAAATCTGTTTCACTTCGTCTTGAGGAACATAGACGTGACATCTCCTACAGTAGAGCACGAGCGAGCGCCCTTTCCAGTCATGTCCTTTTCTCGGCAAACTCTAACCTTGAAGAACAGCCACATCAAGTTGATTGGGAACGCACTACTAATTTATATATTTGCAAGGATGAATTCGAAAGAAGAATCATCGAATCAAAAGAAATAGTTCTGGACCCTTCACATTTAAACAATAATCTTAGCTACAATTTACCCGATTCCCATAGCGCAGTAATCCAGTACTGGCGCTCAAAAATTAGCTGTCGCACACATTCTACTCATGCCAACGGTAGCACGCGGTCACCTATTCAAATATGACTGTTATTATTCTGCTTTTTATTAAGCTGTAAAGTTCATTTTTTACCGTGTTATTTTATGTCTTATGTTTTTATTTCTCACCTGAAGAAGTCGGATCACCGATGAAACTAGTTGTGATGTATTAAAGGTTTTTGTTATACTTTCTCGGGTTCTAGTCAGTTAAATTTATTTTTATAAATATATATATATATATATTCCTTTCATAGCTGCTAAGAATAATTGTTATTTTGCTTAAAAAAAAAAAAAAAAAGGAGAGAGAAAGAAAATGAGGCAAATAAATCTCACTATCAGAGTTAACAATAGATCCAGCACGATCGGATTAGCAATATGGTAATACGTGAACCGAGATTGGCAGTTCTCTGCATTTCATCAGCATTTGAAGGGGGCTCGTGTGGGGTATAATTATGGTCGATCTATCTGCCAGGAAAAGCCAGAGTGCCCTATGCGTGTTAGAGGGCTTTGACCACCCTTTGAAAAACCACGCCCTGCTCGTGAAGTAGCTATTGCCATGTTTCACCTCCAGAGAACATCGTTCAGTTTTCTTTGACCCTCTCTCTTCACTATGCAGCGTGCTGATGCCCTTCATCAAAATCCCGCACTGATGAGGGACCAGCTTTTCTTCCATTCGAGGACAAAGCTATAAAGTGCTTCACAGAGCGATCTCAGACCAGCCGCCAGGTAATACACAGAGCCGAACTTGATGATAATGTGTCCTGTTTGTCTCATCCGACAGAAAAAAATAATTGTTCTGCCCTTCTGTTAGACCAGAGTTTCCCAAACTGTGTTCCGCTGAAAGTGAATAAGTGTTCCATGAAAAATTATCAAAATTAATATGAGCTTGGAATGGTTTTAAATGCTGCGACAAGTTTAAAACATGTTTGAAAATCAGTCGCTCCTCACTTTGCGCGTGGATTGTGCTATTAAGACTAGCGGCGCTCGCCGTGACACACCCTACAGCGGTTGTCGACACCTCCGAGTGCGAGTGAAGTACGGAGGTATCTATTCTAGGAAACGAGCGGTCACAAGCAAGATCAATGCGATTCGATGCGACCCTGCACACCTGTAGTGTGCGCTATCGCATTTTTGCGATGCGATACAGCCTGCTTCGGCGATGGCGTGTGCTAAGCTTTACATTGAATACGAGACCGATGATACTCGGCTCTAACCAAGGTGTTCTGTTAAAATTCCGGGATTTGTGAAATGTTCTGTCGTAAGAAAAGTTCGGGAAACGCTGTGTTAGACTATGCTCGGAGGATGTCTTAGCAGTTTACAGGTGACCCTGTCGAGAATTGGAGTCTGTGCGCTACCTGTGTAGAAGTCATGTACATAAGTCTCTTTGCTCTACTTGTTTCTAACATAGCAACCATGTAAAAGACCGTAATGAATGATAGTAATACTAATGCCAAATAAATAAATAATAAATAAATAAAGATACCCCTTGCAGACCATTTGAGAATGCAGCATAAACATTTGTGATGGGTGACAGTTCATCTCAGTTATCGAAATTTCAATCTGTTTGATTCCTTCTGTTTTAAGGGAGTGAATGCGTGTATTTCTCAGTTAGGTAAACAAACATTTCCAATGTTTACCTAATTGTTGCCTTTACCGCTTTTCCTACTTCTCACGACTATGTTGATCTCTCATTATGTGTCTGTGAAAGTGCATTATTAGTGATTTTCAAGAGGGAGTTTCTGCACGTTCGGAAGAGGTGTCAGTGTCACACACACACTGTATTTTTCATTATGAAACACCTCTTCCTCCTGATTTTCATGGTTTGCGAGTACATAAGGTGTAGGACTGCTAATGTTATACGCGGACGCTTCTGTATCACTTGTAGAAACTTCGATCAAGATTAGAATATCGTCATTTGTCAGGATGTTAATGAGCAGTGGTCAATGTTAACTTAGCATCTCTTTAAGCTCCTTATATGAGTGTGTAGCATGATGCGCTCAGAATGTGTATTCAAATTCTCTATCCAATTATTTAAAGCTTCAAAAACATCAGCGTTAACATTTTCGGCTGCATATGTTCGCCGGATTTCAGCATTGCGCTGAGAGACTGGTGAGGTCGATTCACATAAGATTACGTGAATGTGGGAATTTTCCTGTAAATACCTCTGAGTCTACTCCATAGAAATTTAGTTTTCTTTTTTTTCCCTGTTTTTGTTTTTCTTGCTTGATACAAGACGTTTTTTGAAATATGGAATGCACTGTTCTGACTTGTAGACTGGAGTTGAGCGTTGGCTGTTATTGAGGACTGACGTTGTTGGCTTTGCCTTCTTCCTTGCAGCAAGGATGCGATCTCACAGGTGCAACATGCGATCTCTGATGGTGGTGGTCTCTCTTTATTTTGTTGTTGTCGTCCTCGATTTACGCCTCCGTTGCCACAGACATCGCCTCCGATGTCTGTGGTTGTGACATGTACACCTATTGTATTAGAGAGTTTAAATCTTCCGTCCTTTCTTCGGATATGCTATCAATTTGCATTTCATTTTCCTCCCTGTTCCTTCTGAAGTACAAGTTCCATCTGAGACTAAAGGATTTTTACTTTTTTTCTTAGTTCTTCATTCTCGCGTTTAATGTTTCTCTGCTCTTCTATTACTGTCAATATCGTGCACTTCTTCACACTATCACCGTTGTATTGAAGGAAGTTTTGATCGATTTCCTCCGTGTAGGAATTAAAACCCATTTTTCACCATGTGCTGGAACGAATCTACATTTCCAATAATAGTGAGATCAGGGTAGACTTACCTTGCCTCATTTCACTGCTTTTTCCTGGGGATTGTTTTTTGCATTTTATTTTTTCCCTTGACATTGCGGACAGCGCCATTCTATGAGTTGGGTTCCAGTTGAATTCCGAGGCACTGGTAGTGTAGCCTCTGGGGACAACTTGCGTAATACGACAGCCCCCTTCTTCACACATGGCTCATCGTACTTGTTACAGGGCGTAGTAGGCGCGTGTAACCTTGAGAGTCTTAGTGTCCTTCTGACTAGCGTCCTTCTGGTGATTTGTCAGGAGTCAGTTCACGTTGAAGTCGGAGCAGTACGATAGCTCCTTCGGTAACCAACCCTTTTGAAATGCGATACTGCAATAGCTATTTCTCTTCATGGTGAACACAGTGATATCGGTAAAGAGAAAGGTTTGCACGTCCTGAATTCCCCAGCTTTAGTTGTTCCATTTTAAATAGCAGATATCAGTAAGGAGGACTTTTAATAGAGCACCAACACTTGTCGGCTTCTGTTCGACTGACCATAGCACTACCTCAATAATATTTTTATTACATATGATACATACTTGATTACATATTTTTCTTTAAAACAAATCCAATCCTTTTTTTTAAATAAAATTATGATTAATATTGTCATTACATATTTACAACATACGATTTCCTATTTACAATAGGTTTAATTCTGTTTTTTTTTTTCTTCAATGAAATTCGAACAGGATTTTGTTTCTTTCTTTTCTGTCCTCCCCCCTGAATAAGGTAATAATAATAATTATAATAATCTTCAGTATCTTCTTTAATGCTGTATTCTTTACTAACTGTTCTATTACATAATCTGCTTCTTTGATTATAAGGATTACGTGTGGTTGAGTGAGGCGAGTTAATCCCACCTACTTGGAACCTCGGGTTAGCTTTTGTGAAGAGAGTGGGATTTATCCTTCATGTATGGGATGTAGGCATTGGATGCTAGTGATTTGTGATCTGTATATTACCGTTAATGGTATCTTAACTTTGCTGGTATATTTTTCAGAGTTCGTGTTTTAATGTTCTGTAGTTATCTACGTGTTTTAACTTTCTTGGTAGGTTGTTGAGTTTCGTGGGTATCTGATGTGATCTCACAAAAGAACCGCATGAGTGGTTGAAGGGTGTGGGGATGTAGAGAGTTGTTGTAGGTCGTGTTATACGATATGTGTCTCTGTTGTTTCGATAGGTGATGTTGAAGTAATTCATTGTTAATGTCATGTAGTGCTTCAGGTTTTTAATGCTCAGAATTCTGTGTATCGCCATGTGCTTGTTGGATGTAAGGTGTCCATATCACTGTTGACACGAATTTCCTGTGTAGTGTTTCTAATTTTGTCAGGTGGCTGTTTGATGTATTTGCATAGATTGTTATTTCGTATCTGAGTAGGAATTCGCAGATACCGTGATATAGGAGTTTTTTTATGTTGGGTGGAATAATGTCTTTAACTTGGAAGAGTTTTGCTGCGATGATCCGGAGTTTGGTGTGTAAGTATTCTATATGTTTTTTCCATTTAGGGTGGGAATCTATATAGAGACCGAGGTATTTTCGTGTGTTACAGGTTTGATTTCTGAACATTGGCAGGTATTTTTGTTGTTAATGCAGCGGTATGTGTGACAATGTATCGATAGTGATGCAGGGCGAATGATTCTTGGGATGTGTATTATCAACATCTGTGTTTTGGTGCCGTTGATTAGAGTTGTGTTTTAGTGGAAGTATGTTGTGATTTCATTTAGGTTTTGTTGTGCTTTTCCGAGAGCCGTGTTGATGTCAGTGTGGATTGCTAGTAGTGCAGTGTCATCTGCGTACAGAAATATTTGACTTTTTATGGATATGCTATGAACATTGTTTATGTATATGTTGAATAGAGTGGGTGATAATATGGCACCTTGAGTATACCATGTTTTATTTGTATACCCCGACTGTGACATGTACCTATTTTTGTTACTTGTGTTCTGTTTGAGAGGTAGTTCTTGAACCATGTATGCAGTGTTCCTCTTATACCTATTGAGTATAGTTTGGTGAGTAGTATGTCATGTTCAAGTGTATCAAATGCTTTGGTTAGGTCCAGCAGTATAAGGACGAGGTACTTGTTTTTGTCGAGAGCTTTCTTTATTGTGTCGGCGACGTCTTCTAATAAAGTGATGATGTTCTTTTTTTGTTTTCTGAAAGCCGAATTGGTTTTGTGAGATGATGTTGTACTTTTGTAAATAGTTCTGTAGTCTGGTCAGTAAAGGTGAAATAAGTGTTTTGTGTTCTGACATTCCAAGTCGTTTTTGTCTCTTTGTTCACAAATGTTCAGTTTTATCATTTTGTACTGTAACGACATTAATCTATTTAGTTTGTACGGTGCACAGAAAGCATGCGTTGTTATAGCGTATCTTATTATATTTTGGCCTAATGCGTTGTATATTAGTGTTTTTACGCGTGTGAGAACTATATCTTTTAACATGTAGAGTTTGCCAGTTATTGTTCGTCGTTTGATGTGTAGATGGCTTGTGTGGTTATTCCAGTTCATATCTGAGTCGAAGTAAATTCCAAGGTATCGTATTGTTTCAATCTGAGTGATGGTAATGGTTTTACTTTTCTCTGTGTTTTTTATGTTGGAAAGTGAATGTTGGATGGTTATATATTTGTTATCAACTGGTCGAGTCAGTGGATTTCTGAATATCAATAATTTTGTCTTTTCTGAGTTTAGGCGTATGGAGTTTTTGGTGAGCCAGTCTATGATCAGATTTATATCATGTTGCATATTTGTTTGGGCTGTGCTTGCGTTATTGTGGATGGATATTATTGCTGTATCATCTGCGTATTGGAATATCTTACCTTTGACTGGTAACTGATTAATATCGTGCGTGTAAATGTTGAATAGAGTTGGAGAGATTAAAGTTCCCTGTGGCACTCGACAGGTTACTTGAAGCTCTCTACTTCGGTTTGACACGATACGTGTGATATGGTTTCTATTTTGAAGGTAGTTTGCAAACCACCGGTGAATGGGCCCATCTATTCCAACATGCCTCAGCTTTTCTAAGAAGGTTTGATGTGTGAGTGTATCAAATGCTTTATTTAGATCAATAAAGACTACTGGCAATTTTGATTTTATCTAAGGCTGTATTAATTACGTCTGGAAAGTCTTCCAAGAGAGATGTTGTTTCCTTATTTTTCTGAAAACCGTACTGTGATTTGAGGATAATATGAAAGTTCTCTGTATATGCTGTGAGTATCTTTAGTACTATCCGCTCCATAATTTGCTTGATTATTGGTAATGTTGCTATGGGTCTGTAATTGCTGATTAAATTTCTTCTTCTTCCATGTTTGCATATGGGTGTGATTATGGCAGTCTTTAGCATACCTGGTATCTGTCTGTTTTAAATATTTTATTTATTAATTTTAGTAGGATAGAGCCTAGTTGAATGTTACTTGGTATCCTTAGTTCTAATACCATCAATTCATGGCCTTTGTTTGGTTTGATTTGATGTATTACAGAGAGAAGTTCTTCTTCTTTTATGGTTGGGAACCATAATGTCTGTTTTGATTGTGGTCCAAGTGGAGGATCACGTTTTGTGATTGGGGGAATATTTCTGTGCAGTTCTTGGATGGAGTCTGCAAAGTATTGGTTAAAGTCATTTGCTAGTTCTTGGAAAAAATCGTGTCTTTCATGAAGCTGTGTTTTATGGTTTCAGAGGCTGTGCTGTAGGGCGCAGAATCTGGCATCTCATTGATCAGATACCAGGTTTGTTTCAAGTTGTTTTGTGCAGAGGTTAGTCTGTCTCTGTAGTAGTTTCTTTTTTCATTTCTCATTTGTGTTGTAAGGTGATTCCTTGTTATCTTATATTCAGTTTTTAAAGCTGTCTTATTTGTATATCGCTTTAATTCTTTCCATGAAGCGTCCTTTCTGTATATTTCTAGGATTACGTTTTGTGTTATCTAAGGATTATGGGTTGTTTTTGAGCGAATTCTGACTTTCTTTGTAGCTTTCGTATATATTTCCTCCAGTGTGAGTTTAATGTTGTTGTATAAGATATCTGCTGAATCTAATGCGATGTGTTCCTAGTCGGTTTTTCTTATTTCGTGGTTGACTACTTCTTCGACCATTATTGTTTTGTGTTGTTTTTCATCTGGTGGGATTGCATGGATATTTTCTTGGTGTGCAGATTTAGAGCCGTGAAGTAATGATCTGCTACTTTGCACTTTATGACTCATGCAGTGTAACTGTTTGATGGTGCTCGGATGTTTATATGATCTAGGCGGCAGGAAACAGTGATAGTATTTCCGAATATTTCTTCTCTAGTACATGATGTTATTGTTGTTATTAGGTTATACACGGATAGTGTGTACAGATATTGTACTTGCAAACATAAATATTGCAAACGAAAACCAGAACAACTAATGTTGTTCTGGTTTTCGTTTGTAATATTTATGTTTATATCGCCAGTTATCATTTGGTATTCGGTTGAGCATTTCTTGGAGTGAAAGCCAGCAATGAGTTCGTTCAAAAATTTTATCATGGTTAAGTTTGGTGGCCTGTAAATAGAATTTAATATAATTTAGTATTATGAGTTGCTGTTTATTGCTGGTATTAGTGATTTCCTTGCAAAGGGTTTCAGCATGATCAAACAGATAGACAATTTCTTTTGCTATTAATTTATGTTCGATAAATATTAATATTCCACCCCCTCTTTTTGTTTGGCAGAATGATCTATGTTGTTGGAAGCCTCGAATTTTGAAAGCATTCGCTTCGTCAGTAGTTATAGATACTTTAGTTAGAATCGATATATCAATAACACTGGTGTAATTCCTCAGATAAGCCTGTAACAATAACCAATGTTTTCGGATGCTTCTGATGTTAATATGCAAGATTGAGAGACCACTCGTTTGTACTGTGTTTTGTTTCCATGCATCAAGCGATTCGAAAGAACAATTGATGATGTATTCTAGTGCAATTACATCTATCTGATGGTCCACATTCATTTTTGTTGTGTTGAGGTCTACTTTTTGAACTAATTTCGAGTCTTTTGTTTCACTCTGGCATCCAATCTATGTCTTCCATACTTTTTATTTGTATAGACTTTGAAGTTTTTGTCTTTCTCACGAATATCTAGCCGTCTTTGATCCACAAAAATTGACAATTTTTTTGTGGTTTTGCTTTTCTTGCTTGGTATACGAGATTTTGATTGAAAGGTGTTAAATACTCAGATAGAAAGATTGGTGTGTTGTCTTGCGATACTTTTAAGTCCTTGACAACTGATTTTTTCAGTCTTCTGGCTTTTATGAGAGTGTCTCTTGTAGCCTTGCTTCTTAGACGAATTATGATTGGTGCGGGTCGTGTCGAGCCTTGTTTTTGTTCTTCCTGGGAATCCGATTTATCATCTGAATATCATTACGCTGTGGGGGATGTCAACTGCATGGCCTAACTTTAAAACTACGTCTCTGAGGTTTTCTGTGGATGCAGTTTCTGGAAGGCCGCTTATGACAAGATCTTTTTTTATGTTGTTGTTGATTTAAAAGTTCGTATTGTAGTTTTTAGGGAATTAAGTTCTTGACGAAGTTCGGTGATGTCTTTCGTCAATTTGTGTTACCCGTCAGTTAGTACGTTAATGCTGATTTTAATGTCTTTTACCATTTGTAAGACTTCTTCGACTGTTGAATTATTACAGTTAACTAACTCTTCATATTCACTATTTTTTTGGTTATTTGTTTATCCTGTTTATCAAAGAGTTCTTGGACACGATCTGCTAAGCTGGCTTTTATATTCTCTAACCCTTTTTCTAGTAATAAATTGACGGAATTCAAATTATGAGACTCAACAGTATTTTTTGTCTGTTCAGTTCATCGTCCGATTCTGCCTCCGGTTGTAATCGGTTGCGTCGTGGATGGCAGCTTTTTTTTGTTCTCTATACAATTTAGGCACTTCCATTCTTCTTGTTTGGCATTGGATTTGCGTTGCCAGGTGGTTTCTGAAAGTCACGAACATGTAAAGTGAAGATCCCTATGGCATTTCCTGCAGGTTATATAACATCCGTCGGACGATATATCCTTCAGGCACTTGTTGCACTTCATGACTCACCTTTCTTCCCTTGAGTAACTGTAAAGATGGCGACGTCTTTTGTTCTATGCTCGTTAGTGACTGTGGTGAATTCTGATAAATTTTCAGCACACTCAAAATTTGGATTCCACTTGGCCGATTTCGATAAATTATATATCACTGTCTTCAGCGTGACACGCAGAATTATTTTATGACACTTTTAAATTAACAACAGGAGTTACAACGACATTAGAACTATAAAAAACGGGAGCGGCGAGACCATCATGCAACCGTTCGTATGCCTACACAGCGCCCTCTGTCAATAATAATAATAATAATAATAATAATAATAATAATAATAATAATAATAATAATAATAATAATAATTTTAATATTTATTGTACTTCAAAGAAAATACATCTACACAAAAGCATATAAACAAAATTAACACTGTAATACGAACACTTTTTACAATAGATATAACTGATGTATCTAAAAGAATAAAATTTTTAATAAAAATATGAAAAATAATATTATTGGTCTTCTAGATTAGTTATGGTTTTTTTAAATACCTTGATAAAAAGTTTTATTGCTGAGTACTTTTCTCTTACAGTAAGATGAATTAATACATTTTTATACAACAGTAACACATTTTACTACATGTGGTTGAGTACAAAGTTTAAATATTTTCCTTATAATTTGCACAACGTAAAATTGGCATTATTATCTATGTATTGCTACTCGGATTTTTGATGATAATTACAGTGATAATTTACCAGATATAATTTACGGTTCACGGACAATTCATCAAGAGGAAAAATCATCGCAAGGAAACTTCATCACAGAAAAACTCATCACACGAACTATTGATCGCGGAAAAAATTCGCTGAAAATGGAAATGATATTGCATTGATACCAATATAAGAAAAGTAAATGCAGTGCGAGATAAATATCACAAAGTACAATTTTATTATGTATCTATGTATTAGTCCGCGCTGTTAGCTGGCAATGTGCTTTGCAACCATATGCCTGGGAAAGAATGCCATGGGTTCGATTCCTGTCGTTGAAGTGAGGAGCTTAGGATCTTTCTCAGACATAGCCAAGTTATCCGATCTCGGACGTGGACTTCAGGGTTTTCTCCCAAGTTTATCTGGGATCTTCCTCCAGCAGGTAGGAAAACTGGCTTTGAGAACATACGCTGTTACTGTCTCTTCTACTTATAGTACTTACTGGGAGGCATTTGTACAACCTTATCCTTGTATAACGGTTGCGGTTATAAGGAATAGAAACCCTCGACACCGCATAGGTAAAACAGAGAAAGATCTATGTATAATTTATTTATATTTTCATAATATTTTTATTCTTATACAGCGTATTTACAATATATACAATATATTTTTATTCTTATCTATATATATATATATATATATATATACAGTGTGGACATAAATTAACTTTCCCTCTTTGGAGGAATCTGTAGCTCAAACTAATAAACGGAATGAGATCACATTTTGTACTGACTTTCGAAGACATGGGGAGATGAATTCCGCGAAAAAAGTATTTAGTACCAAAAATCGCCGATAGGGGAAATTTTGGCGCTGGTGGATCCGAAAGCATTCAAATATTTGCAGTGAACAAGTAAAAAGAATTATGCAAATTTTACTGTGCGTACGTGACAGCAGCGCCACCAGTATGCGTCCTACCTTGCCTCAGCATGCTTTACTTGTTAAATTGTTTTACCTTAAACAGTGCAATGCCGTAGCGACCCTTTAGAAGGCTTCATAACCTGAGTACAGGTCCTATGTCAGTTGTAGCACTGAGAGCTATGATTAAAAAGTTTGAAGAAACTGAATCACTAGAAGTTAGACCTGGCAGAGAACCAAAAACAGCGCAAGAAGAGACAGTAACAGACGTTGCTACTGCGGTGTTCGACGACAGAGGGACCAGTACTGGTCCAAGCGCTCGTGCCATAGCTCACAAACTTGATATGGCTTACTGTACACTCTGGAAAATCTTATTGAAAAATGCTTCACTTCTATCCGTATAAGTTCAGTCGTGTGCAAGCACTAACTACTGCAGATTATGATAAGCGCATGACCTACGCACTAACGTTTCTTGCCCGAATGGAGAATATTGTGGGGTGATGAGACTAATTTTTATCTCAATGGGTCGGTCAACTCTCATCACTACAGAACTTGGACATCACTCTGAACATTATCAAGCGATCCAGCAAGTACCACTGCATTCTCCAAAAGTAACCATGTGGTGTGGCTTCACAGCCGATTTCATAATAGGACCTTACTTTTTTGAGCGTATTACCCCGACAAGTCCTGTAACCTGCTCCATTACTGGAGAGATTTATCGAGGAATGGTGGAAAATTTTGTCATTCCTGCATTGCAGCAGAGACAATGTCTGGACTCCATAATTTTTATCCAGGAGGGAGCACGGCCAAACATTGAACGGACAGTAAAGCCTTTTACGCCATCATTTCAGTAATGAGAAGATTATCAGTCAGTTCTGTTCGACAGCATGGCCGCCTCGATCCTCGGACATCACTCCATGTGACTTTTCATTGTCAGCATCCAGGAATGCTAACGCATTCCTGGATGCTGACAATGTCAAGTTCTTTCGTAATATCCTCGTTTTTAATATGATATTGCCATTGATGCCATCTGTTCACGCCTCTAATCTTTCTCAGGACTCTCATATCTGCGGTCTGTAGTCTTTGGTCAAGTGTTATTCTTCTGACCCAGCTCTCAGATCCATAAGTTAAAACTGGTTTGAACACTGTCTTGTATACAGCTAATTTAGTGTTCCGACTAATTTCTCTCTTATTCCATATGAATTTATCCAATTGACTTCCCACCATACCAACTTTGCTCATTCTGTTGTCTATTTCTATATTTAATTTACCATCGTCAGTAAAAATCGTGCCTAAGTAGCTGAAATGTTTTACTTGTTCCACAGGTTCTCCATTCACAACACAGTTGACTTTTTCAATGATTCTGCCTATTTTCTTTGTCTTTTTATTGCTGACCTTCATACCATATCTATTACAACAGCTATTCAATTTAGTCAGAGAATCTTGCAGACTTGTAGCAGATTTATTTAGAAGTATAACATCATCCGCATAAAGCAAAGAGCTGACATTACCATCTCCAATTTTCATATCATGTTTAATACCACTTTCCTTCATAATGTGATCCATATAGATAATGAATAACAGAGGGGATAATATACATCCTTGTCTCACACCAAATTTAACATTAAACCATCTTCCTGTACTTCCTTCAATTCTACCTGCGGACTTACAACTCAGATAAAGACTAAATATTGCTTGATATAATTCCCCATTGACACCATATAACTGCAGCGTATTGAATAGCTTCTCTCTTGGCACCTTGTCATATGCGTTTTCGAAATCAACAAAACTTAAATACAGATCTTTGTTATATTCCCATGCTTTCTCGACTATTTGTCGTAAAGTGAATATCTGATCCTGACAGGCCTCTATTTGGCCTGAATCCAGCATGTTCTTCACCAAGCTTTTCATCCACAATTCTTCTCAAGTATATTTGCATAGATCTTGCCAGGAACACTCAATTGGGAAATACCTCTGTAATTCTCACATTCAGTTTTATTTTCCTTTTTATATACGGGTACTATGAGAGCTCTACTCCAATTATCGGGAATTCGTCCCTCTGTCCAGGCTTTCTGAACTATGCAATGTAGCCACTGTAAGACTTTTATACCACCATACTTCAGCATTTCTGATCGAATATAATCTACTCCTGCTGCCTTTCCACATTTCAAGCCTTTGATGGCTTTTTTCTATTTTAAGTATGGATATATATTCCTGACTGCATGCCTGGTCAGTGTTGTTTTACCACTGTGCTGTCATCACTGCTTGTTTCATTTAGCAGTTTTTCAAAGTAATTACTCCATACTTCAAGGATATCTTTTTCTCCTGTTTTCATATCACCTTTATCATCTCTAATTCCTTTTACAGCACTCTTTCCCCTATTCCTAAGCTTTCTCAACAACCTCCAGAATATTTTGCCACCATCTTGATATTTATTTTCTATATTCTTGCCAAAGTCCTCCCATGACTTTTGTTTAGCCAGTTTTACACAGTGTTTAGCATTCTTGCATTTGTCTCTATATTCTCTAAGAACACAAGCTGACTTATTTGCCAGTAACTTTTGATATGCTTTCTTCTTTTTCTTCACTGCCTCTTTAACTTCCTGTGTCCACCAGAGAGTTCTGATTTTTTGATTCTTGCAGACAACCTCACCACATGCCTCTCTGGCAGAATCAGTCAATGTTTTCTTCAGAGTTTGCCACTGAATCTCTAAGGTTTGATTCCTGTTCTCAAACTCTCTCATGTTTTTTTCGATAATCTTTCTGTATTTTAGTCTACAGCTCACATCTTAGAGCTGCTCAATTTTTATTCGCTTTAACACTTTCTTACATGCTATTCTTTACAATATGAAATTCAATTTTTTCCTGCTCAAGACGAGATAGTGATCACTTCCAATTTCAAATCCTCTGTACATTCTGGTGTCCTGCACCAGGGAGAAAACATCACTATCGACAATAACATAGTCAATGAGACTTTTCTTAATCCTAGCCTCTTCTCTCCATGTGAATTTGTGCACATTTTTATGTTGGAACATGGTGTTAGTAATAACCAGTCCATGTCCTGAGGAGAATTCCAACAGATATTTGTTATTATTATTAGCTTTGCTCTTTTCTTCATATTTTCCCCAAATATTTTTGTATGTCTCACAATCATTTCTTACTCTGCTATTTAGATCCCCAACAAGGACCAACTTTTCCTTTTTCATTGTGTCAGTTGCTTTTTCTAAAGCCACCAAAAATTCCTTGTTATATTCCTTCTACCTTAGTAGAACCTTCTGTGGGACCATAGGCACAAGTAAGTCTCATTTTCCAGTTCCCCATTCTCATATTTGCTCACATTACTCTACTTGAGACTGACTGCCATTCAAGAAGATTAGCCTCGTATTTTGTGTTGAATACTATGGCTGCTCCTTCTTTTCCTTGATTGTCATTGCCTAAATATAATATTTTGTATTTATTGCTCAGAAAGATCTCACCAGTTTTGGTCTTTTTTGTTTCAGTCACCCCTATTATGTCGATCGGCATTTATCTAATTCCTCAGTTAGTTCCATTTCTTTGCCATTCAGGCTTCTTACGTTGACAGTACCGATCTTTAACTCTGGTGATGTTGAATTGGGGTTTGTTTTCTTATTTGTTCCAGTAGCTGACTTTTCGCTGTTTTCCCTGGTTCCCTGGCGAAAACAATGGGGACCTTGTTTAACCGGGAGTCGCCCCAGCCGGCATGAAATTTTGTCATGTTGTACCATCATTTTTATTTTGGAATACAATTTGGTGGGCTAAATCCCAAATTGCCAGCCCATCCTCGTTCGTTCAGTATCCAAGTAGATACCCAACAGGGTGCACCACGAGAAGGTGAGGATTGGACCTTAGGTCAGAAGCCCTTGTTATATATGGTTCTCTGTTATATATGTAATGTTATATATGGTTCTCTGTTATATATGTAATGTTATATATGGTTCTCTGCATTCCTTTAAAGGCTATGTGGAGGTCTCCTCCACATAGCCTTTAAACAGCTTTGACCTTATACAGCTTTGACCCTTAAGCACCCCGTTTTCAATAACTGAAACCTAATAATTATAGTGAAACTTATATTTATAGTGACCTACTTATATATTCCTATTATTCCTATTAACTATTCTATTAATAGTTAGAATAGTATTAGGAATAAGAGGAATATATAAATAGTTAACCATAAATATTAGTTGGGTATAACTATTATCCCTAACTATTGTATTCTTAAATATGGGGCTCATTCTCCCTCACCATCCTGTCCCAGTTCTGTAACAATTAATATTCCATCTGCACAGCTTGTAATGAGAAAGAATATTAATAACTTTATACAGAATTAAAAATTTCACACCGCTGAGTATAATCGAAATAATAAATCCTACATAAATTTTTTTTTCTCATATATGGGAATAACGTAACGTGAAACATGATTTCAAATTTTGTCACGATTAATTTTCCAAGCGATGAATTCTCTGGACGCGATGATTTACAGTTACATAAGTTAATTAATAATACCTGTTGTAGGTCACATTTTTTCCCCTTCAAAATTTGAGAAAGTGTGATTATACACGGTCTTTTTATTTACAATAAAAATATTATATTTTCTACTATTTCACACAATACAAAGTCACTTAACTATTTACAATCATTTTTAGTAATATTTAATGTTTTATTACATTGTATTTTCATGTATTGCATGGTAATATTATTATATTATGCAGAGTAATACTGATATATTACATGATAAGATTTAAAAAAAATTTTTTTTTTAGTTTATTATCTCTCAAATAATGACATGAATATACTAACATTTAGGCAACAATGCATCTTTTTCTTGCAAAATGGTTCCGTAAGAATTATAATTACTCTTAATATCATTATCATTTGCAGAATTTTTCATTGACACAAGAGTAAAAGGTGTGTATTATTACTATTAATAATAATCATAGTAATCGTGTTTATTATTAATGACTCATAAGTTAAACAATATTACTTATGTTGCAGTTTACATAATAATAATTTTTTTAAATTTAAATTGTAAATGAAATATATAATTTTAAACTTAAATATATAACTGAAGTATTACTATCACATTTTCTGTTTACTACGAGAATTCATTACAGAATGTTAAATGAATAATGTTAGATAAATACTACTACTGGGATGTAACTCAACTGCACCCTCGAAGCTTTGTAATTAGCTTATCTGAGGGTGATACTGGTTATATATACATATTTGATATTGATCTGGTTGTTATTGATTTTGTCAATAACAAAATCATTTGTTATTGATTTGGTTACTGTGTTGGAAGTAGGCAGATCTTTGGGAGGTCAAATGAATGATCTGAATGGTCGGATCAAAGTGAAATTGCCGATATATCCTGTGTTATTGCATCTGTCTTGATGGTTCACGTTCTTTTTTTTATTCTGGGGTTCTTTTTGAACTATTTAGGAGGCATTTTTCTTTACAGTGGCAGCTTTCTATGTCTTCTGTGCTTTTAATTTGTATCGGCTTTGAAGTTTGTGACTTCCTTATGAATATCTTGGCATCTCTGGTCCACAAAAATTGATAATTTGTTTCCATTTTTGCTTTTCTTGTTTGGTACAACAGATTCTGGTTGAATAGGGTTAAATATTTGGATAGCAATATTGGTGTATTGTCTTGCTGTGCGTTCAAGTCCTTGGCAACTGGTTTTTTCTGCCTGCTGACTTTTATGAGATTGTCTCTTGTGGGCTTGCTCTTAAGACGAATTATGACTGGTGCAGGTCGTGGGAAGCCTTGGTTTTTTCTCTTCCTAGGAATCCGATTTACGGTCTGAATGTCGTTAAGCTGTTGGGGGATATCAATTACATGGCCTAATTTTAAAACCACGTCTCTGAGGTTTTCTGTAGGTGCAGTTTCAGGAAGACCGTTTATGACAAGATCTTTTTTATGTTGTTGCTGATTTAAACGTTCGTAATGTAGTTTTAGAGAATGAAGTTCTTGACGGAGTTCGCATGTCTCTTTCATCAAATTGTGTTGCCTGTCTTTTAATGCCTTAATGCTCATTTTCATGTTCTTTTACCGTTCGCAACACTTCTATAACTGCTAAATTATTAAGTTTTACCAAATCTTCATATTCGCTAGATTTTTTTGTTATTTGTTCGTTCTGTTTCTTAAAGAGTTCTTGCACAAGATCTACTAAGCTGGCTTTTATAGTCACTAGACCGTTTTCTATTAGCATACTTAATGAGTTTAAATTATAGGACTCACCTGCGTTTTTTTGTCTGTCCAGTTCGTCATCAGATTTTGCCTCCGGTATAATCGGCTGCATCGTAGGTGGCTGCCTTACGTGCGTTTCTTTGTTCCTCATGCAGATTACACACTTCCATTCCTCACGTGTTACATCGGGTTCATATTTATGATGCCAGGTTGTTTCTGAAAAGCCGGCACATTTTAAGGGTAGAATCCTACTGCATTTCGTACAAGTTATATTATTTCCGTGGGACGATAACTCCTCCAGGCATTTGATACACTTCATGACTCACCTTTCTTCCCTTAGTCTGTGAGGCGTGATTATAAAGATGGCGACGTCCTTTGTTCTTCGCGGGGTGTTGACCACGGTCCTCTCTGTTCCCTTTTCAACACTTCAAAACTTGGTTTCTTCTTAGCCGATCTCGTTGAATTTTATATCACTGTCTTCGGCGTGATAAGTAGGGTTACTTGGGAGCACTTTCAGCTTAAAACAGGAGTTGGAACCACTTCAAAACTATAAAAAACTGTAGCAGCGATATCACCGTGCGACCGTTCGTATGCCTACATAGCGCCCTTTAATTATTCTGTAAATATAATAGTAATATTTTGATAATATTAATAATAATATTATTACATTACATTTAGTCATTTTAATATTACTATTAATTTAATTATGTTTTATGCAATCTTCTTTTTTTTTTTTTTGAAATGAGTTCTTAGTCTTTTAATTTTGAAATATAAAAGACTAAGACTAATCATAATATTAATAATAAATGCTACAAAAAGAAAGGGAAAAAAAACTTCAAATTGAGAGAATAATGAAAGAAAATACAGAAGACTTTAGCAACGTAATACAACTGATCGGCAGCAAAATTGGAATTCAAATCGCAACCACAGATATCACCTCTATTAGCCGAGGCCCACAAAAAAAAAACAAAAAAAAAAGAGAGACCGCCACCAGTCATCGCTCGTTTTATCAACAGAAGTCTGAGAGACCCCATTCTTACAGCAAGCAAGAAAACAAGGCTGACAACAACGATCCTAACTGATAAGAAACTCCCAACACCAATCTATATAACGAAACACTGGAATCCATACTTCAAAAATCTTTTATACCAAACAAGGAAGACAAAAACAGAGAAAAACTACAAGTTCCTGTGGACAAAGAATTCCCAGATATTTATGAGAAAGAATGGGAACACTCGAGTAGACATAATTACAAGGGAATCCGAATTACACAACCTACCAATATAAAACACTAACTTTTCACATCCTTAAGTAGCGATTAGAACTCATTTAAAATCTATATAATGGAGATCTCAAACATGGGCGAACATATTCAGTTAGACAACATAAACTTCAAGATCTTTGACTCTTTGAAGAAATGGTCAGACAACACTTCCACCAATGCCAACTTCACTATCGTACACACAAACATAAGAAGTATAAAAAACACTGGCTTACATTGATAACAGAGCTCAAATATACCATGATAAATATAGATGCGCTAATACTGACCGAAGTTGCAATAAACGACACAGAAATTTACGCATACAACATAAATAATTATCAAACCTACAACTTATGTAGATCAAATAAAAGAGGAAGTGGCATTGTGGTATTTATCAAAGAAAAATACAATGTGACTAAAAACAAACTCACTTCGAAAATGCGGAAACACTAATTTTGAAAATCACAAATAGCCACAATAGTATCAAATACACAATATACAGACCCCCAGATAATAATCCACTCAGTTTTCTTCACGAGTTAGAAACATGGCCAAGCGGCATCGAACCCCGTACAACACACAGACTCATCCTAATAGGAGACATTAACATAAATACTCTTGACCACGCTTCTTCAACCACTAACACATATCTTGATATACTAAGTCAGTACAACATAAACCCTACCATTAACTCCCCAACAAGAAAAGAAATACTCAATAACTCACTAACAAAATCATGCATTGATCATATCGACATACGGGCTCCCATTCATACATATAAATCATCAGTAATTAACGTCAAAATTGCCGATCATTATTTTGTCTCAACTTCGTTTTATTACGTTTCCTACCCCCCCCTCCTACCACCACAAACGTCGACAAAATCGATCATATTAAAGAGCATTGTCGATAACCATGTAAAAAATACTGACTCATTCAACCATGCTTTCACAAACAGCATCACACAACTCAAAAAGGACAAACTACCAACGATCAACAAAAAACTACCAACTCAAAGTCAACAAAAAACGATGTATTTTTCATCCGTAACAAAACAGGAACAAAAAGAAGCAATCTAACAACTTAAACCAAAGAACACTCCAGGAGTAGACAAAATAAGACTCACAGACCTTATAACACACTTTGAACAAATAAATCCAATACGTTTGAAACTCGTGAACATAATATTCGACACAGGCATTATTCCACAACAACTAAAAACTGCAGTAATTACGCCAATATACAAACACGGCAAACGAAACGATACTCAGAACTACAGACCAATATCTACCCTACCAGTCATCTCAAAAATTCTAGAAAAAATAACGCACCCCAGACTACAGAACTATTTACCGAAGTACAACATCATCTCACAAAACCAATTCGGCTTTCAGAAAACAAAAAGCACCATTACTTCATTAGAAGACATCGCGACACAATAAACAAAGTTTTCGACAAACACAAGTACGCCGTCCTTATACTTCTGGACCTAACCAAAGCATTTGATACACTTGAACATAACGTACTACTCACCAAACTATACTCAACAGGTATAAGAGGAACACTGCATACATGGTTCAAGAACTACCTCTCAAACAGAACACAAGAAACAAAAATAGGTACATGTCACAGTCGAGGTATACAAAAAAAACACGGTGTCCCTCAAGGTGCCATATTATCACCCACTATATCCAACTTATACATTAACGATGTTCATAACATATCCATAAGAAGTCAAATATTTCTGTACGCGGATGACACTGCACTATTAGCAATCCACACAGACATCAACACGGCTCTCTGCAAAGCACAACAAAACCTAAATGAAATCACAACATACTTCCACTAAAACAGAATTCTAATCAACGGCACCAAAACACAGATGTTGATAATACACATCCCAAGAATCATTCGCCCCGCATCACTATCGATACACTTTCACACATACCTCTGAATTAACAACAAAAATACCTGCCAATGTTCAGAAATCAAGCCTCTAATACACGCAAAATACCTCGGTCTCTATATAGATTCCCACCTTAAATGGACAAAACTTATAGAATACCTTCACACCAAACTACGGATCATCGCAGCAAAACTCTTCCAAGTTAAAGACATTATTCCATCCGTGATATAGGAGATTTTTATGTTGGATGGAATAATGTCTTTGGCAAACGCATCAAACAGCTAACAAAATTAGAAACATTACATAGGAAAATCGTGTCAACAGTGATCTGGATACCTTACATGCAACAACCATTATCGACAAGCACTTGGCGATACACAGAATTCTGAGCATTAAAAACCTGAAAAACTACATGACATTAACAAGGAATTATTTCAACATCACCTATCGAAACAACAGAAACATATGTCGTATAACGCGACCTACAACAACTCTCTACATCCCTACACCCTTCAACAACTCATACGGTTCTTTTTTGAGATCACATCAGATACCCACGCAACTCAACAACCTACCAAGAAATTTAAAACACGTAGATAACTACAGAACATTAAAAAACGAACTCTGTAAAATATACCAACAAAGTTAAGAAACCATTAACAGTAATATACACATCGCAAATCACTAGCATCCAATGCCTACATCCCATACATAAACAGGAGCAACAACACACATAGTGAAGGCTAAGTCCCACTCTCTTCATAAAATCTAACCCAAGCTTTAAAGTAGGTGGGATTAACTTGCTTCACTCATCTACAAGTAATCCTTATAAACAAATGCAGAAATTTGTGTGTGTAATCACTCTTTCTCAAACTTTAAAAAAAACTATAAAAAATTCTGTATAATCTTCATTGTTAATATTAGAAGAACATGTGTTGTAAATACATAATATAAAGGCTAAAAAGTATTATTAAAAATTTTAATTGAAATCCAATGTAGGAATTGCAGCACTTAGTGCTGAACTCTGTAAAATTATAAGGTGCAATGTCACACAAGATGTTTATTGTACGTATAAATATTTTAGCAATCGATAAAATATATGATTATTATTAAAAAAAATTCGCATTTGATTATGCAGTCTTTATTTGTGTAAATCAGTTCTCACATGTGATATCCAGTTTAAATTCAGATTTTCCCGTCATTCATTTTATGGTTCAGTATCCTCTATTTTTTTTCATTTCAGACAATCCTTGGAACTGCGAATGCCCGCTCTATCCACTGATCCAGGCATTGGCGGACAACGTAACCTTTCTCGATCAACCCGAATGTGCAGCTCCCCATTGGCACCAAGGAAAGGGACTGAAATCTTTTAGTTTCGAAGATCTGGCGAGCGCTAACGACAACTGTCCTGTGCCATGCCACTGCAACTGCGTTTATTTCTCCAACGAAACGCATTCCTTTTATGGCAATTTAGTGAACTGCAGCGGTCAAAATTTGACGTCTGTGCCGCCCCAGGTGATCTCGATTTTAAACTCTTCAAGCACTGAGATGTTTGCTGTAAACTTGGAAGACAACCAACTCGCTTCTGTAGAGGGGCTCTTTTCGAAGAACGTCGTGGGTCTGCTGTTAAAAAACAACCGGTTGACTAATCTGCCTTTTCCGGCCATCACGCAGATGCCCTTGGAATATGCTACGATGTCTGAGAATCCGTGGACGTGCGATTGTAACAGCAATGAGCTCAGAAAGTGGATTACAGACAAACGAGCGGAGGTCAGTACCACTCTTTCTTGCCTGATTAGGATCATTGTGTTTAGATTATTGTCTCGCTGGAAATCCTTGGAGTCAGAAGACTTACAAGGATATCCATTCTACTCTCTCTCTCTCTCTCTCTCTCTCTCTCTCTCTCTCTCTCTCTCTCTCTCTCTCTCTCTCTCTCTCTCTCTCTCCTCTTTCTCTTACATGTTATCTTTCCAAATTCAAACTAAAAACGAAAGTTTAAGTTTATACATAAATATATAATTAAAACGAATTTCTTTTGTGTTCCAGATTATTGATGTCAATGATACAAAGTGTGCGAACGACGACGCAAATGGAAATAATAAAAACAAAGCGATCGTCAGTCTCACAGAGAAAGACCTTTGTCCTGACGACTCCTTTTGGACAACAGCGCTCCCTATCATTGCTATAGGTACGTATGTTAGGGCTGAGCCTAATATTTCTACAACAAACATTCGATTTTGCTGTTTAATTTTTAAAAAAAATTGAATCTCAGCGGAATTTACAAAGGAATTTAGGGTGGTGTGTATTGCGGAAAAGGTGCCTTCTACAAAATTTGACTCATTAAAGTCTGCCGACTTATTCCTTCTCAAAGAAATCTCTGGAAAGTTATTTTCATGTCCTGAAAGTTGAACACTTGCGAAACACCAACAGGAAATTTTTCCCCGCATCAACACACCCAAAGAGAATTCCTTCGTTTTTTTTTTTCTTTTTTGAATAATTGCAAAAACATATCAACTTCATCCCCTCTTCTTTGTACACAGTATCCTCTAGGTTCTATCACTTAAACTTGAGTGATGAAAAATTCTCAAAGGCTGTGGCTGATCAATGGAAGTTATGCAATGGAGAGAGAGAGAGAGAGAGAGAGAGAGAGAGAGAGAGAGAGAGAGATTCAGTATTAAGTAGTATGGTCTTATCTGTTCAAGAATATCAGTTATACAATAATAAGACTGTTGCTCCAAATTATACAAATGTTCCACATTTAGTAGTATACTGCATGTCAGGGGACATGCAGTATTCTACTGAATCTACTCTGCATCATTAATATTAATACTAATTCTACTCTGCATCATTCCCCCTCACATTACTTGCTGTAATGTGAGGGGAATGATGCAGAGAATCATTGGCAATGGAGGAGAAGGTAAATTTCTTCCTACCACAAAACCTGCCAGAAGAACAGACGCCACATGCATTTCATAATTCACTGGCCTCAGCAGATTCGGCTTTAACATCAAATCGCGCAACAATTCATCGACAATACGGAGAATTCTGTGTTGCCGACAGTGTGACTGTTCTTTGGAAACCGCCCAGTGATTCGCCGTGTCCTCCTGCAAGGGCTGTGCCCTAGAAACGTGCCCTACCCAACTTAACTAAAATAATTAACTGGCAAAACTAAGATCTTTTATTGTTAAAAGACCATAAGATTTAATGATTACAAATACAAAGGGCCAACAAGTTTCACTAGCCACTCTCTAGCATTTTCAAGGCTGTACTAGTGTGAAAACAAATGCATCAAGTTACATGAAAACATACACTTTTATTAACTGATAGACCGTTACATTTGATAATTCGTGTTGTTTGATGGCATGCATGCGTTCGAATGCTTCAGTCAGAATCCGGTACATGACCACGTGTTGTGTAATTTCTCGCATATTGTAGTTCTGTTGAGCTGAGAGAATTGATGAGATATTTCCATATGTGTTTAAGAATAGCACCTTGATTTCTATTTAAATTATTGCCTGTGCGTAGCACCACTGCTGCTTCTTTGAAAGTTCTGTAACTGTAGTCATTCTCGATGTAAGGCATAGAACTGTTTTTCCAATCTATAACGTGATTTGATGTTGAGAAATGATGAGCTAAACCAGATGTGATGATTCTATTGTGATTGACATCCCCCACATGTTCCTTCTGTCTTATTTCAAAACTTCTAGAAGTTTGTCCAATGTAAGAAAGGCCACACGTACATAGAATTTCACATACGCCAGGAAATTTGAAGAACGGTACCTCATTTTTGGGCGATCTTAAGACTTGTCTGATCGTGGTAGTTGGTTTAAAAACCACTCTGATGTTATGAGCTTTTAAAATTTTCGCCAAGTCGCACCATGGTCTCCCTAACAACAAAGTGATTTTCAACGATCGGTTGATACTTCTTAATTGAACGAATGTGTGAATATAACCTTTTACAAAACGGGAAGAAGACTTTTATGTATTTTGCAATATTTGTTCATAGAATAATATTTGTTTTACAGGTTCGTCAATTCTCTTCGCAGTAGTCGGCGTTGTCCTTTTCTACTACAGAGAGGCCATTAAAATATTGCTTTACTCTGCCGGAGTCACATTCATGAAAGCCGCAGAAACAGACGAAGGGAAAGAGTTCGATGCATTTATCTCTTACAGCGATCAAGATCAGGAATATGTAACAAATATCTTGGTTCCCAGTAAGTATCAGTGCATTTGTATAAATTTCTCTTTAATGATATTCATACTCAGGTTTATTCAAGAACATTTTATATGTCCATAACTGGTGTAGAATCATCGTTCTCCTTACTAGAGGTCTGAAGTGGTTTGGCAACGTATCCTCTTTGATTTGCAGAGCAAGGTTTCGAGATCATCCAACGTTTTGCTCACCACCTCACTAATGTGTGACAAGTTCACAGACTTACGTGGGCAAGATTCATATTATTCGTCTGACTCGTTTTCAGTTTGAATGGTTTGCTAGTTTGTGGGTCGATTTCCAAATTTTGTCGTTTTAATTCTCATATATTTGTTGGATGCTAATACTCGCATCGGAATTGTCGCGAGTGCTTGCAGTATGGTAGCTGTAAGTTGGAAAAAACTGGATGATTGGGTAAACTTAGGAAATAAGAAAGGCGACTCATAGGAGTGCCGATGCGTGCAGTCGTCTGTGTGGCGTTTGGATTAAGCACGCAATTGTGAACTGAGCCATTGTAATGGGAAGTTGATTCCGATTTTTATTCAAGAATTACTGGCGAAAGCACTAAGGTTATGAGACCATCATATTAAATATGTTAATTGCGGGGGTTCTTTTGTCCCGTTTGGATGCTTTCCGAGATGTAAAATTCGTCGGTCACTGCACGAAACCTGAATTCGTCTTCAGATGACAAGAACCCTTCTAAAGCTTCTTCGAGTCTTAGGTGAGATTCGAACCCACACCTTTTAACCAAAAAGCACTGAACTGTGGAGGCGGTAGAAATAGCTACTCTTTCATCTTCATCGTGGCTCAGAAGATGAAAGAGTAGCTACTCTTTCATCTTCTGAGCCACGATGGGCTGTTGGTTCTTGTCTGAATGCATCTTTCTCGGGTTATTCAGACTGTTGAAAATGCAGAATGGAGTTACGGTTTGTGTGGACAGCACAAATCATCAGCACTTGTTTGTGAGTTTGCAAAAAGGCCATTAAATTGTTGGCCCTCCGACGAAGTGACAGTAATGCAATTTCGGGGAGGAAAGGAACACGAAACTGCAATCATAGATTGTTAACTAAGAACTGAACGCTACTCAAAGTTTTCATTGGGCTGCTTAAAACAATCTAATCAAAGCACCGCTTGAATGTAAGTTTTTTTGCTTCTGCACATGCTTGACATTTGACATTAAACTGCCGCGAACTGGTTGCTGTAATCGAGTTCTACTTGTGGGTTTAGATTTTTAATAAATATATGTTATACATGCCCTGATATGCTCATAATACTTATCACTTGCATCGAATTCCATATTTATTTCTAACTTTTTGGATATATTTTTTAACTGTACGTATTCATGTACTTACCTGAAAGTTCTAGAATTGTATTTGTTTAGCAATTATTAGAATCCAAACTGCTTTTAATTGATTTAAAAGTTGAAATTGAGTTCAACTCAAATTAATCTAATTTGTCGCTGCTGAAATTTCTAGAACTGGAAGGAGATTACCACTACAGGCTTTGTTTGCATTACCGAGACTTTTGCCCTGGAACCTTCATTCTGGAAAATATCATGGATGCCGTCTCCAAGAGCAGGAGGACCATCGTGATCTTATCTCGGTAAGTAGTTCTTAAATCATCATCCCTCTGATATACGTATCCATGTGTTTTGTTGCTAACTGCTTTAAGAGGATAGTAAAAGCCAATTGGTGAAATATCGAAATAATTGGTTGCACGGGGTGACCTGCAACCAATCCATTTGTCCCCCCCTCTCCCCCGATATCACAAAAGTCTTTAAATTTCTATCAGGCTCATTCAGCAGAACTTCAAAAAGAACATCTCGAATCGGATGTTACGCTGATGTGTCCAGGATGTTTACAGTCACATGATAATGTGGTTATCACGGCTTAGAAAAAGGGATCACGCAAACATCGAGCAACACCGAACTTTTGAAGTATTTGGGAAGAGTTTCGAAAGTACGAAGGATGAGTTTTGTCAAGTTGACACGCAAATAATTCTGAACCTGAACATAAATATTCATGAATCGTCACTTTTTAATTTTGCACCAAGCTCCGATTATGGAAACGTCTTAAGAGAAAGTGCCACTGTGGAACAGAATTGGTTCTTACGTGGCTGTTCCTGATGCACGAACACTATCGAGGGATTTTCCGACGAAACATTCAGCAGTGACGATTCATGAAAATCTAGCCAGAAGACGATAAAATAAGTGGAAAGGACAGTTTTAATGCAACTGCGTTGGTGCGCACTCCATGCAAAGCAACATCCGGACAGGATCGTCGAAAAAATGTCGCTTTTAGGATTTCCCAAGAGTGCCAGCGAAGTTGGTGAAGCGCATCTTCGCCTGAAACTGCGAACTTTAAATTCGGACTGCCCAATTAAAATGCGATTCACAGAGAGGACATCACTGCGGCCTCTGGGTGTAGAAATAAGAAAAGGATGGCATCCAATCGATTAAGAAAAGGCGCGTTTCACTGTCGCAGTTTCGAGGCCACAGCGGAGCAAGAGCCGTTTTCGGAATGCAAGCAGAATTCGAGTTTGACTTACTTAAGCTGTTTTAAATATCGCTTAATTCTTTAATTTCTTTGGAGGGAACGCAGAAATCTGTTTCTTCATTCACTGATCAACTGATCATTTTATTACCCTCTTCTTACAATAATTAAATCTTTCATTTGTCGATTTTCAAAGTAATCTAATTAATAATAAATTAGAGTTCCAGCGGCATATTATATTGGCGGGTTTATGCTACAAGAAACTGAAGAGGCAAGGGATCTTGGTGTATTGATGGATAGGAATTTAAAGTACCGAGGTCACATAGGAAAAGTTGCAAATACAACTTAGATGATAATTGCGATGTTGAAGCGAACCGTGACATGTAAGGATAAGTAAGCCATTTTACCTCTTTATAAGGCTTTGATAAGACTACATCGGGACTACTGTGCGCAGATTTGGTCTCTCGGGTTCCAAGGGGATAAAGAAGCTGTGGAAAGGGTGGAAAGAAGAGTTACAAAGATTATATCCGGATTATGGGATTTAGATTATGAGGACGGATTGCGAGTATGTGGATTACAGACTCTGATTAACAGGAAAATGAGGGGTGATATGATAGAGGTCTATAAACTTTTGAATGGGTGTTATAGCATTTCAAATGATGAAATGTTTCGTTATATGAAAGGCGGGGAGAGAACTCGGGGGCATCCATGGAAGTTAAGGTTGTTCACAGTCAAGAAAGGGGTAAGAGCTAAGTTTTTCTCCAGGAGAGTAGTGAGTGAGTTGAATAATTTGCCCTTAGGGATAGTGAGTGCATCTAGGGTGAATGGTTGAATGAATTTATGGAAAGGCATGATAGCTGGGTTGGGTAATTTACAGCCTCCCTCGATGAGTCCTTGACTCCCTGAAGATTTCAGATAATAATAATAATAATAATAATAATAATAATAATAATAATAATAATAATAATAATAATAATAATAATAATAATAAGTACTCAATGTTTAACAAGTTTGGAACTCCTACAATTCTCGATTTTCCAAATTCCTGTACTTCTCTTTTTTTTTTTTTAGGGCATTTTTGGAAAGCTCCTGGTGTCGCATGGAATTCGAAACAGCTCATCTGCATAACATGAAAGTCAGCCATTGTTACTTGGTTGCGGTGAAATACGGCGATATTAACGTGGGTGATCTCGACGAGGAAATGCAGAATTACCTGGAAACAACCACTTACCTTTGCTGGGGCGAAAGGTATTTCTGGGAGAAGCTCAATTATGCATTACCTAAAAAGGAAAAAAGGGAGTCGAAATCCCAGAATCCTTTGTGCTGCTTCTGCTGTCTTAATCACGAGAACAAAATTACTTGAATTATTTTTGAAATTTTTTTTCGCTGATGGATGTCCTTTGTTTTTCTCATTGCAATCTTTCATTATTGCGTGTGCTGCAAACGCTCTGCAGATTTAATCCAAAATGTAATATTAAATACGAATTATAAAGCTGGATTTCTGTGATATAAGAACATTAGTGAGACCACTTGTACAATCGCAGGATCCTTATTAGGATAAAATATACTTCTTAAGATGTGTTTTGTCGTTGCTTAATCTCCAAAACTCAACTTCCTTTCAACAGTTAAATGTTATTGGTCATCTCTGGGTGCTTCACAAGAGAGTTCTACTTGAGCGTGGTAGTTTAAGATTCTTAATCATAAAAGTTGCAAGAATCGTAAGTACGCGTGTCCGAAAATGTCCGATTGCTGTTTGGACAGGAAATGGACGATAAGATTCCAGTGAGATCACCACAACCCACTTCAGCAAATTCTAATTAAACAGTTTCTCAGTGGGTGTTCACATAAATACAAAAATGTGATTCGCACTTTTTTCTTCATTTATTCTGTCCCAAATTGTACTTTCATGAGTGCAAAGTACACTTGAAATTGAATTATCTAGGAACATTGTACTCATGAAAGTACGTCCAGTTTTATTGTATTTTGGATATGCAATCAAAATGTACAATGTAAACGTGATGTAGTTATTTACTGTAGTCTTCTTCAAGGAGTAGGCATTCGTCTGTTCCTCCAGTTTCACCGGTTTTCCCACTTCGCGACTGGTTTTCCTCTCTGTCTCTCTCTCTCTTCTCTCTCTCTCTCTCTCTCTCTCTCTCTCTCTCTCTCTCTCTCTCTCTATTCTCTCTCTCTCTCTCTCTCTCTCTCCTTCTTTCTCTTTGGTATATCCATCTACCTCTTTTGGTAGTCGATATCTTTCCATCCTAGACAGATGTTTTTTTTTCCATTTCTCTCTCTATTCCTTGATCTTTTCATTTATGTCCTAAATATCGCGTTCTTTTCTGATGTCTTCATTTCTTATAGAGTCCGAGTTTGTGCATCCTTTAATTGTTCTTCAAAATCTCATCTCTGCAGCTTGTTTTCCTCTCTCTCTCTCTCTCTTCTCTCTCTCTCTCTCTCTCTCTCTCTCTCTCTCTCTCTCTCTCTCTCTCTCTCCTTCTTTCTCTTTGGTATATCCATCTACCTCTTTTGGTAGTCGATATCTTTCCATCCTAGACAGATGTTTTTTTTTTCCATTTCTCTCTCTATTCCTTGATCTTTTCATTTATGTCCTAAATATCGCGTTCTTTTCTGATGTCTTCATTTCTTATAGAGTCCAAGTTTGTGCATCCTTTAATTGTTCTTCAAAATCTCATCTCTGCAGCTTGTTTTCCTCTCTCTCTCTCTCTCTCTCTCTTCTCTCTCTCTCTCTCTCTCTCTCTCTCTCTCTCTCTCTCTCTCTCTCTCTCTCTCTCTCTCTCTCCTTCTTTCTCTTTGGTATATCCATCTACCTCTTTTGGTAGTCGATATCTTTCCATCCTAGACAGATGTTTTTTTTTCCATTTCTCTCTCTATTCCTTGATCTTTTCATTTATGTCCTAAATATCGCGTTCTTTTCTGATGTCTTCATTTCTTATAGAGTCCGAGTTTGTGTATCCTTTAATTGTTCTTCAAAATCTCATCTCTGCAGCTTGTTTTCCTCTCTCTCTCTCTCTCTCTTCTCTCTCTCTCTCTCTCTCTCTCTCTCTCTCTCTCTCTCTCTCTCTCTTCTCTCTCTCTCTCTCCTTCTTTCTCTTTGGTATATCCATCTACCTCTTTTGGTAGTCGATATCTTTCCATCCTAGACAGATGTTTTTTTTTCCATTTCTCTCTCTATTCCTTGATCTTTTCATTTATGTCCTAAATATCGCGTTCTTTTCTGATGTCTTCATTTCTTATAGAGTCCGAGTTTGTGTATCCTTTAATTGTTCTTCAAAATCTCATCTCTGCAGCTTGTTTTCCTCTCTCTCTCTCTCTCTCTTCTCTCTCTCTCTCTCTCTCTCTCTCTTCTCTCTCTCTCTCTCCTTCTTTCTCTTTGGTATATCCATCTACCTCTTTTGGTAGTCGATATCTTTCCATCCTAGACAGATGTTTTTTTTTCCATTTCTCTCTCTATTCCTTGATCTTTTCATTTATGTCCTAAATATCGCGTTCTTTTCTTATGTCTTCATTTCTTATAGAGTCCGAGTTTGTGCATCCTTTAATTGTTCTTCAAAATTTCATCTCTGCAGCTTGTATTTTACTTTCATCTTTCTTTTTATCGGTCCATATAACGGAGTTATAATAACGAACAATATAACAGAGTGGGAGTGGCCATTACCCTATATATTTATTTATTTATTACTATATATATATTTATATATATATATATATATAAATAAAAAGAGGAGAAGAGAAATTCAGCTAAATAGTTATATATATCTATATATATATATATATATATATATATATATATATATATATATATATATATATATATATATATATATATATACAGGGTGTTCGGGATAAATTTGACATGTTTATAATTAATTATATTTTTCCGTAAGTTACATGTATTAACACACACTTCTCTTCATTTAAAAGTTTGGACCCTTCTTCATTCATATACAAGATGTCAGAAAGGATGGATAGCTGGAACCCATCTGAATCATGGAAGAGAATAACTTGTATCATGATGATTCGTGCCCGCCATCAAAATAAGGATATTACGACTGCTGCCCAATGCTCCCTGAATACAGTAAAAACAATCAGGCATGAACTAGCGACTTGCAATGGTGACTACGAGGATGTAGCAAGAAGAAAGATCCCTAGCAGACGATTTGATTGCGTTCGTACAGCAGAATTCCTCGCAAATCTTCCAAGAGGGCCTCAGGTTGACTTCAGATGGCTACGTGGAGTTGCTAAACACTGTAGTCAAGCCCTGATTAACAAGGTAGCCAATGGTAGGCCGTATGTATGGCAGCAGGATTCGGCCCCTTGCCACACCTCTGGGAAAAGTCAAAAATGGTTGTCTGAAAATTTCTACGACTTCATCAGTCCAAATGTTTGGCCTCCAAACTCCCCAGACCTTAACCCCATGGATTATTTTGTATGGGGCGCAGTTGAAAAAGACACCAATCGCACTTCCAGTAATACAAAAGCCCAGTTAATGGATAAAATTAAAACGGTTTTTGCGGCACTTCCCAGGGAGACTGTAGCATCAGCTTGTTCGAGGTTCCGAAGCAGAATTGAAGCTGTGATCGATGCTAATGGTGGTTATTTTGAGTAAATCTTGTTGATAGTATTGTAATTAACTCTGCCTGTAATGTTTTTTTGTCAATTCATTAAATTTAATAGATACAAAGAAGATTTTCTTTTTCCTTACGAAACTGTCAAATTTATCCCGAACACCCTGTATATATATATATATATATATATATATATAATATATATATATATATATATTGAATAGAGTTGCAAATGAGCTACATCCCTATCTGACACTCTGATTTATTCCAATTTCTTCTGTTAATTTATTACCTAACTGTAGTTTTTGTATTTTTTACAAACATTGTATAGCTTTTACCATATCTAATGGATATCCTTGATTTTGTTTTAATTTTATTCCATAGTTTTTCTCTGTGTATTTTATCAAAAGATTTCTCGTAATCTATAAAAGCCATATGAGTCTCTAAATTAAATTCTCGTATTTTTTCTATAATAATTTACAGTAATATCATTTACAGTAATGCAAACCGGGAATATACAGCACAGCAATCAATGCTGTGTTTTAGAACATTAGCAATTCAGTTCGCCACAAAACAGCGAATTTTTCAACTTGTATTTACACTTAATTTTATTAGTAAAGAGAATAACAAATGCCCACAGTAACGGGAATTCTCCTTATTTAGAAAGACTTGGGGGGGGGGGACTACAGGACAGTCACAGTTGAATGCGATTTCTTCTTTCTTTTCCTGCGTGCTACCGGCAGATTAATGAGAAGATGATCCCAGAAGAAAGTATCGTCCCACCCAATTAGACAAGCGGCCACGTCCAAATAAGAGGTCATGACATTTTCAGCAGGCAGTTCTCCGAAAGTGATGACAACGAGGTCTTCCTTCTTTCGCAGGACTTCCTCGTGGGCTTCCTTGAATTCCGACAGGCTGCATTCTTTCCTCAGGAAGTTGCTGCAAATACAGTTTCCTTCGGGATATTAGGGGTGATTCACGAATTCCTTAAGAATTCTATTACAAATGCAAATTATAAAATTAAAGCAGCACAAGGAATACTTTCTTTCTAAAGCGGGACTCCTTTTTCTACCAATTCTAGAATGTGAATTATACACTATAGAGCAGAAATTATAACGTTCTACCTTTTTTTTAATATGCCGAGCATTTGTGGCAAATACTTAGCACAGAAACGTATGAAGGAAAGAAATGTACACTGTACTTGTCACTGTGCGGGTGTACAATATCGAAAATAAAAAGTGTTTTAATTAATTCAACGTCATCGCGCTCACCAACGTAAGCCACCATATTAGTCATCAATCAGTTCGCATGAACAACTCGAGCAGCGTCCGATGGCATGCCAAAAGATGGAAAGAAAATGCAAGAACAGTTAGTTAGCTAAAGGAAAAGATAAGAGAGAGTACTAAAACGATGTGCATACTTCTGTTGAATCAGGGAAGTTTCGCAAACAGAGAATTGACAGCTGTTGAAGTTCAAGAGAGAGTATTGCATATTAATTTCTGTACACTCTTTTCTTTGTCGAGGTTGCAACGTCAAATTGCAGAAGTCACAAGCGGCATACACACGTTCTTCCGATCAGATTGATGTGTTTCGGATAAGACGTGACCAGCGGATACCAGAAGGTTTGACATTTACCGAATGATACATTCAACCTGCTAAACGTGGCAGCCGTAGTGTATTTCAAGAAAAGTTCAATAAAATGTACTACTTACAGTTTTCTGCTTGTTAGACTTCACAGGTTGTTCCTTGTAACCGTTGTACCCACCGTGGCAGCAATCGGAGGTTCTAACACTTGCTATAGCCGTTAATTATTATGAGAGAGACGTTGGATTTAAGGGTAGTAGCTGAACAACTGATACAGTCTGGCCAGCAGTTTTCTGTCCAAAAGGATAGAACAAAAAATAAAATCACTTCGGCTTAGTATTCGGCTTAGGTCATTGTGATTGCGACATCATGTGCTCCGTATTTTAGTGTGTCCCAATTGAATAACAGGAGAGGATGGACATGAAATGATCACACTTGCTTTATAAAATGTGAGCAGGATGAGAGCAGATAATTAAGTGGACATTCCGAAGTATGCAAAGGCAGGTTTGCCATTGAAGGACGAAAACTCACTTTTGAAAAGTAAGGAAATTAATAAAATGATCATGCAGTGAATAAGGACAGTTAATCTATTTTAGAATAAAATCAACACTGAAAATTTAATTCAGAACATCAGTTTCCTGCGCTGAAGAAATCAGCGTAACTCCTCTCTTAACGAAGTACGAATGCCCATTATTATTTACTTCCCGCTACGATAACAGAGGTCATGGTTGCAAATGTAACCTCTGCTACAATAGCGGAAAGTAAATATGCGTGACTGTCGCTGCATTCCCTGACAGTAAAGGAAGAAGAGACAACACGAGCGTGTACATTTTGTCAGGAAGAAATTATCTCTGAAATCATTTTAACGAAAAATATCGCGGGTGAAGGGGTTATCTCCGCATTAAGACGGCGATGTGTCTTTACGTTCAATGCAGTCGACAACCGATGAGACTGTTACTTTCGCTTCCAACTTAACGTCCTGCCTTGCGTCACTTCCTCGTGGCGACTTCTTCGAACTTAAACTGCGCCATTTCCTTCCTGCAACGCCTTTTTTATTTTTTGAAAGGGGGGATGAGCGGAAAACCAGCAGCCTGACAGAATAGCATTTTCTGTCTTCACATAGCAAAATGCTAAGGTCATGTTTGCTTCTATTTTCTGCCAGTAATAAGCTGTTCAATATTCAAACCTTCACTGAGACTCTCTTCTCTGTTAAAGGAGAAATACGTCTCAAGTTTGGTGATTAAAAAAAAAAAGCACCTAATTGTATCACATTTACAGCCTTCCGTATTAGCTGCTGACGCCATTATAGATCGTGATGATAATAAATAAACCACACGTACTGATTGATCAATTCATTATGTAATCTGCGCTGTCATCCTTGAAATGCACCGTTGCGTCGAAGACAGTATCCGTTCAAGATTATACGAAGGAAGACTGTTAGTGATTTCAGGATATAATTCAGTGGCTTCTCCTGTTAAGCGTCTTCTTAATCCAGAAGGTTGGCTGTTATGGATCTCTACCTGAGATCTATAATGTGCAGTAGAAAGTTAAGATGGTGAAGCCTTAATCTCTCCCCTCTCGCAGTTAATGATCCAATGTTTGTAGATATGTGTGTTTACTATTTTCAGGGACGAACTATCCTCCACCTCCGTGTGAGACCGGCATACGCATTGCAAACAACTGATAATTAAAGTTCCTCTCGTCATAGAAAAGGGCTCGAACTCCGGTCTTACCGACCAAACGGCTGGTCCATACCAGCTGAACTACTGAGGCTCCGACTCAGTGTAGTAACAGACCGATGGATGTCGGGAGCGAATATGAACGAGGCACAATAGTAGGAGCATGACACGCGGCGAGTGCAAACATCAAAGGAAATGCTAATCTGCTGAGACATTTACTGTTGAACCAACGTATAAATTGAAGTGGAGGCCGACCGATCGTTTAACGGAGTATTCCTTGTTAAACAAACAACAGGGTAGTCGTCTGCAAGGGCCACCATTCGAAGTTACTTCAGGTGTGGTGCTGCAATGCGAGGGTAGGAAATAAAGGTCGGACTGTTCTCCGATATGGTCATTCCGTTTTCAGTTGTTCCCAACCAACACCAGCAAGAGACACCGCAGTCCCTTTCGCTGGGTGACGCTCTTTACCCTACTGATAGCGGTAATGTTTTCTTACATTCATGAGATTCTTCGATATCGCGAAAGTGATGGCTGCTCGAACCCTATTTTAGACTAGGGACATTTCCTTCTGTTCAAGAGGCAGTAAGAGAATTCTGTCGACTCAGGTCATCAAAGGGGAAACGAAACGAGTATACGAAGTTCACTAAGCGATAATCGATCCGATCGAATATCATTTAGTGAGCATCAGCCAGGAACCCTCCCCCACGCCCACATGAGCTGACACCAAACAAAAGGCAGAATTCTCGCTTTTGGGTAAGTAACGAGCCTCACTGGGCGGCTACTCGGTGCCCATCTGCCATCTCATTGTTTTCATCTGAGACAAAATAAATCAATCAATTTATTTTTTAAGTGAAGGTTACTCAGACTCACCTGGACATGAAAAGAACCACTTTCCTGCTCTGCTCAATGGCTGACCTGATGTTGTCCAAACAGCCGAGTGCGATGAAAACATCTCGATGCAGAAGACACACCTCGTGAGCATTTTCTCTTTTTTCCAACTCTAACAGGACAAGAAATAACCAAGATTTATTTGACGCAGATCCGCGCTGCTACTAAACTATAAATTGTTGTTTCTTTGCAAATGCTTATCGCATGTTGGATTATCTTTTATATTCCAATCGACCATAACTAGAAGTGGATATTAACAAGTTCCTCTAATGCGTGAGGTGTGAAAGCTCCCGAAGTGTAAAATTCATATAATTAAATAACCGTAATGACTAGAGGCCGAGAGATACGAAAATATAAAAAATCTTGTTTATTATTTGAACACACAACTAGTCCAAGAAAAACAAGTATAAAATTACTTAAATATAAAGAGCTAATATGCTTCATTTCGGCGATATAAACATTAATTAAATTAAGGGGATATTAGATCCCACATTGTTTTAAAACCGAACAAGAAACTCAAAGTTTGGAATCAGAGAGATTCCTGCCGAATATAGCATAAAAAACTATAAAAGTATCGGCGATTACTAGCGTGAGCTAAATGCAAGTTATCCTAGAACGTAGTGCAAACACATGCAACTCGTTGTAAAGGTGGGGAAAGTTCTGATCGCTATTTTTGGTATTTTCCATAATGTAAAAACACATTTCCTAGGAAATGTATACATTATGGTGGGAGGTCACTACCCAGACCGGTTTCAGCCTTTATTGAGGCTTCATCAGTGAGTAGCTAGACCAAATTACGTGTTTGTACTACGTTCTAGGACTACTTGCATTTAGCTCACGCTAGTGTTCGCCGATACTTTTATAGTTTTTATACCATATTTGGCATGAAACTCTTTGATTCCAATCTTTGAGTTTCTTATTCGGTTTTAAAACAATCTGGGATCAAATATCCCCTTAATTTAATAAAAGTATAAAATTTCTTAGTATCTTTAACGTATTTTACACCCAAGATAAAAAAAAAACTTTCCACATCTTTCTCTCATCCAGAGAATTTTATTAAGAAGATCAAGCACCTTTTAACTACTTGTATATGACATATCCATATGACTTCTGCGTTACTTCAACCTTAGTATCTCTCCCGGGTCTGGTTCCTGCTGATGAGACCTCGATAAAGGTCGAAACCAGTCTCAGTAGTGGTCCTTCCCATTACGCATTGCAATATATACGCCTGAAAGGGGAAGGGTATGCTTTGCATTATGGGATACATACTAAGGCAAGTGATATGAAGTCATCAGCCTCTATATACAAGTAGCTCAGACGTGAATACATCTCAAGCGCAAAACTTTGTTTTGCTTACTTGGGAAAAGAATTAAAACCAAATATAAAATTTCTTGGTATCTTTAACACACACACACATATACAGTCGAGTCTCTTTTCATGCAGTAGACATGTTCCACAGAAAACCGCATATAAAAATGGCACAAAAAAGACTTAACTTATGTTGAAAAATTAGGGATATGTTCCATACTTTTCTCAAAGCGCATAAAACCGAAGCAATGAATTAAAATAAACCTAAAATCGCATAAAAAAGTTTATGAAAATTCAGGAAAATAAGAATGCCTAAGTTTATTTTAAAGCTTTATTCATTTAATTTTATTGAAAAGTAACATTTTTTTACATTTTGTCATCAAAATTATCTCGCTATTAGACAATATTCGGCAACGTTTGCGAACTGGTGAATCACTTTCATCACCAGAAGAGAGTCAGCCCATCAGATCTGTATGGTAAAGGCAATGGTTCTTCACAAACAGAATTATCTTCACCCTGGTTCTGTGCGGATTTTTTTCTTCTGACAATGTAATCAGAGATTAAACTTTGCGATAATGATTTCATTAATTTTTTATATAGCTCGCGATATCCAGACATGCAGTTCTTCAGCTCACGTTGGAATTTCAAGGCTCTTTCAGAATTTGTGTCATTAATAAGAAAATGATTTTCCAATTTATTGCACAGTTGAAGACCTTCTCGAATTATATTTGCAGTGAGGGGGGGTTTTTCTTTCGCTTCAATATCGTTTTCTGGATCTTCGACGATATCTATAGTTAATCGATATCCATTAATATCATCATCATTTATGGCATTATCCACAAGCAATTAGCCTACATCATTCAGGCTAAATGTATCCAAACCTTCTCCACCAATTTCATGTGCCACAGTTTCAGCTGATAATGTAGACGTTTCCATGGTTGCACTGTTTGCAACACATCCAGGCCAAGCTGCTTTCCAGCAGGCATTTAAGGTTTGTGGTCTTATTTCAGCGATAGCAGATGCAACACGATTTAAGCAGTCCAAAATAGAAATTTTTTTCCAAACGTCAGTTACTGTTAATGATTCATTTTCTAGTTTATCTAATATAAACTGAAAAGTGTGCTTAACATAATATTTTTTAAAAGTAGCAATAATGCCTTGATCTAATGGCTGAATAATGCTTGTTGAATACTTGATTGGACCAATATCCACTATCTTCAATAATTTTGGCTAACTACTTCTCTTGAAAACTTTTGGCTCCTTCTTCATCTGCTGCTGCAACCTCGCCTGTAATCTTCACTTTATGAACTGCATTCCTTTTTAAAAACCCGGTTAACCATCCTTTGCTAGCCGAAAATTCTTTATCAGCCTGGGAATCGGAAGTAGACGGCTCCAATTGCTTCATCTGTTCATAAAACCGAAGAGCTTTTTGTTTAATTAAATAACCACTTATAGGAATTCTTCTTTGAGTTTATTCTTCAATCCAAATTACGAGCGGTCGTTCCGTTTTTTTTCTAATAAATCATCTCTTGATTCCGATGATAATTTGGCTTTTAACTTAGTTTTGTGCCAGAAATTATAGATTTTCTTATTGCGATTCATTCTTTTTAATTGCTCTTATAGCAGATTCGCCTAAATTAAAATGTTTACCAATTGGCCGTAGATCCCTCTCCTTTTGCTAAGCGATCTAAAATTGCACTTTTCATTTCCAAAAAAATTGCTTTTTTTCCTCCATTGGGCCAAATTAAATCTTTAAAATGAAAATTAGCAAAATTTAGACTTTCGATAATGAAAAGACAAACACTCACATGCAAAATTAAACTTCACGGACACTCACTGCTTGCATGTTACTCACGTTATGACAGAATGTGCTGCAACACGTGTTCGTTATGTACAACGGTACATAAGTTTTGAAGTTATGCATCGCATAACTTCCAATCCGCATAAAAAAAGATACGCACAAAAAGAGACCCGATTTACTTGGTATCTTTAACATATATTATACCCAAGGTAAAAAAACTTTCTACATCTATCTCTCATCCTGAGATTTTTATTTAATAAAGTCAAAGCACCTTATGGTAACTTGTTTTGGTATTGATAAATGTTTAATAATATCTATTAATTATAAGCTCTGTATTATTTAAAACTTAGTATTTCTTAGCCTGGCTCCCACTGACGAGATCTCAATAAAGGTCGAAACCGGTCTGGGTAGTGGTCCCTTGTCTTTAATACATAGCATCATACACCTCCTCCAGGAGATGTGTTTTGCATTAAGAGTAAATATTAAGAATAGTGATCAGACCTTATTCTACCTTTACCACCAGTTACCTTGACTTTCACTACGTGCAGGGTCAACTAGACTTGCAACACTTGCAAGCGGAAACTTGACTGACTTGTCTGTTTGCTTACTTAGGAAATGGAGTAAAAAAAAACAGGTTTGTATTTAAAATAGCATGGTATCTTTAACATATATATATATATATATAATCACTACCAGTAGGCAACGTGTGTTTGTGAGTAAATTTCAAAATCTGCCATCATCATAACACACCTGCATTTATTTCACGCGCCGAACTTTGTTTAGCTTTAGCAATAAAGGTTGAAACCGGTCTGGGTAGTGACCTGCTCCTTTAATGTTAAACAACATACATATCCTAGGGGATGTGTTTTACCTTAGGGGAAAACACTAAAAACAGTGATCGTATCTTTATCCACCTTTACTGCGAGTTTCCCAGTATAGTACTACCAGGTGCTTGCTTACGCTTGGACTCGACGAATTTTTATAGTTTGCTATATTCGGCATGAAACTCTTTGATTTCTATTTTAGAGTTTCTTATTCGGCTTTGAAATAATGTGGGATTAAATGACCCCTTAATTTAAATAATTTTTACATCACCGAAGTGAAGCCTTTTGGCTCTTTATTTCATTAATTTGTTTAGCTTACTTGGGAAAAGGATTAAAACCAAGTATAAAATTTCTTAGTATCTTTATATCTTGGTGTATATATATATATATATATATATATATATATATAAGCAGCGCTACCATTAGGCAATGCACGTCTGTCAGTGAATTTCCAAATCTGCCATTATTATAACACCTGCATACAAGTGAACACGACGAATCATGTCGCCCTCTTCCGCATGTTGAACTGTTGCTTTTCAGCGTGCGAGGGTGATTTGAACACATTGGTTTCAGAAAAAGGATTTCATCGGATGACGTCACTCAAAGAAAGGTGTGATGGGCTAACGAATCCTGCCAATTGCTGGTTATGAAAAAGACGCTAAAAATTCTTGGAGGTTGAAGGGATTGGTCGTTTTTCAGGCAGAATTCAAGTCAGCAAGTTATTCGGATTGCTCATTCCAGAACATAAACGGATGAATAGGTGGTGCGTAATTGTGGAAAAGAAATTATTAAATGATAATACAAAGAGAAAAAAATTCCTCGGTTTTAGATGTTTCGAATTTTTATTTTAAGAAGCGCTTGTTTTACTTGGCTTGTGTTTCGGGATGTGCCAGTCAAGAAAATTCAAGGAAAATGAGATAAACTTAAAAATGTTGCCTACAAGAACGCACTTTAATGAGTTCAACTCTTAAAAGAGGACCCACCTGAAACCACATTTTACATTTTCATTAAATAAAAAGCGTTTCGCGCCCTTTGGGGATGTCAGCAGGCGAAAAGAAGTCTCAATAATATAATCACGTAATCACAAGAAAGATATTTATTTAACCAAATATTTCGGTCTGGAAATAGCAGACCATCGTCAGTGGTATTACAAGAACAGTTTAAAAATACAAGCTAGAATTAGTGATGTTAAATCACTAAGTATGAAACGGAATATTTGAAGTACAAACATGATTGAATTTGCTATTAAAAAAAATTAATTAATGAGTAATCTTGATTAGACTTTCCCAGAATTTTGATATAGATATACAGTCATTACGATTCAGGTTGGGGCGATGGAGCAAGGCCTCCACACTTTCCTTGAACAAACGTTCGAACCTATAACGGGATCTATGTAAGAGGCGAGTCCTGGACCAAAGGATGCTGTGGTCGGTTTCAATCCCGTGTTGAGCCAATCCAGACTTTTCAGGTTTGCTGTGAAGAATGGAGGATTGATGTTCTTGGATTCCTTTTTCAAGAGATCGTCGAGTCTGTCCAAAATAAGAGAGATCACAGTTGCACGGAATTTGATAAACTCCAGGAAGAGATAAAGTTGAACGTTTGTCTTTAGGAGAAGGAAAATGAGAAGACAATTTGTTAATAGGTGAATATGTAGTTGTTAAATCACATTTCTTTAAAATTCTTGCGATAGGTTCTGAAATACCGGAGATATAAGGAATAGGCACTCGACGTATTGAAACTTTGTTGTTTTGTGGAGGATTATAAGAATTGAGAAGACGTTGAGTATTTTTTCAGAAAAGCCATTAAGTTTCATGTGTTGTTGAATAGTAGAAAGTTCTTTCTGTAGATAATCAAAAAAATGAATCGTAATGACTGTATATCTATATCAAAAATCTGCGAAAGTCTAATCAAAATTACTCATTAATTAATTTTTTTTTTTGATAGCAAATTCAATCATGTTCTTACTTCAAAATATTCCGTTTCATACTTAAAGATTTAACATCATGCGGCGTGTTCTAATTTTAACGATCTATTGTTAGTATTCTAGCTTGTATTTTTTAAACTGTTCTTGTAATACCGCTGACGATGGTCTGCTATTTCCAGACCGAAATATTTGGTTAAATAAATATCTTTCTTGTGATTACGTGATTATATCATTCAGTCTTATGTCGCAAGTATCCCTGAAACAACGACAAGAAGTCTCATAACCAAAGACTGTGCGACGCTTCTCTATGAAATTTGATCTTTTAATTATGGTGGTGAAAACCGAAGGAAATATTTCTAAATAATTCAAGAAATAACCAAATATGTTTAGAAAGTGAAGGTTTATTTAGTTTTCCGTTTTCAATAACAGAGATTAATAAAACATAATCCGAATATTAACGACAATGAACGGCCCTGATTGGTCGAGTCGATATATTTCCACTCCCGCTACTATCCAACCCCCCATGTGTTCGATTCCCACTGTTAGCATCAATGTTTGGGAAAGTCTCGATGGTACTTTGCCTTGTGTGAGACCACGCTGGTGCTTATTGGATGCCTGCGACTTGAAATAAGTCCATGATTTGGTTTTTGAAAGCTTTTCCATTTGTTTATGCTATAAATTAAAGATACCAAGAAATTATATTCTTGAAAGCGAAGGTTTCTGTGGGTAGGCAGTTCTGGAGATAGTTTTCGGTATTCACCACATAAACATGTGGTCTCAATACCGAAAAGTATCTCCAGAATTATATTCTTGGTTTAATCCTTTATCCAAGTGTAAGCAAACAAAGTCTGCGCCTGAAGTATTTTCAGGACTGGGGCAACTCGTAGTAAAGGTGGTTGACTTCAGCCTTAGTATCCCATAATGCAAAGCACATCTCCTTGCGGGCATGTATAATGTTATGCATTATGGGAAGGGTCACTACCCAGACCGGTTTCGACCTTTATTGAGGTTTCATTAGTGGGTGATACCCATAATGCATAGCATTATACATATACGCAAGGAGATGTGCTTTGCATCATGGGATACTAAAGCAAGTGATATGAAGTCAACCACCTTTATTACGAGTTGCCCCAGTCCTGAAAATATTTCAGGTGCAAACATTGTTTGCTTGCACTTGGATAAAGGATTAAACCAAGTACATAATTTCTTGCTATTATATATTCTTGCCATGATTTGCATCTCCAGCAGGATGTGATTGCATTACATAATCTGCTCACCCAACTGTTATTATTAATGTACTAAAAAAATCCAACACTTTTCCATTGAGTAGCAGAAGCCGCGAACTTTTTTTGTGGCATGAGTGTTTATAATAACTTTTTCCAACCCTGGAAATTTAGTTTGGGGTGGATGGGTGGGAAGCCATCTTTGAAAATTGAGTGAAATATTGCGAACGTTTTTCGGAATCATGCTCTTGAATGCTGTGAGTGCCGAGGCATGTTTGATATCAAATTTGATTAGCACTGCGAAGGAAATTGAGTCATTTTCTTGTTGGCAGCGAGTAAAATTTTGAAGTTAAAATTTTAAAAGAAATCTGAAAATAATTCGCTTTTAAATTTATTGAAGTTTCAATAATAGTTTGTTAAGATGGGTAAGAGTGGGCACAAAAATCTTTAAGAAAGCAAGATATGCTCAAAGGAGAAAAACATTAAAAGGGGTGAATTAAAAATAATATTCACCTATAAGTGCTACGCCGAGGCTGACATAAAGGGGTAAGTTCTCAGGGCAAAGCATATCAACATCCAGCTTTATAATGATGAATCCCTTCAGAATTCCGCTCTCCTCATGACCGCACGCCGTCTGCTCGGCATCTTCCACCTTGAATTAGATTAACACCAAACCAGTACTAAGAAAAATTCAACGTTTCTTTGGAACAAAAGCAGATAATTTATTAGAATATTAGAAAAGTAATTCATCTAATTTTTAAAATAGTACGTTTAAAGGATTTGAAAACATGTTCCCCCCTTGCAATGGACGACGATCTCAGTGCTTCGTAATTATTAAAACGCTCATACTTCATTCATTTTTAAGATTCAGAACTGAACTAAAAACTAAACCAAAGAAGGAGCGAAGGGTAAAGCAAAATTCAATAGAAAATAGAGAGAATATTGTGGCATTTAAATAATCGTGTGTGTGTGTGTGTGTGTGTGTGTGTGTGTGTGTGTGTGTGTGTGTGTGTGTGTGTGTGTGTGTGTGTGTGTGTGTGTGTGTGTGTGTGTGTGTGTGTGTGTGTGTGTGTGTGTGTGTGTGTGTGTGTGTGTGTGTGTGTGTGTGTTTAAGTAGTCGGAAATTGTCGAAAGAATTTCATCCCTTTAAAAGCTCTTATTCTGACTTTAACTGCGATTCCCTTTCTTGCAGTCGAAAAGAGATTAAAATGTAAAGTTAGGAAAGACAGAAGGGCACAGAAGTAGTGGAAAGAATAATTGCACTCACTGCACCCAAAGTGAACAACAGAATATATGTGTGGGTTTGAAACTTGTCTTACTAATCTCCAGATCACCCGTGGGACGCTTGTCGTCATCACCGGACTCTCTCTCTCTCTCTCTCTCTCTCTCTCTCTCCTGCACAGAAAACTTCCGCTAGAATATTATACATGACTATAAACATATTGGTCCATTATGAATAAGTTGTTTTGCCCTTTATTAGTAAAGGCTTTTGGCCAGTTTCTACAAATTGTCATTGAGTTCTTTCAATACAAAATTAATAACGGAAAACTCACGTACAAAGATTATTTAATAGTATAATTTTCGCCTGTGTGTCACAGGCATCTTCAGTACATATTAACCTAAAATTAAACAATAACTGACAATTCCAATAAGCGTCACCTAAGTAGCTGGTGTAAGATAACTAAAAAGGTCAATACATTTCCTAACAAAAAAAAAAATCTATACAATAAAAAGTTAGGAAAGATTAGCTGATTTGTAAATTACTATCTCCCATAAAGGGGATAGACGTAAGCCGTCGGATCTGTTTAAGTTAGGAGAATGAAGTAAAGTTTCACATGTTTCTTCATAATGGCGTTCATTAAGGAACCGACGTTTGTGAAGGACTCTTGCCTTTCTCCAATGAACTCTATGTCTAGTGAAGATGGCATGTTCTGCAAGTCCAGACTTTTCAGGTTTAAAGTACTCAATATAAGATTGGTGTTCTTCTAGCCGAATAGAGGCAGATCTTCCTGTTTGTCTGAAATAAGATAATCCACAAGAGCACGGAATCTGGTAGACACCTGGATAAGTAAGATGTGGAAGCTTGTCCTTAGAAGAAGTGAGAAAGTTGGAGATTTTTCTAAACGGTCGAAAGGCAACAAAAATATTCAGTGGTTTTAAAACTTTTGCTATACGTTCACTAATGCCTTGTACATGAGAGATAGTAAAGCGCGTTATTTATTTTATATTTGAAGAGGAAGACATATTAAACCTACTAAAAGCTCTTTTAATGAAGCAATTCTTATAACCATTAGATAGAAAGGAAGAAGTTATATATTGCAGTTCTTTCTGTAAAATATCGTCTGAAGAACAAAAGGAGTGGGCCCGATGAACCAGTGTTTTAATAGTTCCTGCATTTTGCCTGGGATGGAGATGAAATTCAGCATGGATATAATGGCCTGTATGAGTCTTCTTTCTATAGACTGAGAAATGTAGGTTACCATCTGGTTGACGAAGAATTAGAAGATCTAAAAAGGCTAACTGCTTATTTCGGACAAACAGGAAGATCTGCCTCTATTTGGCTAGAAGAACACCAATCTTATATTGAATATTTTAAACCTGAAAAATCTAGACTTGCAGAACATGCTATCTTCACTAGACATAGAGTTCATTGGCGAAAGGCAAGAGTCCTTCACAAAAGCCTGTTCCTCATGGAACGCCATTATGAAGAAATGTGTGAAACTTTACTTCATTCTCCTAACTTAAACAGATCCGACGGCTTACATCTATCCCCTTTATGGGAGATAGTAATTTACAAATCAGCTAATCTTTCCTAACTTTTTATTGTATAGATTTTTTTTTTTTTGTTAGGAAATGTATTGACCTTTTTAGTTATCTTACACCAGCTACTTAGGTGGCGCTTTTTGGAATTGTCAGTTAGTGTTTAATTTTAGGTTAATATGTTCTGAAGATGCCTGTAACACAGAGGCGAAAATTATACTATTAAATAATCTTTGTACGTGAGTTTTCCGTTATTAATTTTGTATCGATATGTCTACTCACGGTATACCTCTTTTAAAACTTGAGTTCTTTCAGTTAAGACGGAGGTCTAGGCGTCTCCCTCGGCAAACTCTTTCCAAGAGTGTTCTGTAAAATTAATTTCGAGACTGTGGTGATCCCCATTCTCTTATTTCATCGAATCACGCTACTCCTGTCCTTGCTGGGTAATCATGCTGATAACGAGGTCATCTCAAATCCCACAGGGAAGGAAATATAACATTGCATCGAAAGGATGGAATGACAGACTGCTAAATGATTTCTCCTTCTCCTGAGAGCTGCCATAGCCAAGACGAATCCACGTGATTTGAAGAGTGTTTGTGCTGTGTGGGTGCTTTGTGATTCGCCACTCCAACCAACCCCATACACTCAGCCAATCTCTGATAGGTTAAAGTGCACTGGGGTCGCAGGAAGTGATTAGTAAATAATACTACAGTAATTTATACTGCCTGTGATGACGCCCCGCTAGTAATGCATTAACCAAAATCATGCTGTGGTTTTCCATATTGTTACACAACGTAAATTATTTACGTTAACTATAAAACCTCCAGATTACACTGCACTGTATTGTTAAACCCTGTTAGGTTTGGGATATTAAGATTGCAGTTATCACTGTTTAACAGAGCTAACACCCTATAAGAAATATAAAACTATGCTTGTTTTCTAGGTATGTTTAGTTATGTACTCTTAGTATTGAATACATTAGTTTAAAAAAAGAAAGAATTGTAAAATAACTCAGGGAGACATTATTTACTTGGTATAAGAAAAGAATATGTAAGAAAATTGTGCCAATGTTAAGTGTATGATATTAATACTGGTTTAAAGTTGATTTTACCCTTTTTGTGAAATAACGTGCAAGAAAATGGCAAATTTTATCAGCAAATGGCAAAGATTATCAGTGTATTCGGGGGGGAAGCAGAAAGTTGCCTCAAGCAGTCTCGTACTCGCGGGACGTGAAAAGAAAATGGAGGGAAGAATCGGACGTTGTGAGGTCAGACACATATGACGGAGAATTCTGCGTGCCGGGTGAACGACCTAAGTTACGTGATGGCCGGTAGGGAGGAGTTATAAAAGGGTTGGAAATTCCCCCCCCATCGACGTCGCTTGTATTTTCGTTTCACCTCGTGGTCGACCGGAACTCTGGGTGCGTGGTCCATCGCTGGCCGGACGGTTGAGGGAGCAACTCCATTCCTATGCGCTCGGACGAAGTTTCTGCGGGAAATCTAGCCATGAACTCCCTAGAAGCAGCAGCAGCAGCCCATGTCGCTTGGAATTTGGAAGAAAATACGCGTCCAGAATGCTGTAACCATAGAGATCAAGGAAAGGATCGCGTAAGCATATCGACGATCGGAAAGTCTAGGCCGTGGAACAGATTGAGGACGTCGAGGATGGTGATTAATGCATCAAGGGTGAAGAACTATCGTGTGTAGATAAGTAGAAATTTTGTTCTTTGATTTGTATGTAACCCGAGCATTTTATGTTATGTAAGACTTTAATAGCGAAGGACTCAGAGATAGTCATTAGAAAGGACTGTAGAAAAAGGATTTGCTGCATAGAAGATCCTGAGTGTTTAGGACTTTAATGAGTCTAAAAATATTGTATATGTTTAAGAATGTTAAGTAGATTTAACCTAAAGAATGAAAGTTGATAGGGATTGTTAGATCTAAGATTATAGTGTGAGACTTATGTTTTATATGAGTTATTTAAGGTGAATTGGATTTTGATGGGCTTATCTGTGGAGGGTATTAGTGTTAACTGATTTGATCTAATCTTTAGCTAGCTTTGAATGGAAATTTTTATTTGTATTGTTAGCTGTATGTACTTTATGTTTAATAAGCCTTGCTATTCTTTAACCAAGATTGTCTATGAATGGAATTCGATGCACCGCTTGTAAAATTGTTACAAATCCAGGGTGGGAAAATTATAGAATATCGATTTAGGGTCACGATTGCAAATCTAGTGTTATCCGAGTGCATCTTGCCAACTTTTTGATTAACATTTTAATTAATCTAAGATTTCTAAGTGGCGCAGCATAACAAATAAATTTCTTAGGACCTAAAGAGAAGTTGGTTACGAAGGCTCTACCACATTGGTTTTGGCTCGACCCTGGGCTTATCCCTTTGTGCTCCAGATCACGTGGCACACATAGGAAAGGCTATGAGGTAACACTGAGAAATATTATTTTAAAAGAAATAGGATACAACAGTACCATATCTGAATGTAATGTAAATGTTTAACATGTTGCGACGTGTGTGCAACAATCGATTATCTGATCTGATCGATGCGGCACATCCCCTTCAAATAAGAGCCACTACTTGTTAACATTTCAATCACTTCGACCAGGATTAAATCAGAATCCAGATGTGGAATTTATAGAAAGTGGGAGCATTTCCCCCAATGCACTCAGCATACGTAAAAATAACCTGTTCGCTGCTTGAAGAAGAAAACTCCCCTTAAACCGAGTTTAATCCGAATTAAACTATTTCAGTGTATTGCATTCGCCTTTCTCTGTTCTCGCAACGAGAGTTTAATATGAGTTTAACGTGATATTTATAGAACTATAGGTTAGGTAATTAATAACAAGCCTTGGAATGAGCTTACAGCCATCGCATAGCAGAAAATATTGCAGGGGAAAGATTTTAGCGGTGCATGGGATATCGGTAATCAGTGGGTATCTGAGGAAGGCAATATCAGAATTTATTCCCATGGTCAGAAAGATAAACAAGGTAGGCATTAGATGGAGGAGAAATAGTATCAGGCTTGATCTGCAAAAAAGCATCTTAGCGAAGGACTCAGAAATTAAAAGGAGAAAGGTGAAAATTACATTCATGAGCAGTATAAAGCTCAGGCTAGAAAGGTTACAAGCATAGCAAGAAAAGCTAAATCAGCTTATGAGAAGGCTTTAGCCAAGGGGATCAAGGGTAATTCCAAAGAGTTCTTCCACTTGTGGCAAGTAAAAGGAAGAATAGCTTTGGAAACATTACCTTAGTAGGTGCTAATGGTATAAAGGTGAGTAATATGGAACCCTTTAAACAAGATCAAGATCAAGAAAAGATAAGTATTCATGACGCCATTGGTGATAAGTTCATTGACGTCATTATCCGTGATTCTGTGTGTGACGTCATGAGATTGCAATATTTGGAATTTCCCTGGGGAACATGCGTTATAGACAGCATGTTTTGTGTTTTGGTTTGCATATGGAATTATGGGTGATAGTTAGAGATAAGATCGGGTAGGTATCCTTGGAATTTCCCTGGAGGACATATATATCAGGTACATCACATTTTATCTTTGGTTTGAATGATGTTTAGCGTATGAAACTCTAGGGAATATTTCTTCAAATGTTAGGGTCTTTGGTTCTATTGTGGAAGTGTTGGAAAATATTTGCCTATGGGTAGCAGCACAAATTTTTCAATTAAGTGTGTGGAATTTCGTTCCCATTATTGACTATGGGAATTTTTAGTTTAGAGTGAAGAGATGCCGTCAACATTTACACATCTTCTTAGCAATTATTTTTAGGCTATCATTGGTGTGCCCTTAAGCACACACACACACTTGTTTTTCTCCCATATACATAACTCATCCGAATATTTTGATTTGACTACAATTTTAAGACCTTAAAGTTCATTACTTTTTTCTAATTAAATATTATCTTTACTACAAAGTTTTTGGCTATTGGAAGTTTTAGTTTAGAGTCAAGAAATGGCATCAGCATTTAGACTAATTCTTAACTGTTATTTACAGGCTATCATTGGTGTCCCCTCATCACCCCCCCCTCTCAAGCCCACACACTGTTTTTCATTGCAAAAACCATCTTATAACTATATATAAGTAATTTAGACATGAAAATTCACTAATGTAGCACATGCTGAAAGTCTGTAATGTACACGTATATACCCTATGATTAATATTGTGACACATTATTCGGTATTAGAATTAGAATTGCTCTTACCAAAATCATATGATCAGTGATCATTTGAAATTACAAATGATCACTGTAGTATCATATCAAGTGTAGTTACTTTATATGATATTTAAAGTAACTACACTCAACAAATATTATCTGTTTTGGATGTATATGAAAAAAAATAAAATCTCAACTGATGTTAATATTTTCAAATGATGTATGTTTAAGCTACGCAAAAGAAACATTAACTTACTTTCTCTCCAGAATGCTCTCCTTGGAACCAATTAACTTCTGAATGCAAACAGTTATTCCAAATTAATTGAATTATAACCATATATTCACAACACACACACACACACACACACACACACACACACACACACAAAGGCCTGAAAGGATGAATTGGAGTAAATAATCTGAACTGAAATACAGTTGACTGTGTTTCAGATTATTTGTTCCTTATAGGTTTCTGACTGTGTTTATGGCTATGCTTTTCTCACTATTGTGGAGATTCTCTAGTTAGTGACATCATTGGGAGAAAAGTAAACTCACCGCTTGCCTATTCTGTTAATTTTCACAATGTAGTGCAAAAGTTTCTACTAAGACTTGATAATTTGCACTCGAAATTTTTTTTTCAATCTGATTGGTTGTTTTTTCTCTATTTTACTTTTAAGAATTCTAAATATGTTTTTCAAGATTTAGTTTTCATGTCTCCGTTGGCATACACAAACGGCTTTTGCTTGCAAAATTGTGGGGATGAACTGGTTTTCCTTCTCAGGCAAATAATTTACCATCGATTCCTTGTGTTTCAAACCCACTTCTGTAACGGAAATTCAGGAAATTCGCATGTCTCAATGCGGACTTTTTTTTTGCTGATTGGTTGTTTTTCTCTATTTTACTTTTAAAATTCAAAATAACTGGTGCTTGCAAAACTGTGGAAATGAACTGGTTGTCCTTCTCTGGCTATTAATTTTACCATCGATTCCTTCTACTTAAAACCTACTTCTGTAACTGAAATTTTATTTTTTTTCTTTAGAATTAGTACGTTTAACTAAAGGAAATGAGACAAACAAGGTTTGGAACTCTTTGTTAGAGATTTCTTATTAGAAGCTTCTTTTGCCAGAACAAATAAATAATTATTTCTTATTATTTCAAAAATACTAGCTCTGTAGTATACTTTGTTAATTTCTGTCTTACAATGTTCCAAACATTTAAAACTTTAGACTATAGTTTAGGTGAGCATAAAACTCAAAGCGTTTACTTTACTGGACACAAAACACCACAACACAATACGATAGCTACACTGGATGAATGATTGCAGTAAGTGAAAAGAACCTCAACTCGATTGTTTTTCCTTATAGTACTGTTTAACTTGACCTTTTCTTAAAAAAAACTGCAACATTTGCACAGATGATTCATGAGATGTTTTGCGCATGCTGGTGGATATGATGCCGGATATGATTCCTATCCATATCAAAAAAATACATTGCAGACCATATACCAGTTTAAACATCCTAGCATACTGTGTGACTCTACTTTTTTTTGTACTCATTGTCAGCAAACTCGCAAATTTCTTTTGGTTTTTCTACTCTTACAGTGAAAATGTGAAAAACTGTTGGACCCATTTCCTAATGTTTTAGTAACGTGATGGGTTAAAATATCTACTGTCTCTCTGAAAAATAAACAAACTCTAACAGTCATACTTTAAGTATGACTGCTATATTCAAGACTGGTGGAGGTATCTACAGATATAGTAACAAATTTGTCACTTTTCAGGTGAAATATTCTCCACTAAAAATTCTGGCTATTAATTTAACATCCAATTGATTTGCTTCCAAGAGTTGAAACAATTTCTGGACATATTTTAGAGCTGGCATGAACAAATAAGACTAATAATTCACTGAGTGGATTTTCAAAACTTTCTCTGGTTATTTTCGGGCAAGAAATTTCAGTAGAGTTTTCTCCAAACTTGCAAATATCTTTTGGTTTTTCTATTCTAATATATTGTTACATCTAATATAGTAACAAAATTGTCACTATTTAATTCATTTTCTACTTTATCCATGAAAAAATCCACAATTACTTATTTGCTAGCTATCTACATGTTAAAGATACCAAGCTATTTTAAATATAAACCTGTTTTTTTTATTCCATTTCCCAAGTAAGCAAACAGACAAGTAAGCCAAGTTTGCACCTGCAAGTAGTCTGGGTGACCCGCACGTAGTGCAAGTCTTAGGCAACTCGTGGTAAAGGTGGAATAAGCTCTGATCACTATTCTTAGTATTTACCCTTAATGCAAAGCACATCTGAGGAGATGTATGATACTATGTATTACAGGCAAGGGGCCACTACCTCGACTGGTTTCGACCTTTATTGAGGTGTATTTAAGTTAGTTGCAGGTGCACTAGTTGCAAGTGCAAACTTGACTTACTTGTCTATTTGCTTACTTGGGAAATGGATTAAAACCAGATTTTAAATCATATTTAAATATGATTTAAAACCATATTTAAAATAGCTTGGCATCTTTAGCGTATATTATACCCAAGGTAAAAAACTTTCTACATATTGCTAGCTCTCTTATTTGTTCTGTTCGTAGAATAGTAGTGTTGTAAAGTTTTGAAATAAGTTTCAACTGTTAGCCACATGATTTTAAACTTTTATCATGTTCATGTGTGGAAGAAAATAAAATGTAACTTCTCTTTATTTTTGAAAACATCATTGAGTGTTACTAATATTACTTGCTCAAACAGTGTCTTTGATGTCAGCGCATGTGACTAGTTCTGTCACTCCCAAAATTGTTGGGATGGCAAAGAAAGTATAGCATTAGGTGGTGGAAGGTGAAAGGCTAGTCGAGAAGGTGACAGTGGTCTTCCATACAATGCTCTCCACCCCTCTCTCCTCCAGAAGATGTCTTCTCAGCCAAGGAGAGATGAGCAAACTGATACTGATAATATCGGAGCAAAAAAAATGATTTTTTTGCTCCGCAGTTATCAGTATCAGTTTGAGATAAATGACATCACTAATAGATATCTAAAAAAAGAGAAATCATGCATCTCCCTGGTTATCACTTTGAGGTGACATCTCTATTCCACAAAAGATATCCACAAATTTGCGAGCGAGCTCATCTCCCTATGGCTGAGCAGACATCTTCTATAGGAGAGGGAGTGGGGATGAGGGGATGGGTGGGGAGCATTTTAGGGAAGACCACTGTCACCCTCTCAACTACCATTCCCCCCCTCCAGCCCCTGATGCTATATTTTTTTCCATCCCAACAATTTCAGACATATGAGTGACAGAACTAGTCACATGCTCTTACATCAAAAAACGCTGTTTGAGGATAAAAATACTTCACATAATAAGGATAAATAATGTATAATACCATCCAAGTCACAGAGATAAGGTTTGCCCCATGATGTCATCACAAAGTAAGATAAAAATCGCATGAATATTATGAACACCAATATGCAAAAACACGTCCATGAGTCATATGTGTGAAAGTTACATTTTTGAAGAAATGGTCAGAGTAAATAGTACTATAAGTAAAAAGAATTGCGTCGATTGCAATTTCAGTTAGTGTAATTTGTTCATCCAGTGCAGCTATCGTATTATATTGTAGTGGTTTGTATCCGGTGAAGCAAAATAATGCAAAATAAGCAAAATAATGCAAAATAAGCCACAAAAGTCTTTGATTTCCTTCTTAAGGAAAATAGCATGAGACAAAACTCACACAGCTCTAAAAGGATGGAAACCGATTGTTATTTTAGAAGATACTTTAATGTGGTTATCCAGACCACTTGGGAAAAGTTATGCAGGAAGTGGTCTGATATCCTTGCCTACTTGCAAAGAAGAGTTGACTACGAATTGGATGTCAGTGAGTGTTAAATATATTCTGAAATGGCAAGATGGGGAACTAATACTCGATGATACAGGAGCTGATGGAAGTAAAGTTTTTTCTATTAGTTGTGAAGAAGTTGAGAGATTTTAACCAAAAATCTATGATATTGATAATCATTTAATATTTTTGGAAACTAAATTACCAGCTTTCGTATAAGGGGACGAATTATCGCTAGCTAGCTAAATGAATCAATCATAAAATTACACTTTCAAGATTTTATTCAATTCGATAAAGAACTTTATACAAAAAACTGCTTGAGTATAACTTGTGACAAAAGTATACATGGAAAGTTTAGGGAGGGAGGCATGGTGTCATTTAACGACTAATGCAATATCAAATGTATGGAGCTGTACTTATGGAAGTACAGCTCAATATTGTAACTATAGTCTAAAGTTTTAAATGTTTGGAGCTTTTGTAACATAGAAATTAACAACGTATACTACAGAGCTACTATTCATTTGAAATAATAAGAAATAACTATTTATTTCTGGTGGCAAAAGAATTTTCTAATACGAAATTGCTAAGGTAGAGCTCCAAACCCTGTTTCTCTTATTTCCTTTACTTAAATGTACTAATGCAAAAGAAAATAATAATAATAATAAATTATGTTTATGCGAACAAAAACACACAACGTGACGTCACAGACACATGTTTCCCAGTAAAATTCCAAACTCATGACATTATGATTCCTTATCTCTAACCATCACCCACAATTCCCTATGTGAACAAAAACACGCGACATGAGATCAATGGCAGATGTTCTCCCAGGGAATTCCAAACATTCCACACTCATGACGTCAAACAGCGAATCACACACAATGACGTTAATGATCTTATCTTCCAATTACGTCACGAATCTTTACCTTATCTTGATCTTGTTCAGAGTGACACCCATATTACTAATGAGTTTACAGATCTCTGTTTGTCCGTAGTAAGAAAAATTACAAGAACATTGTACTTCGTACACACCAGGTATGATCATTGGTGAGAGTTTGTCTTTTGGAGAAGGTAGCAAGTTGTGAATTTGGTTGATTGCTTTATAGGTAGCAACGAGTTTGTATTTCTTCATAATTTTTGACAAGCGTTCAGAGATTCCATATATCAAAGGCACATATATGACGCAAATATAAGGACGCTTAGCAGTGGTCGTGTTATTTTGAGTTAGCTTGCGCTACTTATAATTACACGAACTTTTTAAGTAGCTTGCACTACTTAAAATAACAGTTAAAATAGCCTGAGAGCTCACGAGGATTGTATTCTCCTATGCTATCAGGTCAGATATTGGAAACTTTCATGGTTTCTTCAAACATTCGGCACTGAAATAATATTGGATCTTTAATATCCACTATTTCTATGTAATTTATTATACAATTTCTTGGCTTGTGACATTTTTAATTTTTTAATATTTAAAATTTTTCATGTTTTTCTTCTCCCAACGTATGATAAATCATATGGATTCACTCAAGTGACAACAATCCGGAGCAGTCGTGCGACCATTTCAGCTGCACAAAAGGAAAACAAGAAAAAGACACCCATTTTCCTTTAGTGATTACTGTAAATAACTTGTGTGGTTTATTTATGCACTGATATGCTTTTAATCTTCTTCTTCTCTCTTCCATCATCAATGCGGATGATGATGATGAGGCCGAATGAACTCTTTCCACTTCTGTCTGTCCTGGGAGAGTCTGAACAATTCTGTCCAGTTTGGTGTCGCTTGTGATTTGGTTTTCAGGTCATCTTTTATTTTGTCTATTCAGCTAATTCTGGGCCGTCCTTTGGATCTTTTTCCTTCCATCCTTGTATTCAGGGCTTTAGATGGTAGTCTGTCTGTTCCCATTCTAGTCACATGGCCGAACCATCGCAGTCTTCTTTCTTGGATTTTGTCTACTATTGCCATTTCTTGTTTTAATCGCTTCCTTATGTCTTCGTTTCTTAGTCGATCCAGCAGAGATACTCCAAGTAATCTTCTTAGCCAACCCATTTCAGTAACTAATAATTTTTTATCTTCAGCCATTTTGAGATTCCAGCATTCACTTCCATGGAGGAGTATTGGGAGGACCATTGTTTCATAGATTCTTACTTTTGTTACTTGTTTGATGTCTCTTGACTTCCATATTTTATTAAGTCGTCCAAAAGGTTGGGATGCTTGACTGATTCGTCTGTTCATATCTTTTATAATTCCACCACTGTACTCAGTAACTCCTCCAAGGTAGGTGAAGTTTTCTACCTGTACTATATTCTTACTATCAATTTCAATTTTCAGATTGGTGCTTCTTTTTACTATTTGCATAATTTTTTTGTCTATATTTATGTTTAATCCATATTTTATACACTCCACCTTTATTATATCAAAACTTCGCTGTATATTTTCTTCTGTGCTTGCAAGTAATGCAATGTCGTCTGCAAATTTTAAATGTGTTACATTTTCCCCATATATTTTGATTCCGGAGTCTTCATTGTTTAAGGCCTTATTGGTTGCTTCTTCCAGTGTAAGATTGAACAGGTCTGGTGACAGATTGCATCTCTGTATGGAACCAGTTGGTTAAGGTGTCCTCCATTCGTACTGCACTTTCAGATTTCTAATACAGATTCTTTATTATTCTTATGGTTTTGTTGGGAATTCCAAATTCTTCTATAGTTCTCTTCTACGGATTGAATCAAATGCCTGACGAAAGTCTATAAAATTTATGTAGCAACTTTGGTTGTACTCTAGCCTCCCAAACGGCCATGACGTCTATAGACGTCCAGCTAAATCTGGATATGATTCAGCCCACTTGTTGAAAGAACTGGGATAAGAAGTGCAATTTGACCGTCATGTCCATTAGAAGGTGTGATAAACCCTCACGCTGAAGAACGGTTAATTAGATTATCTCCCGTTCGTAGCTGCCTCTCAGTTGCCTATAACGAGAACCTCACTTCCTTATTCTATGCTGGTCAACTGGATTTTAGTTGTATAGAATAGACTAAAAATACAGAAATTATTTATATTTTTGTTTTCTTTGTCTGATTTAAAACTGTCTTTGACGTTGATTGCGCCCATCACAGTGTTTAACTGTGTTCTACCAGTTTAACTCTCTTTCTTCTGTGCATTTAATTTCTCCTTTTCTTCGCTTATTCGGAACGAGAAAAGCTCAGTTGTTGGCAAAATAGTTCAGTGTTTTCCAAAGTGTGGTCACTTATACCTGGGGGGGGGGGGGTACGCGAAATGTCAACAGGCCGTACATGGCAATTTTCGGCTATGCATCATTAACACATGGAATGAATCATTATTAAGAAAAGGGAATTATTTTAAACATTTTTTAATTTACTAAAAGAATTATTATAAACGTAGTTACTATCGCCCCGCAGTGAATGTCAGGGCGATAATAACTCGCTCCCTGCAGTAAACAACATGCCCTCCCCAACAGACAGCATAATGCAGACACAAAAAACAAGTAGTTTTATTATGAACTGAATCAGGTGCAGAGACGTTTGCAGGCTGTGTAATATATTTCTGAACAAATAGTGCAATTAGAGACAACTGGGATGAAAACGGCAATAACTAATGAATGACATGTGCCCAACCACAGAAACTGCTGTGTAGACTCAATTGTGCTGCATAATTGTTATATGTTGATATAAAAATTATACAGGGTGTTCGGGATAAATTTGACATATTTATAATTAATTATATTTTCCCGTAAGTTACATGTATTAACACACACTTCTCTTCATTTAAAAGTTTGGACCCTTCTTCATTCATATACAAGATGTCAGAAAGGATGGATAGCTGGAACCCACCTGAATCATGGAAGAGAATAACTTGTATCATGATGATTCGTGCCCGCCATCAAAATAAGGATATTACGACTGCTGCCCAATGCTCCCTGAATACAGTAAAAACAATCAGGCATGAACTATGCAATGGTGACTACGAGGATGTAGCAAGAAGAAAGATCCCTAGCAGACGATCTGATTGCGTTCGTACAGCAGAATTCCTCGCAAATCTGCAGGAACAGGTGTTGAAGAACCCTGGCATTGGAATTCGGGCTTTGTTCGTGGAGTTGCTAACTGTAGTCAAGCCCTGGATAACAAGGGTAGCCAATGGTAGGCCGTATGTATGGCAGCAGGATTCGGCCCCTTGCTACACCTCTGGGAAAAGTCAAAAATGGTTGTCTGAAAATTTCTACGACTTCACCAGTCCAAATGTTTGGCCTCCAAACTCCCCAGACCTTAACCCCATGGATTATTTTGTATGGGGCGCAGTTGAAAAAGACACCAATCGCACTTCCAGTAATACAAAAGCCCAGTTAATGGATAAAATTAAAACAGTTTTTGCGGCCCTTCCCAGGGAGACTGTAGCATCAGCTTGTTCGAGGTTCCGAAGCAGAATTGAAGCTGTGATCGATGCTAATGGTGGTTATTTTGAGTAAATCTTGTTGATAGTATTGTAATTAACTCTGCCTGTAATGTTTTTTTGTCAATTCATTAAATTTAATAGATACAAAGAAGATTTTCTTTTTCCTTACGAAACTGTCAAATTTATCCCGAACACCCTGTAAATTGTTATATCAACTTCTAAGAAGAATAAGGGAGTAAAAAACCTTAAATATTTTTGGCATGGCCATTTCAGTAGAAATCAATCTTTTCATTAATCGTTTTACATAACTCAAGAAATATTTTGATCTTTTAAAAGATTCTGCTTATAGATTCCTTTGTCACCAAATATACACAAGCGTATAGTTTTCACTTTCTAGATTTTAAAACTCCATTACTATTTTTCCTCATTCAATATCAACATTTTTTAACATAAATAAACAGAATTGTATTAAGGGATAAATTATGGATTTATATACCAAATTCTAAGCAGAATAACTGAGAAAAAACCTTAAATATGTTTTGCATGCATAATTAAGCAAAAATCTATGTTCCAATAATCTTTTTACACATATAACTGAACCAATATTTTGATCTGTGTTAAAGATTCCTTTGTGGCCAAATATACACAAACGGTTTTCATATACAGTAGATGACATTTTACAGCTATCAAAAGCTCCTTAATTTTTCCTAATCAAATGTTAACTTTGTTTTTTACCAGAATTAAACAAAATTGCATTAAAGTATAAAATTATGGATTTATATATCAACGTTTAAACAAAATAACTGAGAACAAATTTGACTGTGGTGTAAATTAAATATGGAAAACACTCCAATGACACAGAAGTTTATTCTTTTAGGTTTTACGAATGCATATTTTATTTTGCTGAAATATTATTTACAAGTATATTCGCAGAGAATAAATCGCAACATGTATTTACCTAGAAATATTTCACATGATTTAGTTTACACTGTTAACATTCTCCAATGAGATTAATAATAAAAATGTTAGTTACTCACTGTTTTTTCTTTTCTTTCTTTCTTTCTTTTTTTTTTTTTTTGGTTACAGTACATCAAAAGAGCTGGTCACGCAAAAGAATCTGAAGAGAGGATATCATGGAAAGCACAGCCCCATACATCTGATACGGTGTTAGTCCAGAAACTACACTATGCCTATGTAACGATTCCCAATATTCCTTTCATATCAAATATACACAAGCAATCTTCGCATGGTGATCGTAAATCTTCCAAAATAAAGAACCTTTATCGAATTGAATAAAGTCTTGAAAGTTTACTTTTGCCATCAAAGAGTTGAGATGAGTGGCTACAATCCTTTTCGTGATTCTAATAGCTGATAATTCAGTTTCCAAAAATAGTAAAATCAACAATGTCCTACATTTTTGGTGAAAATACTCAGCTTTTTTGCAGATAATAGAGAAAACTTTACTTCACCTTTATCATCGATGATAAGTTCACCATCTTGGTATTTGAGAATATTACAGTCTCCAGTGTCCAATTTGTAATCTACTATTCTTTTAAGAATAGGAGGATATCACACCACCACCACTGGCATAATTTTTCCCAAGTGCTTCTGGATAACCACATCACAATGTACACCCTCTGTCCAAAAAGAAACCGAACCTTTCAAAAAAATAACAAACTAGTGTCGCCACCTGTGGTATCTTTTTGTAGTCGAAAGCAGCAACCTTCATTAGTGTTGTTTCAACTGTTTATGACATTTGTTTAATTAGAAGCCGAGTTATAATGACAAGAGTGATGACGGTGATCACGATATTCGTGCCATACGAGACGAATTCTCGCTATCAATCGCTTCAAAATTTCTACATAAAATTCACCATTGACTCTGTGGCCAGGCGGAAATAATTCGTTTAGATAATGCCCTTGAAATTGTAGAAACAAATCAGCATTGTCTTTACTTTTGACTTTTCCAAGCGACTTTTTTTCAGATGCCCCTAATCTGGTGGTCTCCAATCAACACTCTGGTGCTTTGTTTCGGGCGCGTACACAAAACGCCACGTTTCGACACCAGTAGCCGTTTCAAGGAAGTTTGAGTCCTTACGAACGATTTTAATGAGGTCCTTGTAGTGTTCAATTTGATACATTTTTTGGTCGTCGATCAACTTGTCCGGAACAAATCGGGAATTCAATTTACGAAGGCCCAAACTCTCAGTCAAAATTTTAATTGCAGTTGATTTTGGAATCGCCAATTCATCTTCAACCAATCTTATGGACGATTTCAAGTTTTCTTTGAAGAAGTCACGCACCATTTTGGATATTAACTTCGCTCAGTCCTGTCTTAGGATGGCCGGACTTTCTGTCTTCCTCAAGCGTCTCACGACCATATTGATATCGCTTAAACCACTCATAAACTTGATTACAGGATAAGCATTCATCACCGTATGTTTATCCCGTAATCAAGCAACTTTTTAAACAACTGATACGTATCGGAAAAACTTTTACCAAGTTTAACCCAAAAGTCAATCACAGTTCTCTGTTTGAAACTCATTTTCCGACCGTTCGTCAAAACACACTATCACTATTGGCACTATAACTCGGCTTCTAATGCAATAAATGTCATAAACAGTTGACACAACACTAATGAAGGTTGCTGCTTTCGACAACAAAAAAGATAAAACATGTGACGCCACTAGTTTCTTCTATTTTCGAAACCTTCGGTTTCTTTTTTGGATAGAGGGTGTATGTACATTCCAAAATAATAATCCATTTCCATCCTTTTATAACTATGTGGAGTGTTTTGCCTCGTTCTATTTTTCTGAAGAAAGAAAATTTCAAAGGTTTCTGGGGCTCAGCCATTTTTAACTTTACAGGAAACACAATACAGCATAACCCAACATGATTTCTGGACAGAATGAAGGAATTACAGTAATCTGAAAATGCACTCGAGTGTTGCCCCTTATAGGATTGTTTATCCTATTTCCTTCGAAATGTAACTTTCTTGAAGATGACTCGTGGGCATATTTTCACATGATGCTGGATGTGATCTTGAAGTGATGTTATCCTACCTTGTGATGTCATCAGGTAAAAGCTTATCTATCTTTGTGCCTGTCTGGGAAAATTTTTCTGTTGTAAAATTGATACATTTTATTTTAAAAAAACTAATGCATATATTTTTGAGCATTCATTTAGCATAAAATCTTTAGTTATGTTTCCAGTAATATGAGTAAGATAACACTACATCTTCACATTTTGACAATCAGTATCGTTTAAATCAAGAACAGGTCTCTCTAATAATTTCAAAGTCATTACTGCAAAGTATTCTTTTGATTTGGGTTGCATTGAAATCATACTTTCCTTCATGTGTGAAAATTCTAGCCTGACTAATCAGAATTTTTTGAAAATCCACCTGGTGATTTATTATCCTCATTTTTCATGCCTACCTTCAATTTCTTCAAGAAACTGTGTTAACGTTTGAAAACAAATATGAATTTTCATCTGCAGAAGTTTGAAGTACAAGGAATTGAAAGTAAAGTTAATAACCAGAAGAAACAACAAGCTCGTCCCCAAAGCTTTGGAAGCAAATGTTGTCTCTGTATGCTAATGAATGTATGCTAATAAAGTAGATTTTGTAAAGCATATTGTGAATTTTTTATAAGAAATATATCTCTTATTTAGAAATGTGAGAAAGCAGTCTCGAAGATAAAGAGCAGTTTTCTTGGATACAGTAAAGTGGGAATTTTGAGCTTCAAAAATTTTTCAAGAATGTGTGTGAACGTTAAAAAAAAATTAACTCTCAGCTACAGAAGAAACTTTGAGGTACAAGGAATTGAACGTAAAATTAATAGCCAGAAGAGGCAATTTCATCTCCACAGCTTTGCAAGCAAAAGTAGTTTCTGTATGCCAATGAATGCAATGAAGTAGACTTTGAAAAGCATATTTTGAATTTTTATGAGAAATGCATTTCTTATTTAGAAAATGTGAGAAAGCAGTCTCGAAGATAAAGAGCAGTTTTCTTGGATACAGTTAAGTCAGGATTTTGAGCTTCAGTGCACAAATGTTGAGGCCTCTGCAGAATTTGTTAATTCCATATTTCATTTCGATTATCAGTTGTTGAAATAGACAAACGTTTTGATTAGGTTTCAATTATAAAAATAACACTGCAAGATTTAAAAGTAAAGTTGAGGAAATCAAGAAATCAGATTGAAGAATATAGAAGCATATCAGAAGGCCACATCAAGTGGTGTTAAATTACGAGTTGCAGTATTCAAAACGATGAAAAGAAAATGGGAGTGAATGTGAAAACTTTGAAAAGCTGATGGAGTTCATCTAATGCTTGCCATGATCCACAGTTCCAGTTGAAAGCATTTTTTCTCTGATTAACAATGTTTGGTCTGCTGACCGAAACAGTGTTTTCAGTTAAAACAGACTTTTAACTGAAAACACTATTCTTCAAATAAAAGTGAATTCAAATATGAATTACTCGTTGTTCTATGAAATGATAATAGTTACACACTTTTTTTTTAAAGAAAGTTCATTCCTCTGAAAAATACGAATACTACAATTAAAGTGAATAAATATTTATTTGAAGGTAAAACATTTAATTTTTCTTTTATTTTGATCGACGTAGATGTCGCTTTTTACTTTAAAGAAATATGATAACCCTACTTGTTGACACTGGTCTACGTAACAACAACGTATTAGAGTAATGTTTTCCCCTCTATCTGTTAAAAGAACAACACACTTTCTAATATGAGCATATACGCTCTGCGGAAACTTTCATCAAGTGAAGTTTTTAAAAAAAGGAATAAAACCAGCTCTTTCTGTTTTCAGACATGGAAAATATAATATTGGATGTTATGCAGTGTAGAATATCCAAATGCTCCAATCAGATTATGTGAAGATTAGCAGTAGCTACCGCGCAATTCTATGTATAAGCTGTGGGATAAAATAATATGGAAAAATAAGTTGAAGAAAGAGCTGATGTATTTGATTGAACGTTCTTTCATATTTGGTTATAGTAAATATTCGTTGTATTCGAAAAATTCACATCACATTAAGTAATGAAAGAGAAGAGCCTATCTTACACAAATAAGTAAAATTATCACTTGCCAAAAATAAGGATTTTTTTTTTTTACAATTACAGTTCATTCACACATGAACAGTAACACTTCTCTAGAGTATGAATATAACTAACAGACGCCGTGTTACACTGTCTTCGATTTTATTTACTTACTATTTATCGTATGATCAGATACAGCAAAATAGGGCTATTTACATCTATTACGAATCACGATTTAAATTGGGAACATTCTAATGCTCTATCTGTAGCCATCTGATGTAGATGTAGTTCCGCTATCCCCCTCTCTCCAGGCGAATGGGAAATTGGACAGGACTCCACTATATGAGACACGGTTTGCGGAGCAGAGCTCTCACAATTTGGCTTATTGGCATGTTTCCAACTATGAAATAGATATTTACACCTTCTATGGCCCGTTCAAATCCTGTTTCGGGAGGACCATTGTTTGCGTAGTAGATCAAATCCTAAGGGATCAGAGCAGGGAACTTCAATAAGTGATCGATTAGTGATGTTAAAATTGATCTAACGATTCCTCCATTCATCCTCAGGATTAAAGTTGTGACTTTCCAATAACTGTTCCTCAGACCAAAACGGAGTGCGCGATCTGAGTCGTGTTCGCAGTGGATTGGTTAGTATATTTGAGATTGGTTGTAAAGGATCAGATTTTACTTTGCTATATCTTTTCAACGTTGCAGTCTGTCTTCTAAGATTCAGTGCTGTGACATTTACTATGACAGGAAGCCATGGTACAGCAGTTGATTTCCGAGTACCTGAGATAATATGCAAATAATTCGTGTAATGTAATATTACTGGTGTCTGTAATTATTGTGGTTGTATAAACATTTGAATGTGTGCCTCTGTTTATAAAAATCAATCTGAAATAAAATTAGTTAACAGATTTGTTTAATACCCATAAACATGGGCATTAAACAAACTTCCGTCTTTTACTTACCGTCTAATAAATGCTAACCTATAGATATCAATACAGGGTGTAATATCTATCGACAAAATGTGTTTCTTATGAATTATATGAATTATTTATAAAGAGGAATAATGGGAATTCCTCTTTCTGCATCATGACCCTTAAATACGTCCTTAACCAATGGGCCAAAGTTACTAAGAATCATATGATATGCAATTCTCTCTTTCTTGTTTGGTTAATCGTGTCTCAAATGTCTCCCAATTAGATCTCAAATAGGAACCATGCAAACGCTAAAAATAAAATTGTCAATACACTTCGCAACCTTTCGTTCTGCCATTGCTGATCACTTTTAATCTAAATGTGACTTCAGATTTAAAGTGAACATGAGCATGCGCAGATTATTTTTGAAAGCTGTCTTGAGTCAGTCTTCATTTCTTATATTCGAGGCCATTCTCTTGACGAGAGGAGGATTTTAATGTATACTTCGTTGTCATCAAATTTGTTAAGAGTGAATGTAGACTCGGATTAAGCAAATAATATGCAGAAAAAGCAATGCACGTTTCCTCTGACCACATAGTATATAAGTCATCAATGGTCTATATCTTCATTACATAAAGTATCATTTCAACATAATTAATGAAAATTGTTTGGTTTCTATAATATTCATCTCTAATTCAGCGCATACATCGACTGATCTAATAAAGATATTCCCCGGCGTCTCTACAGAATTTTTCTCAGCACATTAACTCCTTACATTTTTGAAAGTTTGTATTTATAATCCTGAACTGTTGGATCGGACATTAATATTTTCACTTTGCGTTAGCAGCCATCAGCCCCCAATGTACACTACTGGACAAAAGTAACTTAGAAAAGGTCTTGAAACGAGTGCATTTAGAGATTTAGCATGTCATACCTGTTCTTAAACTCTCTCACATTAGACGCAGTCACCACTTAAACGGGCACAGTTCCACATATTCGCTGTTCTCTGTCAGAAACATTAACACCTCACTCCACTCTTAACCAAACTTACCTTCCACAGATTACCGGTTGTTCTCTCCCTACCTTCCACATAAAGAAAGAATTACTCTTAGAAGTGTATAGGCTTCTAAAATATCTTTGTCTTGTTTAACGATGTCTGTAGTCCACATAATCTCAATGTATCCTCATAATCTGCATTCCATAATCTCGAATATTTTCATTGTAATGAGTCTTCGCGCACTCTTTCTGCATCTCTTCATCCAGTCGGAATCCGTGATCACAAATTCACACTAGTTCAGGTGGAGTTGGAAAAAAAATCCACTATCGCCTTTGTTGCCCAAAAGGAGTAGTCAGAACTTGATTCTTTATTTCTTTCTTTTAGATCGGTTGCCAGTTATTCTCCAAGCTTTGTCATTAGCGATTCCCAGGGTCAAGCGATTGAAGAATCATCAATAACCCTGAACTTGACAATCGCTGCAAAACCGAATTACGAGAATACGCCAGTTACTTGTGAGTATTACTTCATACAAATCTCGAAAACTCATTTCTGTCTGAAATAGTGTGAGTTCTACGGTCGAGTTTCCTGAATTATGAAATTAAGAACTTATTTTCTATCTTCAGAAATGCACCAAACCTTGCCTAATTCAGGAACCTTCTAAAGAAAGGTAAATAAAAAGTGTGATCTATAACCATAAATTTACAACATTCAGGTAATTGTTCTCTCTCTCTCTCTCTCTCTCTCTCTCTCTCTCTCACACACACACACACACACACATGTTATCGAAACACATGATCTATTTGTTCATATGCCCCCATTCACAAAATTCAAGGTTGCTTTATGGAAATCAGAGGAAAATTCCCGAACTGGAACTGCTGTCACATTCCACTGGGAGCAGCGATGATTTTAGTTTTAAGCAAATAATTTCTTTTAGAAGTTATTGGTTATCAATATGGCTTAAATGTCAAAGGCTATGAAGGCAGTGTGCTCTCTCTCTGCCAAATCTGGTAGCGGTGGTCGATTTGTCTTGTGATGAAAGAGCTTACAGTTGCCAAGTGGAACATTGCACCAACAGACCGATCATTGAGTCTTCTTATTTCATCGGATGAGTTCAGGCTAAAAATTCATCAGAAATGCATCTCAACCATGATCAAAGCTGAAGGGTATGCGATGGGGAAATGTTTACTAGTGAATTCCTCGCAATTTTTAGAAAAATTAATTTAATCAAAGAAACTCAGGAGAAAAGTGTTTTTTTTTTTCATTTAGTCTATCAGTTTCTATACACATTTTTTTTTATTTGACTGGACACAATCGGGTAACATTCTTATTTAAGATTTTTATGTATAACCGCTTTCTAACATGATATAATATTGATAAATTCATAATCAGCGTACCACCTTCATTATACCATCTTTATTTTATTGCATTTTATAACAAATGTAAGAAAACAATTGATTTACGAAATAATAAGTTAGGTGATGATGATCATGCTATGTTCCATCTTTTAATGCCCATTGATTTCACAATTTACACTCTTCCCTCTGAAATATTCTGTTTTCTGAAAGTTTTTTCTTTCTTTTATGCACTTCTCCGATGTGGGTTTCCTGTCTGTCTATCTTTCTACAGCTGTTTCCGCACTCCAGATCCAAGTAGTCCATATAATATCGCTCCAAAGATAAGCGCAACAATTTCAAAAATAGTCGTTCCTCTAATGGCTGCAGACCTCTCCAATATTGAAAGATAGTTTGTAAGCACACCCTGTTAAAGAAAATAGATTAGGTACAATAGAAATGCACTAACTGCATTTTAACAAGTAATTAATAATAAGAGTATTTCAAAATTCAATATCTAAAACTGAGTATAACAAAATTTCTTTGTATACATAAACTGAATGATACACATCCACATTTTCGTACATGGGCAAATGTACGAAATGTAGTACGAAATCTACTAAAATGGCCATTCAGTGTTTATATGCGTAATAATCATGAAGTATAGAAATAGAGCTACCTGTAAACTGATATGCTTTTTAAAATCGATTAGCCGTTGTTTTCAGTTACGTATTTATTTTTTTCATTGATTTCAGATAACAATTTATGGTGCATATTGAAAAGGAGTTGTGGAAATCGGCAAGAAAATTAAAAGAAACTAGGAATGCAATTGTGCTGATTATCTATCACATTCCCAATATACGATATAATAATTCACACCCTTTATAAAACACGTTGATGATGAAAGGGGGTTAGTGAATTATTTAAGGTGCTGATAAAAAAACTTCTTGTGTTGAAAGACGGTCAAAACTATTAATCGAGTATACTTAAATATTAGCAGAAACGTCAGTTAGTATTACTGCAACAGGCATGACTATGTTGTAGACATTATAAGAAGGTAGAACTGGCGAAGAATGAAAGATGGATCGATTACAGTTAATTGGCTGAGGTTCTTCTAATTGATATCTACAAGAATTTCGTCAGGCAATAATATTAGAAACAGAAATGAGTACATCGTTATAGCGTTCAACAATAAATACAAAAAATATAATATTCTTGAGTGGTAGTAATATCAAGCAGGTGATGGAATACATGCGGAATTCGAATGAGTCTTATTTGTCCTAGAGATGGTTCCTCGAAGAAAAAACTGGAAACAAATAAATGGAACTGTTGGTCCTTGCTGCAGATCTAAACAGCAGAATAGGAAATATTATCAGACACAGAAATGTTTTGGAAAAATCAAAAATCAAAGCTAATAGTAATAAGTACTGCTGTATTTCTTCAGGACAAAGACCTATCATTGCATATCATCTCATGGACGATGGTCTTACGTGTAATTGTGGACACTAGTGTCCTCAATCTGGTTCTGGACATTCTATGGTCAACAAAGTATTTAAAATAGGAAATGAAAATGATTTTGTTTTAAGCATGAATCTCATATTGAAAGGAAAATCTTTAACAAAGATTTAAACAAAATCAAAGATAAGCTTCTTTAAAATGTAAATACCAAACACAACTATATAAATATTCTCTGAGAAAAATGGACTTTGAAAGAATGCCTATCGAAACTTTCTAGCAGTTATATCAGCAAGTATCATGAGTGAATTCAAAGAAAAATGTAAGGAAGAAAAGTGTTGTTTAAAAGGGGCTAAACAAAAGTCATGGGCAGACCTCGTGAAGAAAACTGAAAATAAATATCACGAAGGTAGCAAAATTGTCGGACCTTAGAAATGGAGGAGTGAGGACTGTAAAAGGATCATCAGAAATGACAAAGATGATACGAGAACTGAAGATGAAGATAACCTAGATGCTGCGAGTAATTTCTCTGAAAGATCTAACCAAGAATTCAAATGAAACAGGTGGTAAGAAAATATTCACGAAGAATTTTGTAGGAGTACACATGAATGCTCGAGGTAGAAAATGACACTAAAACCTGAAAAGCAAACAGCAACTGGACAGTAGAAGATATTCCATCAGAGAATCTACTATCAAAAGTAGAGATATTAATCGCTGCAGTTAACTTGATGCAATATTATTATAAAAGCGAGGAACATGAAAAGAATCTAACGCATTCTGAATGGAAATTTTATAGAACAAGTAAAGTATTTCAACTATTTAGGTGCAATTTTTAGTGAAAATGACAAAGTAAAAATAGAAGTAGACAACAGAATTAGCAAACCTGGCTTGATAGGGAATAAACTAAATAAACATATATGGATAAGAGAGTTATGAATGAGGTATGTTCGAAAACAAATAGTTGATTCAACTCTAGTTAGTGACAAGAGCCATAAGAAATTTCCTAGAAAAATTCAAGCAGTGAACAAATGTTATCAATGACAGAATCGCATTTAAAACGAGAATATTAGGAATGAACTTGACACTGTTAACAATGAGGAATGTGTGAGCAGAACTGTGGTGAACTTGAACAGACACTGGGGCAGATACCGTTAGCAAAACAAATGGTTTTTGTACAGGAAAAAGATACAGCGGAACACCAAAATCTGGTAGTATATACAATTAAAAGGTGTCTAGAAGATAAAACAGGAGATCTGACAAGCACAACATATTATTATTATGATGTATTATCATTATGTGACACTTCCAGGGAGTCCAAAGACTCATCGAGGGAGGATGTGCCAACAGCATCGAACGATTTAACTCTTTCCAACTGTTAACCGCGCTCAAACTTGCTTAACTTTTTGCGTTTGTCATTAGTATCAGAGGCTCTACGAATCGACCAACCTTTACTGGCAAGTATAGAGGAAACTTCTCGACTAGGAGTTAGTGATAACGAAAACTTTACATGTGATGTTCCTGTACGGTCTTTTGACTGTAGCTGCCAGCAATTTGCTGATGTATGTTTTCCTGTACCTACTGAGGGTTTGAACGCGGATTATATGGACAATTCACTTACGTTTTCAGCATAGATTGTAATTGCGTGGACAATTATCATGGAAATTGCGGCATATGTCTTTGTTATTCCCATGGTGATTGCTGCATGCTCAGGAGCCACGTCCAGGTGATTAGCATAAAAACCTAAAAGAACAGGAAAAAATGCAGTGTAGTCTCATATAACGAGAAAATATTCCGTACATGTAAATAGCACTTTTTATCCAATTTTCCAGGTTTCAGTCATGGTTATAGAAAGTATAATATCAAAAGTCATACAATAACAGAAAAAATAAACATAAAAAATTAAGAAACAGTGGCCATTTTTTAACAATAATTGCGAAAATGTGTTTTAGTGTTCTCGTCTGGACAATGTAAAAACGGCTTAAGAAGTTTCACTGATTGTATATGAAGGCTGCTTTATTATAATAATATAATTGCATATGAAATTCTAAAAGTATTTAAAAATGGAGGCTTTTTTATTTATGTGCAGTTAGCCTGTATAGCGTCTGCGATGCTGTAATAGCTTCCACCTTCACAACATCTCAAAGCCAGAGTAAAAAGTGAGGTGTGTTCGTTTTGTAGTTGAAATGTTTTTACCTGATATTCCCCAATGATCTCCGCCTAGCAGGGATCATTGAGGAATACGAGGTGATACAAGGCGTGAAGTGAAGTTTCACGTGAAGTATCTGATCTTTTACAAAAGGATGGGAGACGAGTAGTTCTTAGTTGTCCTTTTGCTTGGAATTCTGATGTATGCGGAAGAACAATCCCAAGCAGACGGTGGATAAGACTGGTTTTCTTTCATGTAATCAACAGCTGGTACTCCACTGAATAACAGGCTTACTTTTGTAAATCTGCGTTTGTGCAATTCCCTAGATTAATTGAATTTCTGTTTCTGACGAATATTTTTGCGGAGTTAAGGCCATGCGGAAACAGTATTTCTGATTGTTTAACTGTGTGTTAACTCAGGTGGATTTATCTGCTTTCATGAGTTTAAAACTGGACGAAATCATTTTTCTTATCATGTGAACGTTTGATAGCGCAAGTGTTCGTTGAAATTATTATTATTATTATTATTATTATTATTATTATTATTATTATTATTATTATCTAAGACCTCCAGGGAGTCAATGACTCATCGAGGGAGGCTATAATTCATCCAAACCAGCTATTATACCTTCCCTTAATCATTTATACTAGATGCACTCACTACCCCTAAGGGCAAATTATTCCACTCACTCACTGCTCTCTGAGAGAAAAACCTAGCTCTTACCCCTTTCTTGGCTGAGAACAACTTAACTTCCATGGATCCCCCTCATGTTCTCTCCCGCACCTTCCGCATAACGAAAAATTTCATCAGTTGAAATGCTATAACACTCATTCAAAGGTTTATAGACCTCTATCATATCACTCCTCTTTCTCCTGTTAGCTGTCTGCGCTCTACATATTCGCAATCTGTCCTCACAATCTAAATCCCATAATCCGGATTATAACTCTTCTTTGCACTCTTTCCACAGCTTCTTTATTCTCTTGGAACCCAGGTGACTAAATCTGCGCACAATAATTCAGGTGTGGTCTTATCAAACCCTTATAAAGAGGCAAAATGTCTTCCTATTCTTTACATATCAAAGTTCCCTTCAACATCGCAATTATTCTCCGAGTTGTATTTGCAACGTTTGCTATGTGACCTTTGAACTCTAAATTCCTATCCACCAATACGCCAAGATCTCTTGCCTCTTCAGTTTCTTGTAGCATAACTCCGCCAAAATCTGAAACTGTAATCAGGCCAAATTGCATACCTTTAGGCTTACTAACATTAAACTGACAGCCATTTTCGTTTGCCCAGATTTCCAGTCTATTCCTATCATTTTGTAATTGCTGGCTATCAACAATTATAAAATTACAATCAGTAGCATCTCTGGTTACACTGCCTATCTTCGCGTCATCGGCAAACAATTGTACATCTGATGATAGACCTGCTTGATGGCATTAATGTACAGATTGAACAATAATGGTCCAAGGACTGAACCCTGAGTTACAAACCTTAAATCTTGCAGATTCACACCCACTGTATACTACTTTTTGTTATCTGTCTGTCAACCATTCCCTTTATTTATTTATTTATTTATTTATTCGTATGTCATGAATAACAAAACATGCGGTATAATACACTCACTTCAAAAATATATAAAATTAAAAGTCATTTTGAAAACCAATAAAATTAAAAAATTACATCCATATTGGTCAAATAGTTCATAGCTTCGGGTGTAGCACTTAAAAGGTCCAATTTGTCTCCTGAATATGCTCTGAGATAAAACTGAGTCACAATATGGTCTACGGTTTGTGTTCGAGCTCCATAATCAAAATGCGGGGATGGTCGTTTACCCCATTTAAAAAGTATGTCCGCACATACACCATGACCAGATAGTATTCTATTAAGCTGAGTAATAGAAGTTTCGTCGGAGGTGTGAGCAAGCATCAAAACTTTCTTGCAATTCGTTGAGAGAGAATTCTGTGATGTCCTCTGTCTGGCTCTCCCACTGTTCTTGCAACTTTTGCTTCAGGTCAAAGTTAGATGGTAGTAGTTGGGCTAATTGTAATGGTGGATTTCTTGATCTCAATCGTTGTACACTTAAGTCTGGGAGATCTAAATGAATTTGTAGGGCTGTGTTCTCCAAGATTTTCTTATACTCCTGTAAGAGAGCCTTAGTCCTGCGCAGATTATTCGGTGGAATAATGTTGCTAAGGACTGGAAACCAGTGTGTGGGCGTTGATTTAATTGTGCCAGAAATCAGTCTCATTGTATTATTTAGTTGGCTACCAACAAGTTTAACATGTGTGATATTTAGCCACACTGGTGAGAAATATTCGGCAACAGAGAAAACTAGATCAAGAGCAGTAATCCGCAGATTATCGGCTGTTTCTCCCCGTGTCGTGCGTGTTAGTTTTTATATTATGTTGTTATGGGTTCATAACTTAGCAGAAACATTTGTTAGGTGTTACTTGTAAGAGAGCGTGCGGTCCAGGGTCACGCTCAAGTACTTTGGAAACATTGTGTCGTAGTAGACATCCTTCAAAGAAAATATGTAAAAGTGACATCTGCCATGTGATTATTAAGATGAAAGCTTGATACTTCTGTTTTGTCTGAATTGAGCTGGAGCCTCCATTTTTTGTAATTTTCACCTATTGTTTTCTGATCTTTTGTAAGTATCTCTTCAGCCTGATTCATATTTTTGTGTCGAATGGCAATTACAGTGTCATCAGAAAAATCCAACATTATCATAGAGCCATTCCCTTTATCCAATTCGGCCGTAGCATTGTTATAAAATATAAGCAAATTGCTAAAACATGACCTTACTTTAGTAACGAATGCTGTTCCTTGCAAAGTATAGAATGCTTGTCTAGCCATTTCTGTATGTGAGTTCTTAACGTCTTCTATAAAATCTTCACTACCACACCACAGATAATAATAGGTCGGTAGTTAGGCACATCAGTTTTTGTACCCCCCCCCTTGTGCAATATCAGACATTCCTTCCATTCCTGTGGTGTCATTCCTGAGCTAAGACTCAAGTTATACAAATGTGTGAAAGGCCTATCCAATTCAGCTGAACATTCCTTTAACAAACGGGCAGATATTCCATCTGTCCTTATTCACAAATTCTTATCCAGGTTATGCAAGAACTCTTTAACCTCATTTTCATGAACCTCTAACTCTTCATCCAACGTAGCAGTAGCACCATGACACATACACGAGGTTGATATATATTAGCAAAGTGAGTACTCATTAAGTGAACAATCTTCTTAGGTTCTGACACGTGTATCAGCTGCATTCAATAAAGTTATTCTTCCGCATTCATTCTTTCTTTTGCTTATGGCATAACGATAAATTTCTTTTGGATTGCCTTTAGCTTGCATGGCCAATTTCTTTTCATACTCCGTTTTTGCTTTCCTCACAATACTGGTTTCTTTTCTTGCCTGAGATTTATATATTTTATAACTCCTCTCACTCTTATTCTCATGATATTCTTTCCACATCATTTTCTCCTTGTGGATCTCTAGCTTAATAAGGCTGCGCATCCAATTCACTCCCAACCTATTTATACCTGGAACACTAGGGATACATTCAGATACTGCCTCATTCAAGCACTTTTTCAAAGATTTCAATGCATTGCTGACAACTTTTCCATTCAGAAACTGATACCATGGGACCAAAGATAGTATGCTTCTAAGTTGAAGATGATTTACAGCTTTGTAGTTCAGCATGTAGTCTGTTTTAATCGGAGCTTCAATACAAGTAGATACTTCCCAAGAAAGAACAGCATGATTACTGTCACCAATTGGTGGAAAATTAGCCATATTCTTGACAGAGATCCCTTTTGACGCTATGAGCAAATCCAAAACTCTTCGACCTCGAGTTCCTTCTTTCACATGATTCTTGAGAAAGTTCTCTCGCAACAATTCAATAAATTCCTGTTCTTTCTTATCATGAGACTTCTCTTCTTCTCAACCAATGTTTGGAAAATTGAAGTCACCCATAATGATCATTTGATTGGTACCCATAAGTCTAAATTGGCGATGCATTTCTTCGTCCCCCACAAACTGAGCCGCCAGGTCTGTAGCAACACCCACCATATATTTCATTCTGTTAACCTCCACTTCACACCAAATAGACTTAAACTCATCGCTACATGGGACATTGTTACCATCATTGTTTTCTTGTATTTCTACTCTAATTGGACATAAGTCATCTGATATCATTAGTAGTACTCCTCCTCCTTTCCTATCTCTTCTGTCATTCCTAAAAATAGTACACCCATTACACTCCATCCCACTTATCATATCTGATTCTGAAAGACAGGTTTCACTAATGTCAACAATATTAGGCCTCTTCGTATTCAATAAAGCAACAAACTCAACCTCTTTGTTTCTAATGCTCCTGGCATTTGTGTATAGACATAACAAATTAATACCTAGCCTATTTTCATAATTAGATATGCAGAGTCTATTTGGTCTTTTTCTAGAATTTTCTCTTTTCCCTCCCCAGACATACTTAAAAGAGGACCCAAAGCATATTTTTCCACTCCTTCACCACATACATAAACATGTTCAAAGTCATTCATATCTTTATCACGTTTGCATGCCATAGCTGATCTTTCACACGTATTTTTCTCATTCCTCCTTGATGATCTGGTTTCCATGACTCTGCATTAGGTCTCATACCAAGAAGTAAATTCTCCAGGTTTCTGATGCCAAATGAATTCAAGTGCAGGCCTTCATTCTAATAGAAATCTTTTCTGCCATCAAACATACCCCAAACGGTTAAAAACTCACATCCATATCTTTCACATAACCTGCGGGTGAAATCATTTGCTATCATCGCCCGTTTTTTAACTCAGTACTATCATATCTAAGTTTTAATCCTACAATTTTTACTCTTTCACATTTCTTTCTCGCTTCGTCTAACAGACTTTTCTCAAATGGTGAGAAAAGTGACTAACATCAGAATCGCTTTGTAAGGTAAAAAGCGGTCCTCGACCTGGTGCACACTCGCGCCGAGAACAATCCTGAAAGAGGCACATGTAGTTTGAAAAAAAAAAAGATTATTACTATCATTATTATCATTATTTGTCTCATATATCTTTGTCTCAACTTCGTTTTATTACGTTACCTACCATCCACCCCCTCCCGCCACCACATAAGTCGACAAAACGCGATCATACTAAAGAGCATTGTCGATAACCAAGTAAAAAATACAGACTGGAATTCCCTCTTTAAATAAACGATCCTGTAACATTATACGAGAATTTTCAACTAAAGTGCACAGAAATATACAAAAGAGCAACAAAGCCTACAAACACGAGACGACAATCAGACAACAATCCATGGATAAATGACGACATTCTAAATATAATAGTATTACTGTAAAAGAAAATCTATGGAAAAAACTCAAAAAGTCACCCAGTAACACACATTTACAAACTTTATACAAAAACACAAGAAATCAACTAACAAGAAAAATTCGGAGGGCAAAAAGACACTACTACTTCCAAAAATCACGGAATATAACGACAACGTGAAGCAAACATGGGCTACACCCAACGAACTAGTCACTCGAAAAAAGAAAACTTCAGCACAAGATTTTATTGCAAAAAGCTTCGGTCAGGACACAAACCAAAAGGAACTAGCCATGCCTTCACAAACAATATCACACAACTCAATAAACATACTACCAACGATCAACAGAAAACTACCGACACAAAATGTATTTTCCAACCCATAACAAAACAGGAGCTAAAAGAAACACTATTACAACCAAAGACCACTCCAGGAATAGACAAAATAAGACTCACAGAACTTATAACACACTTCGAACAAATAAATCCAATACATTTGAGACTCGTGAACATAATATTCGACACTATCCTTAATCCACAACAAATAATAATTACGCCAATTTACAAACATGATAAAAGAAACTATACTCAGAACTACACACCGATCGCTACCCTACCAGTCATTTAAAAATTCTAGAAAATATAACACACACCAGAACCACAGAACTATTTAGAGAAGTACAACATCATCTCACAAAACCAATACGGTTTTCAGAAGACAAAAAGCGCCATTACTTTATTAGAAGACATCGCTGACACAATAAACAAAGCTCTCGACAAAAACAAGTACGCCGTCCTTATACTGCTGGACCTATCCAAAGCATTTGACACATTTGAACATGACATACTACTCACCAAACTATACTCAATAGGTATAAGAGGAACACTGCATACGTGGTTCAAGAACTACCTCTCAAACAGAACACAAGTAACAAAAATAGGTACATGTCACAGTCGGAGTATACAAGTAAAACATGGTGTACCACAAGGTGCCATATTATCACCCACTCTATTCAACATATACATTAACGATGTTCATAACACGGCCATAAGAAGTCAAATATTTCAGTACGCAGATGACACCGCACTACTAGCAATCCACACAGACATCATCACGGCTCTCTTTAAAGCACAACATACTTCTACCAAAACGCAATTCTAATGAACTGAATCATGCGCCCCGCAGCACTATCAATACACTGTCACACATACCGTTTCTTTAACAACAAAAAACCTGCCAATGTCCCGAAATCAAACCTGTAATACATTCAAAATACCTTACTCTCTACATAGATTGCCACCTTAAATGGATAAAACATATAGAATACCTACATACCAAACTCCGGATCATCGCAGCAAAACTCTTCCAAGTTAAAGACATTATTCCACCCAGCATAAAAAAAAAAAACTTCTATATCACGGTATCTGCAAATCCCTACTCAGATACGTAATAACAGTCTATGCAAATACATCAAACAGCCACCTAACAAAATTAGAAACACTACACAGGAAAATCGTGTCAACAGTGATCTGGACACCTTATGCACAACAGCCAATATCCGACCAGCACATGGTGACACACAGAATCCTGAGCATTAAAAACCTGATTACATAACATTAACAAGGAATTACTTTAACACCATTTATCAAAACAACAGGGACACATATCGTATAACACGACCTACCACAACTCTCTACATTCCTACACCCTTCAACAACTCATACGGTTGTTTTGTGAGATCACATCAGGATATCCACGAAACTCAACAACCTACCAAGAAACTTATATCACATAGACAACTACAGAACATTAAAACACGAACCCTGGAAACCATACCAGCAAAGTTAAGAAACCATTAACACTAATATACACGTCACAAATCACCAGCATCGCATCCAATGCCTACATGTCATACACAAACAGTAATAACATCAACATAAATAGTGAAGGCTCCCACTCTCTTCATGAAAGCTAACCCACGCTTCGAAGTAGGTGGAATTAAAACAGCCTCACTCATCTATACGTAATCCTTATTATCAAAGAATGCAGATTATGTAACAAAACAGTCAGAAAGGTGTATAACAATAATGAAAATACTGATATTTAAAAAAATGTATATGTAAATAGTCTGTATAATAATAAGCTATGATACTGATATTGAAAAAAAATTATATACATTTATATTTAAAATAATCATTTTACTCTACATTTTGTACTGAACAGAAAATGTAATAGTATACTTTATTGTATAAATGTAAATGCTCCGTATGATGATAAATAAAATGTTATTATTATTAAAAAAAAAGTACGCAACTAATACACAACTAAAACAAGATCCAAGAATGTAAGAATAGTCTATCAGGTAAAGAATAAAATATGGAGTGTTAAAAAAAATTACATATATGTATGTATGTATGTATGTATGTATGTATTTATGTATGTAATTTATCTTAGATATAATAAAATGTTAAAAAAAAGAAACATGCAGGTAGTTAGAAAGTCATTGAGAGCGGCCACATTAGTGGCTTAGCTGAATTCATCTTCTTGAATTCACATTATTCACGCAACCTGCACTCACCAACTACAGTGACAATCCATTCCAATCAGGCATTATGCTAAGAGAGAAATATGTAGGTGTCACACCTTTCTTGACGGCATTCATTCTCAACTTTCAAGGATGACCTCAACACCGTCCATAAATTAAAAAAATTCTATATACTAATATCTTGAATTACCCTCTCAAACTTTGAAAGTCTCAATCATGTCACCCTTCTTTCTCCTGTCTGCTAGTGTCTTCGGTCCACAAGTTCTCAGTCTATCCTCAAAATCTACATTGCAATCTTAATATCAAGATTAAGAAGGCCTTGTAATATCATCTTTAACATTCTTTCTACTGGATCAGAATCATCAAGGAAACAAAGACACCAGACATGCGGTCTGGTGTCTTTCTTTACAAGCCCTTGAAAAGACTTTGAGGTCTTTTCAAGGCCTTGTAAAGAAAGAAAGTGACTTCCTTATCCTTAAATATCGAGGTTTCGTGTCTAGACGTGTTTCCTTACATGTCTAGATATGCGGATGGGTAGGCAGTCGGATACATCAGTGTTTGCCTCATTCTAATCTTTTAATTTCATATTTGTAAAACGGATAAAAATTATATACTTTGCTTGCTTGAACACAATCTTACGCGCACGCTTTATCGTCTCCCGGTTGGGAATTTGAAAGCAATGAGTTTCATTATTCACATTAATAGAAACTAAAGCTTACAATCAGTAAATAAATGCTTAGAAACAAAAAAAAAAATTTTCTGTTGGTCTTATTTTTTTATCCACTTTTTCATATTATGATAATGAACAGCCTATTTTTCTACCTGCAGGGTGAAGGCTTTCTCCTACTGAGGGAGGATTTGGGTCTGCTACTCCCATGGTGACCCAGTCCATATTGGAAGAGTCTATCTATACTTGGGTGAATGAATGTATGAAGGTGTCAGAGAATCACAAACATCCATGCTTACCCGGAATTCGAACCCGCAGTCTCCTGGCTGGAGAGCGGATACGCTAACCACTCGGCCAACCAGGCCATCATATATAATATAATTTGCATATTATGTACATCACAATTTAACATTTTAATTCTAAACGATGAAATTGTAAAACACAAATCCTTAAAATAATGTACTCCAGGAGCAACAGCATTCCTCAACTTCAAAAGCAAACCATGTGTTGGTGTTTTACTCCTTTTTAGTTCTGCAACAGCACGTTTGTATCGATCTACTGATATTTGGAGTCAAACTAAATGAGTACTTATTCAGTACGAGATGCTGAAGATTAAAGTACTTACCAGTAATTGAAAACGCCAGACAAAGGGGAATTGCAAAATATAAGCACATGATGGTAACATGGCCGATATATTCTATTGCTGTCAAAATGCTTATAATTATAGCCAGAACCACGAAACCTAAACAGCAAATAAACATATGAAACCATTTTCAACGTCTCTTTCATTTCATTTCAATTTATTAAATGAACTTAAACATGAGAGTAAAAGAAACTATCAGACATAACTTAAGAACAACATTCATTGTAAAAATGACTTGTCAAATAATTGCATGAATGTTCAAGAGCATAGCATTGCGTACGCTCGCTAACCTCAATCTAAAAACAGCGAGTACTGTGCTTATATTTGGAGATAATATTCGCATCTCTAGCAATAACGCACTCGAATAGAACCATCTTTATAATGGATAATGCTATCGCGTGTCACACGACACCCTCATTAACCTTACTGCCGATATTTTCTGCAGAGAGTAAAAATGTTAAAAAGTTCTACGAATCGTAAAAACAGTCCCTTAAAGTGTCTTATTGTACTTTATAAACAGCCCAGGGAAATTCAGCGTCAACTGAATTGAGGATTTAAAACGGCAGTAAATTCTTCCACAAATATTTCTGCAGATCACCTCCTGTAGTAGGTGATCTGCAAAATTTGTACTAAATTTGCATTTGGTTTTTTCTTGCACTGCTTATGATCATATCAAAATTTGAGCCAACTCAAAGCAAATTACGGCGGCGCTAAGCAATCACATGTATAGATGAACAGTTTTGACCAGATACTTGGTAAATTTAATGTCCGAATTTATACAGAAAGTGGAGGATAGAACGTTTAATTCATTCATATTTTATATAAGAATCGCCACATGAACTCCACCGAGTAGCTGGACACTACTTAGGGATGAACTAGAACTGATCCAGTGAACCTGCTCCAGGGATCCATCCCTAACGATTTTATAAGTGAAATAGGAAAATATTGCTAGAGCTCCAAAGCGAAAATTTGCAACGTAAATTGTTTGTTGCTCAGAAAATAATTTGATGGGAACTAAATCCTTCAGTTGACATAGCTCGCTAATAGCCCACGCATTCTCTAAGCTGAAATGCACTCAGAGAATGTGCTGATAATTGAGACTGTTAGAGGTATCGCTTCTGATTACAATATGGAACAGTCGTAAAGCTGTTTGAAGCATCTATAAAATATTTTAAGATTATAAAAGTACTATTTTTAAGATGAATCATTACTTCTTCTTCAGTATTCTGCAATTGAGCAGGTTCTTCTTTTAGTAGCATGATTCTATTCCCTATCAGAATATGTCCGATCCAGTTTCCCTTTCTTCTTTTTATCCTCCTTAACAGACTTCTTTTTTCTTTGTAAAGCCTCTTCATTAGTTATTTTACCTGTCCATTTGATTTTTCCATCCTTCTCCAAATCCACACCTCAAAGCTTTCCAAAATCTTAATTTATGATTTCTTCAATTTCTTCAGCTGCAGGGCAACGCTCCACACATAACATTTTATTAGTCTTTGCTTTAGGTTTCTATCCATTTAACTTCTGAATAAATTCCATTTTCTATTAAAGGCATCTCTTCCCATCGCCATTCTTGCTTTTATGTCACTTTCACATCTGCCATCACTGCTAAGAACACTAGCTAGATATTTGATTCAATTTTTCCCCATTTATTCTGATATCCATATTTGCCTCTTTCCTTGCTATTTTCATTACCTTTGTTATTTCTGGTGTTAATTTTCATTCATAATTGATACAGGATTCCAGTAATCTGTTCAACAGATGTTGTAGTCCTGTTGTAGTTATAGAGTATGATAGTAATGCCTTGACATCTGCGTATCTTATTGCAAATATCTGTCTACCTCCAATCTTTATTCCTTCTTCCGAATTCTCCAGTACTTCTTTTAGCATTGCTTCGGAATACATGTTGAACAAAATTGGTGACAGAGAACAGCCTTGTCTTACTTCTCATCCAATGATATAAGATTCTGTTGCACCATATACAGTTATGTCTCTCACCATGGCAGTTTGTCCCATATATAGTGAGATAATTAGCCTTCTGTCTTTCCAATCTATACCAATCTTTTCCATTACTTCCGCCATCTTATCCCATTTTACAAAGTCAACAGCTTTCTCAAAATCTATATAACAGATGTTAACTTCTTTACTCACTTCTAGACCTCTTTCACTTACTATTCTTAACAGTCCAATCGCATCTCTTGTTTCCCTACCCTTTCTGAAACCAAACTGATCTTCTCCAAGAAATTCTTCCACCTTAGATACAATTCTCCATGTTAGATTTCTCATAAGTATTTTTTGATGCATGGAAAATGAGGCTTATTGTTCTAAAAAAATCCTTTCAGTTCACGGCATTACTTTTCTTTGGCATAGGTATAAATATTTGGTTATTTCTTCAGTTACTTTCTTCTGAAGTTGTTTCAGGAATTCTGCAGGTATTTCGTCTATTCCTTCTGCCTTTCCACACTTTAGTTCTTTAATAGCCATTTCTACTTCTGTCTTGTATCTATTCCCAGAGATTTTGAATCTCTGGGCCTAGATCAACTTCATTTACCTTTTTATATCTTCTAATGGCAACACATTTGGTCTATTTTCCTTGTCATATTGATCTTCAATGTATTCCTTCGATCTCATTAGGATTTTATCTTCTTCAGTTATGATTTCTCCATTCTTATTTTCTATGCCTCTAGCTCGAATTCCATTTCTCTTCTGATTCATGCTTCTTGATTTTTCATACAAAAGATCATACCTTCCTACTCTCTCATAATTTTCCATTTCTTCACATTGTTTTTCAAGCCAATCTTCTCTACTTCTTTCTGCTTCCCTTCTCAATCTGTCATTCAGGGTTCTCTATTGTATTTTCCCTTCAGGGGTGTCTTTATTTCCCATTTTCTTCTTTCCTCCATTAGAGAAATCAACTCATTAGTTATCCAAGGTTTTTTTTTTATTCTTTTACATCTTATATATCCAATTTCTTCTTCTGCAATCTTCTTTATTTTCTCTTTAACTTGTTCCCATTTCTTTTCTGGATCTTCAGTTTTGACAAAACTTGTTTCCTCTAATTCTTTCTCCAATCTATTTCCAAATTCCTTGGTATTTTATAATTTCTCTAAGTATTTTTTCTTTTCATAGGTTCTTTAATCTTCTTTAGTTTCACATTTATTTCTATGAATAGTAGGTTGTGGTCAGAGTAAATATCAGCTCCAGGATACGCGCGTGCATTTTTTACACTATTCTTGTATCTTTGCTTTATTATAATGTAATCAATTTCATACCTTACCGTATCTCTTAGTTTCTTCCATGTGTATCGATTTTTTAAACCAAGATTTTTTATTCATTTTCTTAGATGTTTTAAACCAAGTATTTGTAATTATTAGCTTATTTTCTTTACAGAATTCTACTAACCTTTCCCCTGTCTCATTTCTATTACCTAGTCCGTATCTTCCTACTGCACTCCATTCATCTTCTTCTCCCATTATAATCATATAGTCTTTTTTTTTCTTCTTTAAATAAATAAAACTCCTTTCTCCTTTCAAGAAAACTCTTTAGTAATTATTGTTCTTTTTTAAAAGAAGAATCGTTACTAAGGAGTTTTTTTTCCTGAAAGAAATAAAATAAGTTGCGTGTAAAATGTGCATTAATGGAATACGTCAGTTCCGTCGTGGGCAAACTAAGGAAAGAATTATTAACCATAAACATTCGTAAAAATATGTGTGATAATTACTTTTTCAAAACTCAGTTTTCATCTTTTGTTTTTTAATGCAAATATTTGTTGGTTTCTTCGCAAAGTTTCTCATTTACGATATGTGAAAGTCGGTGGGTAAAAAATTAACTTCGAAATTAGTAGACCTCAAAAAAAGTATACTGAGTGGATAATGAGGCGGAACAGATCAATATGGTCTCTACCCGTAATTAGTGTTATGATGAAGATTAAGAAAATGCTGCTGTTTGAAAATAATGAAACGCAAGTGATCAAATGCGATCATTCTTCCCTTGACGTTCAGGGAGAAACATCGCAGCGTCTTTCAAACTTCTTTACTACGTCTGTTTTAGTGCGCAGATCTTTTACAATTTGCTCAAATTCTGAATCCAGTAATTCTACGTGACCGTCTCACTTTCAATTTAGTTAGTAGAAGCAAAAAAAAATCATTCTGAAATTCTGAGTACCCAACGCAGTTCACCCGACACGACTGGTTATTTACTCATCACGCAGGTGGGAAAATCGCCGACTTGCAAAAGTGCAGCTGAATAGCGACAACGGACAGAAGCAGGAAATGGCACATCCGCGTTTCCACAATTACATTGGTGGAAAAGGCAACAGCAATTTCACAGGTTTTGGGAATACAATAATGTGTTTAGTTTTTATATATTCTGTGATTCTCAGAACCTTTTTAAGAGGAATCTGGATTCACAAGACTACTCCAATTTATTTCTGCAGCATTTCGATAAAGATCTGCGTGTCCTTTATCCACTGTAGGTGACATTTCTGTTCGTTGCTGAATATCATTTAAATTAGCGGAAGATGACGTTATTTATTCTTTTAAGCTCTGAAGATTTGTCCAGAAGGAGGAAAAAGCTTTATTCGATCGGATTCGTTTATTTGTTAACGAAGTTTTATGTCGCAGGTCAATACCTACATATTGACCTGCGACATCTCCCAATTGTTACCACCCACTTACGTTTTGCTAGCTAGCTGCAGTTCCGTGACTTCTCAGTCGCTACACTCAAATGCTCAACTGCCGCACGATCCCATTTATATCGAAGTTTAAGTGGAAGCCTTGTTTATGGTATGCAACTTACATGACCATCATCAGTGTATCATTACACAGGGATCGATCAAATAGCACAGGTTCTGGTGAGATTCTTAGTAAAGCAACTACGACGTGCATCTTTTCTGCTGTAATTTGTCTCAATGCTTTTATTGATGAGGTGGAAGAATGAGTCCTACATTTCGATGATTATTCCTTGTGGAAAATTACATTTAAAGCGAATTAATTCAAGCACTAAAACTCTCTCTCTCTCTCTCTCTCTCTCTCTCTCTATCTATCTATCTATCCATCTATCTATCTATCTATAATTTGTAAAAATCGTAGTAATTTGTTAACAACTTTCTGAAAAAAAAATTAAAGAGCGGCTGACCTTACCTGAACACGTGGTCACTTTTCGTACTAGCGTTGCTTTCAATTCATACTCACTAATTAAGTAGTCGCACATTAAGCTGGCGAGAATGAGGGTGCCAAAACCAAGGAAATATCCCAATACTGCCAATACTTCTACCTGAAACAGAATACCTCGAACAATTTCTTATTTTAGCTTTCTTATTTTTTTTATATTAAAAAACAAAGAGATAATATTCGCATAATCTTTCATTGGGAATAATTAATAAATAATCGAATTAGGGATTAATTATTAATTGCTAATTCGATTAATAATTTATTTATTTATTAATTGAATCGAAGTAATAAATTAGCGATTAAACGTAATCTCTAATTCATTACTGGGACTAATCAGCTGTTAAAACAGCGTCTTCAACACTTTCATTCTAATGCGGAATCTCACAGATTCATAAAAGTCGCCTTTAGGTTGAGAGAATTTTGCATTTCGATATTCAGAAACTGGAAGCTGTTCAATGGAAGGTAAGTTAGCCAGTCCTATACGGATGTGGCAACTTCCCCTCAAACAACTCTCATTTCCACGTAAGCCGAGGCCATTTCTTCTGTCTGTAGTCTGGCGATGAACATTTCAGCCTCTTCTGCAATACGTTGAACAAGTTCATACCACTACAAACATGGATGTTATAAGTATCGTACCGCATTTTCTCGCAAATTCATTCTCTCCATGATGATCTTCTAGGGAGCCCTCTTTAAAGGCAAAATATGCGTAGGTATCATCGTAAACCATCGAGCTTCGCAGCCCTTTTGTGATGCTTTTCCCTCACATTCAAAGTCTATCCTTGATCTACTATACATCACAAGACTCCGTGTGTTCAGAATAATATTCTAAATGCATGGAATTCTTTAGAATATTATTCTAAATTTACCTATCAACTGTTGTGTCAACTAAACCGATGTTGGATATATGTGATCCAAAACTACACCTTTCTCACACGCTCCCAATTCGTGAATAATAAATCCGAATTATTCGAAATGATCTACAGCGGTGACAAGCGGGACTAAATCTGTTTTCTTCACCAACTACCAAATATCTTTATAAAATTAATATTTAATCCCATGCCGTAAACATTAATCAATTTCGTCAGCATGAATTCAGCGTCATCTCAACTCTGAGCAATTCTCACTTATTAATTCGCAATAAACATCGATACAGTAATGAATAAATAATATTGTTTCCAATATCAGTAATATTCATTCACCGTCTGATATCTCAGAGAAGGTGGTGACCTCGCGTGACTAACATCTCTGAGATGACAAAGTCACTTCTATATTCGAATATGATGAAATAAACGGCCAGAATTAAAATATTTTAGAAAATGTAACCGAAAAATTCGAAACAATAACATTACATCAGAAGCATTAGAATGAATGAAAAATGGAAAATCACCAGGAGAAAACAAAATCCTAATAAATTTCACCCACGATTTATTTGTGTAATATACAAACAGTGTAAGAATACCCAATGACGAGAACCAAGCAATTCTGATTCCCCGGAAGTAAGAATAACTGGGACAACTACAGAGGAATACGTTTATTAAACACAGGGTAGAAGATATGCCGAAATACTAAAGAATTGAATAAACCTTATACTAGACAAATTATAAATGAAGAACAGAGTGGTTTTAGAAAAGGAAGATCCTTCACAGAATCTTTATTCAGCCTGCAACTGCTAATTGAGAAAAGAGGATTTATCTCAGAAAAACATTCTTAGATTATTAAAAAAAACGTTTGACAAGATATGCAGATATGAACTTTTTCATAATCTTAAAACTACTTGCCTATAAATTTATTACAATCACTAGCTGTTTATGTGAGAAAAAAAGGAAAAAATAGCGAAGAACTGAAAGAGTAGTAGACAATAATATAATCAAACAAGTCAATGAGCATTGACAATAACAGAAAGAGAGAAGAAAAGAATCTCTGTAGCAGAAATGGAAAGAGCTTGCAGAACGAACGGATGATAGAATACCCAGGAAGATGATGAACTACAAACCAAAAGGTCAAAGAAATATAAGAAGACCGATGAAACGCTAGGCAGAGACCGAAACAGGCCACTTGGTAGATTCCTGATAGAAGGAAGAAGAAGAAGAAGAAGGTATTATCCTTAGTAGCTGGTCCCTCTCCATACTTTCATAATTCCATCAGTATTTCTCTCGGAAAAGCCCTCTTTGCATTCCCTGACCCGACCAGAACATTTTCTACCTCTCTTCAAAATAAATATGCCAACCATGTGACCTTTATATCACCACTTGTGTCTCCGTACATTCGTTCTTGGTCTGCGTGAGAAGAACCGAATGCTTCATCCAGTTGGTTACGGTACTAACATCACTGGATATGATCTTCATAAATCCGTTTCACCAACTCTACTTCGCAAGTCCCGAAGATAACAGCTTTTGTTTATCCCTACGTGTCTGCATAAGTCACACCTAACCTCAAATATTCAACCTTTTCCTGTATTAATGCATCCTCTGTTGAGCATACGTTACTTCCACTTCATAAAAATTAAATTCTACTTTTAATAACCGCTCACTAACATCCTCGAAACTTTTAATTGAATTGTACAAGTCATTTCTTATCCAGAAAGCGACTCGTAGCTCGACCCTACTGCCTTATCCATACCACTGTAGATACATACGTAAGCATTCTGCACATCTTAATCACTACTTTTATTTTTTCCTGAGATCCTGAAGTCCGTTTTCAATATATTTAGGCCAATCTCCTATATTTAGTGAGTTTCCCATCCACCACGAGGAAACGTCTCTCTAGACTCTTCTTAGAAAATAGTTTACAATACAAATTAAATATTTAAGCACAACGTTTCGTCAGCTTAAAGTAGTAGCATCATCTTGGAACTCAGAATGACAGGACACGAAATCTCTTCTGAACATGGAGAATCACGTGAATGAAGATGAAAGATGCAGTGTTTATCCTCTTTATGATATTCTGTAGTTGGTTACTGTTGATAGGAAGTAAGGAAGTGCTTCAAAAATTTGTTTAGAATCGTAAAGTCCGGTCAGTTGCAATTATTAGAGTTCTGTACTGCTTTAGCGATTTTCGAGGAAAGGCTTTGTAGCCTAACGTTAGATTTGTTAAGTAACTTGGCTTCCTTCCACACGACAAAGAACTTCAATTAACGTTTTAATATTAAAGTATTTACCCTTTCACTGCACTTAATAATTCTGTATCGGAAGGTCTCATTCCACATCGCACAAACCATTACGAAGACATTCATTTAGTTAAAAAAAAACGAATGTGGGTTTGAATTTTCTACGTAAAAATTAATAAAAGCCTGAGTTTCGTCATAATCGAAGTAGACTGGATTGATTTCTATCCAAATATGATTTCTGCCAAGTATTGATTGAGCACAACCTGTTTAAAACCAACGCAAAGACATCAGAATTAGTATTCAGTAATATGAGAGTGAATTTTTGAAATGAACGTAGTGAAATTCTGAAATTATTTTATCAAAACTGCACTTACCAAAGTTGTTTTTAATTCGGCCATCAAGGCAATGGGCTCAATTTTCACAAATACTCTGTACATCCCAAATCCTGCTGCGAACTGGGCGATTCCTATGGCAATAACTTCCTTGGAAGCAAGACTTTGTCTGATTATTGAACACACCTGCACAATAGAAACACGTAAATTGTAGAAATAAATGTCTTTCATTATTTCTCGTCCATAAGTTGCTCTTAAGTGCATTTATTATCTATAAAAATTTATATTTTTCATTAACTAAATGCCAATCGTTATTACAGTGTATAAGAAACTAACAATTAAATATCCATCTCGTACAATATTGCATAAACGCATTCCTTTGCAATATCAATAAAAAAGTAAGCGATCCCATATTTTTCTTCAGTACGTATATTTCATACCACAGAACACGTAAAGTAAAATCTGAAAGAGAACAAGTTCCTTATCTGCTTTGTAAATTATTTGCTAGTCGTGCAATTCAGCTCAAGATGTCTCCATGTATGCAATGTGAACGTGCGCATTCGTGGCGACGCACTTCTCCAACTTGCTATAGTTCCCTTAGTGCACATGCTTAACTTATCAGTGCAAATGAACGCGATTGTTTTTCTATTCAATACCCACCAAAATTCCTCCGCTTAGTCCTCTATTAGCCTTTCTCTAGATCAAAAATAAAAGCAATGTGACGATAATATTTTTTTCTTTATAGTTCTCGATTAGACTCCGAGCAATAGACATTGTCTGAAGTGTTGAAATGCCATGCATATAAAAAAAATAATAATAATAATAAAAATTAAAAGAAAGACGCTCCACTCTTTCCTAGAATCTCCTAATTCTTTTCAAAGCTTTCATTTTCCACTTTTTTCGTGATAATATCAAATGTAAACAAACGAAATAAACACTAAACAATAATAGTTACAGTCAGGGCTACGAGATGGCGCAGGTTTCAGTCAAAACTGTATGATTATCTCTACACTTATCTTTACTGGTAACACTAATCTACCAGAGAGCAACTCGAAATTTAAAAAGCCGCCTATGCATTTTAGATATTAAGAAGCGTAAATCATTTATATGCTATACATTATATTCTTGTATATAATAAAGAACGAAGAAGATTGCACGCTTTGGGTCCAGCCAGAAACCTTTACATCTGGAAGTGTTTGACAAGAAATCTATTCAAGTACATCAGAACTAGTATCACTGTTTACAGAGAATTTGATTCTAATCAAGCTGCCGAATTAACCATAATTTCGCTATTTCCAGATAGAAATAAAACTTCTGCCGTTGTAATAATTCCGACTCTTTTGACAGGTGGTCGAACGGCCACTGATGAGATGTTCATAAAGGTGGAAACCTGCCTGGGCCGGCAATATACACATCCGAAAGGATGCGAGCATATTAGGGGATGCTGGGCATTTCGATGTGAACTCAGTTGCTACTAAGGAAAACTAACTTAGCCGTGAAAAACTTTAATCGTAAACTTATGTTCGCTCACGCTACGCTAAATAGTAAAAAACAAACAAAAAATAAATTTCTTGTCAGGTATAATATAGATCTGCGATTTGTACAAAGAAGGCAGGTGCATATCAGGAAGCGATTTATATAGTAATTTATATAAATCAATACATTCGAGAACCTCCGTAGCTTACTCAGTATAGACGAAACCCTCTGGGTTCGATTCCCGCCAGTAACCTTCATCTGGTCTCTTTCGACTAAAGGTGAGTTATCCGGTCTCACACGGGGGTAGGGGGTTTTCTCACCCGGAAACTCGGGTTTTTTGTCCCCACAGAACAGGCAAACCGGCCGCGTGAACACACGGATTACAGTCACGACCCAGTCATATGTCGGTCCTGAGCCCGAATAAAATTGGGGAGAGGGAGGGAATGGTGAACTACCCTGTAAAAATCTCACCGGGAATATTATGTGACACTGGTTACAAAGTCACCTGCGGCTGGAAACGGCTGAAAAGGGAAACTCAGATCAGATCAGATTCATTCGAGGAACCTTTGGAGCCCATTAAGCTATGAATGGGATACCATGTCATGAAAAGCTATATTTTAGAGGAGCCTTTATAGCACGAGAAGTCACGGATATTATCTTGTAAAATTTCGCGAGAAATAATTTTTTTAGAGAATTTTCGCTAAATATTTTACACTTTTTTGGCTAAAAAAAAAAAAAAAACATGTACTAAAAATTACTGTTGGAATGCACCTGCACTTTACATTTGTTTGAAAAGCTTAATAGGAGTTAAGCCGGATTAGCGCTGAATACCACCAAAATCATAAAGTCTGGCGGCGAGCAATGACGTCAATTCTTTCACTGCTTCTGGATAATCCTGGAATACTCCGTACTAAGAACAAAGGACTGAAGATAGAATAAAAGGCAATGCAGCACGTGGTTAAGGGCTTTTTTTTTTTTGGTCCTTGACTCTTCACCTACCAGGGCTCCTTCCCTAGTTCCAGGATGATCGTTCTTCTCGCCGCCGATGCCAGATGTTAGTCTGCAGCCAGCTCGCTCTACGCTGCGAATAGCAACGGCAGACCTCCAGTGCGTACGACGAAGGAAAACTATCAAGGATTGACCGGATGGAACTATCTACGCGTGTTACCGATTAACTCTCCTGTCGAGATTGTTAGCAAGTAAGCCATTATTTTGTTTGTAGTATGTAATACGATTGTAACTCGAAATTGTAACGGATTGAGAAAGGTTACTTGTTAACTGGCGATTATATTGAATTTTGAATAAGGGAAGAAGTTGTGTTGTTAAGTATGTCTAATTCATAAGTTGCTTGTGATAATGTCTGAATTAGTATTATTTAAGTTTTGAATGTGTTTGAAGAAAGTTGAATGTAATCCCTCCTGAAATACTTATGCATACTTGTAAGCCAAGTTGTGTCAGAGAAGACACTTTTATATCAAGGAAAAGTAGGTTTTTCTGATAGTGAAAGCACTATAGTTTCTGTTGCTCAGATAGCAAGTAAATTTTTGTGTCAAAGTGTTTTTGATTAAGTTAATCTTAAATTAACTTTTATATGCTCTGTGTCACATCTTTTAGTTTGATAATAAACATGTTTTTGTTTTTGTAACTACTGCCTGGTTCTCATTCCTTAGGCAATGCACTATCCCGAAAATATTAACGATCCTGCGGGAATGGAATACAGTAACGAGCCACGACATGCACATGAAGGATTTGTATGGAAGTTTTAAATTAATTTTGTCATCTTCTCTCCCTGACTTACAAACATAAAAGGGTCAATTAAGTGGTGCAGTCGTTAAGATAAATAAATTTCTTAATGACATTGTGCGACTGCTCAGGGACTGTTACGTTAGATAGACTTACAACACGAGGTCTAAATAACAACAGAAAAAGGGGGGCAAGAAATAATATTAAGTAAGGAAGTAGATAGACAGATAAAAGGAAAAGGAAAAGAAAGTAAATAATTTGCAAAGGAGAAACCGACAAGGATTTAATAAAATTAATATAATAGAAAGATATAAAAAATTTACGATCTGTTGGGAAATAAAAAACTAGGATAAAATGGACGCTTAAGTGCTATCTTATTTTCTTTTAAAGCAGGGGTATTACTCAATATAAATGAAGCAGATAAGATGAATTTTTCCGGAGAAAAAAAGTGTACTTTATTTGTAATGAATCCAGGTTATGGCGTATGCTTCTTATGGAAAAAAAGTGCTTCCTAACCTGATTAGGAAATATTATGCACTTCGGAGAAATTTTGAACAAAGGAAGCCATCAAGGATGACAGTCACAAAGTAGTCAGAACGTATGCGATCAGTTAACAAAAGCGATTAGATAAGACTTTGGGTTTAGCTGAATGTCCTCCATATCGGATCCACTGGAAAATGAATGAATGTCATTCAGGCCAATTAGTTACCAGAACTGTGTGTGTGTGTGTGTGTGTGTGTGTGTGTGTGTGTGTGTGTGTGTGTGTGTGTGTGTGTGTGTGTGTGTGTGTGTGTGTGTGTGTGTGTGTGTGTGTGTGTGTGTGTAATTTTGGTGAAAACAGATTTATATTCATTCACAACTGCTTATTGATCACAATGAGATTTTGCGAGGTGGATGGAAAGAAATTCAATCAACAATGATTTTAATATAATTTTGTAATTTGCATTATCCCCATGAACTGCTCCTTGAAATTTTACAGCAACAGTCTACAAAAGGAAAGATCAAACCATCAGTAAATACCATCATATAAGAAATTCAAGATCCAGCATCATTATTGAACAAACACTTCCTCGTTTAAACGAGAAGCCACATTGCAATGATGGAAAATGTTGCAGATCGGAGAGCCACAGAGAGCATTGTAAGTGGATAGTGAATGAATTCAAAAGGTGCATTCGTAATGGATGGTATTAAGTATTAAAAGTTTTGGGCTGCAAAGTCAGACGGAGGTACGTAATGTAGATTCTAGAATATTTCAGTCCTTGTTCGGTTACGATAAACAATAATATTATCTGATCTGACTGAGTCAACATTGCCCAAGTATGAAGTTGCACTATCATCCATTGGTAAAGTGTCTGATATTATGATGGTTGACTATGGAACCGCCCACACTTTCTTCCTTATGATTATTAGTCTTTTTGCGTCACTTCCCATTCTGTAATTACTGAACTTGAAATCGCTTCTCATTTGGGAATTTATTACATTATAATAAACTTCGTGTCAACAACTACATCGACATTTTGGGGTATTTTTTGTCAATTACTTTGCCATTATTGATTCCGCTCCTATGTAAATTAGCATTCTAATTGTGGACTGGACTCTGCTCCTGTTTTCCGAACAATATGTTCTGGGTTTACATCTCGATTATTATGTCTATGATTGTCATATGAACGTGACTACTCACTGGGAGACCACCGTTCTGCTAATAGTAGGATTCAAGTGACTTGAAAACGTTCCTGACCAATGAGATTTAAAGTGTTCGTGGCGGATTCGCTAAAAAATATATTTTGTATAGTTCGAAGTGCTAAGCCTGAGTGATGATCATAACAGACTCTAAAAAAGTCGGTTTCCAGTTCAAGTGTTGACTACCGAAGCTGATTGTGGTATACAGCAATCTAGGCATGGAATTTCGTCTGTATATTTACACACGCACACATGAAATGATTTTAAACAAAACTTACCTCTCTATTCCTATTTGGATCTGCATTCCCTTCGTTTTCTAATCTCATAATTCTTTCCTTAGAAGATTTGGAAACTATGAATACTGCAAGCCAAATGGTAAACCACGCCAGACCCAAAGCACCTAACAAACAGGCAAAACCATATAACAACTTATTCTTCAATGCATTTAAAAGTACAACTTAGCATCATTTTTATCAATCTATAAGAGAAATAAAACCTAAAAAGTTTCTTAAAATGAAACAACCATAAAACTTTCTCTGGTGAATGGATAATTGTATATCAGGATGAAATAAAATGTATTTTTACATAAAAAAATCCTACATCGAGTGGACCTAATTCATTAGACGCGACTATAGAACAGTGCTTTGGTAGGTGTCTTCCCAGCGTTGAAACAGCCCCGACATAAATATACAACAGAGATGTATATTTGTGTTTTTCTTACCTGTTCCATGGTTGAAGAATGAACTTCCTTAGCACAGTCGGCATAGAAGTCCTTTGGTCGAATAAAAGTAGGTCCGAACCCTGTCTAGGAAGCGAAGAACCTTTATTCCAAATGAACCTAATTTAGCAGGTGTCATAACAGGGCAAAAGGGTTCTCTCTTACAAGAAACTGCAGTTTTTTGTCCCTTAAAACAGACAAACCGATCCTTAGACCATACGCAATTGACAGACGTAATACCCATGGCCTTTTAAAATGAGTTTCGTCAGCCGTAATTACAACTAACCAAGCTGATGAATTTAAATAACAATATTGTTAAACACATATAACTCACACAAAATATTTCGACATATGCTTCGCGTTCAAAATGTTATTATTTCTGGAACTGTAGATGCAGCAGGAGTGCCTGCAGGTAACTCACTCTTAGGGATTTGGAATAACGAATACAAAATTACGTAAAATAAGTAAAGCAATTAGACGCAATAAAGGTGACACAAACACTGAGGATAAAGATATTCTTGATGTATGGAGTAATTACTTTCAAAGATCTGTAAATGGAAAGAGAAATAACAGCATGATAGTAGAAGACAACCTGAAATGTGGAAAGGGAGTTGGAGTAGATAATCTTCGAACAGAAATGCTCCAATACAGAGGTATCAAAGCTTTACAGTAGCTGTACTGCATAATTCATACGGCCTGGTCAGAGGGTCCAATTCCAGATCATTGGACCAGAGCTATCATAGCACGCATCTATAAAAAAAAAAGAGAGAGAATAAAGCTGACTGTGAGAATAACAGACGAATATCTCTACCGAGTGTTTCTGCTACTATTTATGCAAGTATTCCTGAGAAATGGCTAAGAAAAATTGTGGTGGAGAAACTTGGAGTTGAACAAGCTGGATTCAAGTGGCCAAACAGAGGTTGCGAGGATCAAATTTTCACTTGAAGACAAATACATGAGAAATCATGGGAAAAAAACAAAGATCTCTATTTAGGTTCCGTACATCTGGAAAAGGCATATAACAGGGTGCCAACAGGAAATCTGCTCAAAACAAAGTTATATGGTGTCAATGGGACATTATATCAAGCAATCGACAGTTTCTATTTAAGTTGCAATTCAGCACTTAGGCTTGTAGGAGATACATGAAGATGGTTTGAAGTTGAATTAGATATGATGCAAGGGTGCATATTACCACCAATGCTATTCATTTTCTATATGGATCACATTATTAAAGAAAGTGATACGAAATCTGACATCATAATTGCTGATATTAATCTTAGCTCTTTACTGTATTTATATGATGTTATACTTCAGAATAAATACAGGAAAAGTCTTCATGATTCCCTGACCAAATTTGATAGCTGCTGTAATACATTTGACATGTTAATTAGCAATAACAAGACGAAGACAAGGAAAACAGGTAGAAACATTGAAAACATCAACTGCATCCTGAATAGAGAAGTTATAGAACAAGTAAAATATTTTATCTATTTAGCCACAATTTTTTAGTGAAGATGACAACTTAATCTGGAAGTAGATGACAGAATCAGCAAAGCTGATATGGTAGGAAGTCAACTGAATAAATTTATATGGAATAAGAGAGAAATTAGTCGGAACACTAAATTAGATGTACACAAGACAGTGTTGAAACCAATTTTAACTTATGGATCTGAGAGCTTGGTTAGAAGTAAAACACTTGACCAAAGACTTAAGACTGCAGATATGAGAATCCTGGGAAAGATGAATGAACAGATGGCATCAATGGCAGTATCATATTAAAAACGAGGATAATAGGAAAGAACTGCCATGGTCATTCGATTCCCATCCTTGACAAGATCAACTTTATCAAGTCGCTTTTGGCTAAAGGTGAGTTAGCCAATCTCATACTTAGGCTGGGGGTTTTTCGTACCGCAGAACATGCAAACTGGCCCAAGAAAACATACATCTACAAACATTGAACACCCTGGCAGTTATAAGGCTAACCACATTATCCTCGAGATATAGATGCGGTTAAATGAATAGAAAATCCGTGTCAGCGCAAGGTAAAAGAGGAGAAAAGGAATAAGAAGGAGAATTGGTTAATAACAAATTTGAGCACATGAGACGAACTACATCGTTGCCGTTTTCAGTTAAAAAGAATCACAGTATCATAAGTTAAACATTACCTTACAGACTGCAGTGATGCCTCTTACCATAGATGTAAAATTCTGATTTCCACATAGTACGATCATTCCGACAGTTTATTGCTGTAAACAGAAAAGTTCCAAAGTACATGCCTGCAGGGAAAAAAAAGAAGAATACAGTTATGGACTAACAACATTACACTTATAGAAATGGCAATAGTAGTAGGGTGGCCACTAGTGACCAGATCAAAATCAAAATAAGATAAGGAATCGTGACGTCATTGTGGGCATGACGTCATGAGATTGGAATGTTTGGAATTTCCCTGCGAGCATATGTGTCAATGGCTTCAGTTCTTGTGTTTTGGTTTGCGTATGGAATTGTGGATGATGGTAGAGATACGGATACATGTTGTGTTTGGTGGCACACTAGTGACCAGATCAAGATCAAGATAAGATAAGGGAACATGACATGAATGTTTGTTATTGTTATCAGATGAAGATATGTGATGTCATTTGTTATTTGTAAATAAGTGACGTTGTTGTTTTGAACGGAAAGGGATATATATTAGTGTATAAGGAATCGTGTCGTGATTGGTGGGACACTTTTAACCAGATCAAGATCAAGATGAGAAAGAATTGTGACGTGAATGTTTGTTGTTATAGAGTTTGGAATGTTTGGAATTTCTCTGGGGCCCTTGTCTGTCGGGGACTTCACGTGGTGTGTTTGGTGATATTTAGAGATAAGAATCGTGACGTTATGTGTTTGGAAATTTCTGAGGAACATATGTCTCTCTGTGATATCACATGGTGTTTTGGTTTGGCTATGGAATTGCAGGCGATGTTTTTCAGATAAGATATCTTGGAATTTTCTCAAGGTGACACACATCCTTCATTGTCATCATGTTTAGTTTGGTTGTCTATAGATGGGTGTATTAATTTCCAATACATATTAAATTAAAAAATACATATTAAACATTTTTCCCAGGGTTGTGTATTAGTCAAGCTTTCTGATGTGACTAATGTTTACAGTGATATAGTTGTTCGAATCACTTCCTTTCCTACATGTATCACAGTTTCTTCAAAGGTAAATTTCCCAGGATTATGTATTACTCAACCTTTCTGTTGTGAGTAATTGTTTTCGAGATGATATAGGAATTGATTATTACACTACTGATGGGTAGCAAAGGTTCACAATTTGACCTTGTGTGATCATTGAGAACTAAGTTATTCATTGCTACATGTTGTCGTTATTGATTTTCCCTTGGTTCTGATTTTTTTATAAATAGACTAATGGCTCGCTGATTCCATTTGACATTCTACTATTTGTAATATTTGTATGCATTCAGAAGATTGTAGTTTCAAAATGAGTTTTTCTGGAGAAAAGGTAAGTTAATTTATGTCATTTTTATAGCAATGTCATTGAAAATTAACATTACTTGAATTTTAGTGACTACATTAGTGAATTTTGTCTATAAAGTTATAAGGTGGTTTTTGCAATGGAAAATTAAAAATCATGTTAATGATTTTCAATCTGTTTTGTGTTAAGTGAAATCCCATAAGCCTATATATACAGGGTGTTCGGGATAAATTTGACATATTTATAATTAATTATATTTTTCCGTAAGTTACATGTATTAACACACACTTCTCTTCATTTAAAAGTTTGGACCCTTCTTCATTCATTATACAAGATGTCAGAAAGGATGGATAGCTGGAACCCACCTGAATCATGGAAGAGAATAACTTGTATCATGATGATTCGTGCCCGCCATCAAAATAAGGATATTACGACTGCTGCCCAATGCTCCCTGAATACAGTAAAAACAATCAGGCATGAACTAGAGACTTGCAATGGTGACTACGAGGATGTAGCAAGAAGAAAGATCCCTAGCAGACGATCTGATTGCGTTCGTACAGCAGAATTCCTCGCAAATCTGCAGGAACAGGTGTTGAAGAACCCTGGCATTGGAATTCGGGCTTTGTTCGTGGAGTTGCTAACTGTAGTCAAGCCCTGGATAACAAGGGTAGGCAATGGTAGGCCGTATGTATGGCAGCAGGATTCGGCCCCTTGCCACACCTCTGGGAAAAGTCAAAAATGGTTGTCTGAAAATTTCTACGACTTCACCAGTCCAAATGTTTGGCCTCCAAACTCCCCAGACCTTAACCCCATGGATTATTTTGTATGGGGCGCAGTTGAAAAAGACACCAATCGCACTTCCAGTAATACAAAAGCCCAGTTAATGGATAAAATTAAAACAGTTTTTGCGGCCCTTCCCAGGGAGACTGTAGCATCAGCTTGTTCGAGGTTCCGAAGCAGAATTGAAGCTGTGATCGATGCTAATGGTGGTTATTTTGAGTAAATCTTGTTGATAGTATTGTAATTAACTCTGCCTGTAATGTTTTTTTGTCAATTCATTAAATTTAATAGATACAAAGAAGATTTTCTTTTTCCTTACGAAACTGTCAAATTTATCCCGAACACCCTGTATATAGGTTTATATAAAACTATATATATATAGTTTTTTTTTTTATTGGGAAAAGATATTGAGTGTGGTTATTTAGTAATATTGTGTTAGTGAAACCATTGTTTAGTGTCGAAATTGCAAAAAGAACATTATGATGAGTAACATTTAGTTTTATTTTTTGGTTGTTAGGATTTTGGGGAAAATTTTGAGGGCTGATGTTTAGTAAAATAGTGTTAGTAAAAACATCATGATGTAGTCTCGAAATTGCAAAATCACCTTATAATTTTTTATTTCTAAATGATATTTCTGAATAGAAAGTAATTTAAACATTTTTTTTTTAATAGTGATCATCCGTTATTCATTTTGTTGATGGTGATGGGAATAGATTCATTCATCAACCCATTTTTGTAGAGGTTGATTTGGCAGGAGAAAATAGTGGAGAAAATGAACTAAGCACAGGACATGGTATTAATCCTCATGTAACAATCGCTGGTGTGGCTGGAGGAAGTCGCGACCCCCACAAAATTATATAATTTACATTCAGTTTCTGGATGTGAAACTAAACTGTCTACTTCTACTACTATTGAACTCTCACTCTGCAGGGACTTTTATACTGTTTCGGTGGCCCGATCACGTAATTCTATCAAGTATCAAACTCGACAATTGGAATATCAAATACGATTTCGTGATCTTGAACTCTTTTTACCAGAGTGTTTTTTTGAAATATTTCGAGATATGCTTAATGAGGTCATTCAGCATTTATCGAGTTCAGGAACTTTTTCTCACATTCGGTTGGGCGTTAGTGCATCCAGTTTAGAAAGCAATATAAAATTACCCTTCATGTTGCTTTCTGAACTAACCATCCAAAGGAATAGTTGATGCATTTTTTGTTGTCGCCCAATCGAAACGTGAGTTTCTTTTGGCAAATGATTTTGTTATTGATGTTGTTCTGATTAACATCTGTAACAATGGTGGTGGAAGAACCAATATAAAAAGAAGAATGCTGCTTAGCCTGGATGAATTTGTGAAAATAAAAAAGAGCTGTTGTGGAAATTAACAACAAGAATAATCTTTGCATGGCCTGAGTACTTATTCTGGGTGTTTCTTCACACACTGATGATGTTGCAACATACAGAGAAGTGGGTTTAGATCATAAAAATTTACAAACAAAGAGGGCTTTATCTCTCCACAAAATTGCAGGGGTTCTGCTCATTTTTTGTGCTATTCCAGAAGCAGATCTCTTTCAAAAGCATTTGACTCTGAAATACCAAATCGTAATTTTTTTGGCAGATGCTAATTTTTCTGTGGTGTTTCAGGGGCCAAATGCAAGTAAACAGATCTGTCTTTTATATCACAAACAGCATTATGATTTAGTGCGTAGCGTACCAGCTCTGTTTGGGGTATCTATTATTGCCCCACTTGCTTTCGAACATTCAAAGACTCTATCAAATTCCAAATTCATAGATGTAAAAACATATTTATCCATTGTCACACAAATGCCAGTCATAGTGTGCAGGGATCTTCTTTTATGCAAGTCATGCGATAGATTTTTCTATGGCAACGAATGTCTGAATTTGCACATACAAAATAATATTTGTTCAAAACTCCATCATTGCAGACAGTGTTTGGCTACTTTCTCTACAGATAAAAGCCATGTCTGTCCACCTGAAAATTTCTGCACCCACTGCAAATCAGTTCACCCAAAATAGATGTGCTTTGTGCAAAAATTGGAGGTCTAAAATAAGCAAATTTCTATGAATTTTTTTCACACAGAAACTATAGCTAAAAATCATCATCATGTACTAGTCATGTATAGCTGATTTCGGTTGTCATGAACGCGAGTTCTGGAGTGAAAACTGTGTAGGTCAATTCCTAGCTGTTTTCTGTCAAGAATATCATGAAAAGAGATTGAAATGGTGAGATCCTTCGGACTGTCAAACCAAAATATGAAAATATTCGTGTAATTGCGCAATTTCTGTAGTTTTGATGAGTATTTTATTTTGGAATATCTTTTTTCAAAAAATTTCCAATCCCGTGTAGTGTTTCACAGATCGAAGATACTTGCTATCTATTATGACCCTTTAAACATCATATTTCTTGATAGTTTTTCCTACATTAGTGTTGCTCTTAGGAAACTCCCGGTCATGTTCGATCTCCCAGAAGTACGTAAGGGTTTCTTTCCTCATAAGTTTCACACATCCAATTCTCTGGATCATTGCAGAGTCATCCCTGAAAAATCATATTTCCAGCCAGAATTTATGAATAAAGAAACTTGTACAGAGTTCGAGACTTGGTACGAAATTCAGCTAGACACTGAATACTGTCTGAAAGCAGAACCTTTAGCTTATACGAAAGATGACGTTCGTGTTTTGCATGACAGTTGCAACACTTTTCGCACTCTCTTCATACAGCTCGCCCAGATTGATCCCTTTCTCCATGACATTACAATTGCAGGAGTATGTTTGAGAGTATTTCTCCAAAACTTTTTGAAACCTAACACATTGGCCATACTTCCTGCTCGGGGTTACATAGGGACAAACGTGCAAAGTCAAAAGGCTTTGGCTTGGCTCAAATGGCAAGAACAACAGAACAACATAACCATACAACATGCACGTTCTGTGGGGGGAGACGTCTGCATTGAATCTTATTTTGTCGATGGGAAATGTGGAAGCTTAATTTTTGAATATTACGGTTCTTCTTCCATGGTTGTCAAAAGGGCTACAGACCAAGTACATTCCAACCATACAGAAACACAGACATGATTTTTCTTTTTGAGCAAACGAAGAATCGTGAAAACTATTTTCGTAGCAAAGGATTTGACATTATCTCAATTTGGAAATGTCAGTTTAATGCAGAAATTTCTGAAAACACAGCCTTGAAAAACTTTATTGCTGCTCTTAATATTCCAGATCCCATATTACCTCATAGTGCTCTGCATGGTGGCAGAACCGACTGCTACAAAATGTATCACAAAATTCAGTCAGAAGGGGAAGTTATTCGCTATTTGGACTTCAATAGCCTTTATCCATGGGTAATGAAATACCAGGTATTTCCTATGGGGCATCCCGAAGTTATTATCGATTATTTCGACTATTCTTCTGGGTATACTTCGGTATTTGCCATGCAAAAGTGGAAGAACCTACTGATCTCTTTTTACCGGTTTTGCCCATCACAGTTAACGAAAAATTAATCTTCACCCCCTGTGTGGAAAGCATGCTTCTGAAATGGCCCCATTATGCTCTCATACGGACTGATCATTTACAGGTTATTGGTGTACTCCAGAATTAGATTTAGCACGTTCTCACGGGTATAAAGTTATAGAAATTTACAAGGTGTGACATTTTTCTCAAAAATTTGAAGGGGAAGAAAACTTCTTTGCTCATTATATTGATACCTTTCTGAAGCTGAAACAGGAAGCATCTGGATGGCCTGAAGGTCAAAACCAACAGGCTTATCTGGACGAGTTTTTGCTAAGGGAAGGTGTTATGCCAAATTGTCAAATAGTGAACACATTAGTAAAAACCCTGGAAAACGTTCACTTGCTAAGATTTGTTTGAATTCTCTATGGGGAAGGTTTGGCATGAGAATGTTAAGAACTCAGACCCAGGTAATTTCCTCTTATGAAGACCTCGTAGAACTTTTTTTAGATAACAGTAAACTTATCCAAGATGCCAGGTTAGTTTCAGAAGAGCCGATGATGGTTGCCTACTCTCCTATTGAAGGAACTGAGCCTGTAAATAGGAAAGGGAATACTGTCATCTCCTCATTTGTAGCTGCCTATGGTAGGATAAAGTTATACGAGGTCATGGAACCTTTGCAAAAACGGCTTTTATACATAGATACTGATTCTGTCATTTTCATTGAAAATCCGGGCGATTTCTCACTGTCCACTGGTCACTACTACCTTGGGGAGCTAGGCGACGAACTCGACGGTGACTTTATTGTTGAGTTTGTTACCACAGGCCCCAACTCTTATTCCTATAGAATGCAAGGGGGTAAGATTGTTACCAAATGCAAAGGCATTACTTTAAATTTTCATGCGGTCACTGAGATTAATGTGGAATCTATGATAGCAGCAGTAAGATGTGAGCCACAAAACATCCAAATTCCTGTACCAATTGAGTTGACAGCTCCATTTGTCCATAGAGACAAATGGAGCTGTCAACTCAAAACGGCCTCCGTAACAAAAAGATTTGGATACACTTTTGCGAAGCGCATAGTGTCAACAGACACATGCACTTTTCCGTATGGGTATTTTAAAGGATAATTCTTTACACTCACATACCCCATAAGCAAAAGATGCCATCTGTGGGACAGAAAACTAAACAACATTCTACCTGGTAGGTAAAAATCCATGGTTGTTTCCCAACACGATAATTTGCGGTGTCACCCTACTCTTGTATAGTTTTCACATCAATGTTATTGTTATTATTATTCCACAATAGCTTTTTTCTTTCTTTCTTAGAATTTAAAAAGAAAAATTCGTCTTGGCATGATTACATGGTGACGGTGATAAAAAATAATAATCTAGTAAAAAAATAATTTTTAAATGTTGATAAGGAGATTTTTTTGATATTAAAAGCAAGTATCTATTTCATTTTTACATGATCTCTGATTATATAAAAATAATCACAGTCTAATTATGTTATCATTTTCGATATGTTCATACATCCATTTACATGCATTATTTCCGGAGCTACTCAGTCAGGAAAAACAACATTCGTGTTGTCTCTCATAGAACATTGTAATCAACTAATCAAACCACCACCGGAGCGAATCATTTAATGTTACAGTGAAAATCATGATAAATTTAAAAAATTTACCAATATAGAATTCGTGAATGGTTTGAAGTTACCTGAATTTGATTCTAATATAAGAATTTTACTCATAATCGATGATTTGGTTCACCAGGCTAAGGACAGCACGGAAATAGCTGATGTTTTCATAAAAGGTTCACATCACCGTAACCTTAGTGTCATTCTACTGACATAAAATTTATTCTGTAAAGGAACACATTTTCGTACAATTTCTCTCAATAGTCATTATGTTATTGCTTTTAAAAATCCTCGAGACTCTTTACAGTTTTCTCATTTAGCTTCCCAAGTATTTCCAGGACAAACGAACGTGTTAGTTCAGATTTATAAAGATGCAACACGCAAACCCTACTCATATTTAGTTTTAGACTTGAGACAGGAAACACCTGATATTTTACACTTAAGGTCACGGATTTTGCCAGGAGAAGAACCCAATACAGTGTTTATCCCTGAATGACTGATAGATTCAAACGCTATGAATATCTCATCAAGTACTTATCTCATTCCTCTCCCAAATAAGCAAATGATGCTTTAAAACATTGCACCTCTAGCCAAATCACCACATTCTGTGAAATCTGCAAAAATGTTTTATGTGGAAATATTCCACTAAAGCATAATCAGAAGTCACGCCTACGAAGGAAAAAAAAAGTATAAGAGCACTAAGTAACAAATTGCTTCCTTTCATTACTAGAAGAAAACTGGTTTTACAGCCCGGAGAAGCACTGTTCCCATTATTAGGCAGTATCATTGTTCCTTTATTGAGTTTACTTATTAGAAAATGAATATGTTTAAAAAATTTACGCTTCTCCACTCACCAGAGGAGCGTGAACTATACACACTCGATGACGAAATGAGTGCCATTTTAAAAATAAGAAATAAACATGCAGATGAAAATGTAAAAGCATATTTAAATGTTCTGCAAAAGTATTAAGGTTTGAAAAACCAATTGGCTCACACAGAAGGAGAGCAACAGGAACATAGACTGTCACATCCAGAACTTACACTGAACAAACCGAATACCCAGAACCATTCCCATTAACCATCAACATCAGCCAGTACCAGTGAGGAAAATTCTTCCACTCCAATCCCCTCCCCGCAAGAGAGCTCGAAGAAGGAATACCAAATTCATCTCTTTATCTCCCCGAAAGCTGCGTGGGAATAAAAAACTGGTGTGGAAAAATGGTAAGTGAAAAAAAAAAGTTTTTTTAATTATTTTTTTATTTTCAGTAAATGATCTTTAACAGCATTAGTTACTACAATATCATTTAACCACAAATCCTTAGAATAACATTTGCTAATAATATTTTGCATAGAAAGACCAGGACATCTCAATATTAAAAAATACACACAATGCAAACCACAGATTCCTTAGCTTGTACAGCTACAGAATTATAATGCCATTTATTAGTGTTGATATTCAGAAAGTTAACAATATCGTTTTCGGGTGGACGACCGAAGCTGTCTAAAAAATCACCGTGTTTGTCTTCAATATAGATAGTTTGCCAATGTTGTCTTGGCAACCAGGTCGGATCTGTGCTCAGGAAGAACATCGACTGTTGTTTTCTGATCGGATGTTGTGGGAATTCATCACGAGCACAATCACCTAAACCCACTTTTCTTTTGGTGGGTTCTAACTCTAGTATGCTTATTAATTGTTCAGTGTTCATAGTCCAGTAACAGAGAACGATCCTTTGTTACGGATAACGTACACTCAAATTCTGCATAAAGAACCCCTGTGATGTTTTCAGGAAGAGGTTGAGAAAATTTAACTTCGAGTCGCACACTTCCGCTTCTTAACAGGCTGACATGGGAGGACAGCGGCATTTTGATCTGGCGATAAGTCAAATCCATAGAGAACGTTTCCCTTTACGTATTCTTCATAAGAAATGTCATTACCACAGTCTGTCTCTGTTGTATTTGCTTAGTGATGTGAACAGTGACATATAACATCTGCTTAATGCCTTTCTTTGAAGTTCGGAGTCAAAGGTTGTGAGGGATACTGAATACCGCCAGCTGTCACTACAAGAAAATTCAGATCGAAATGAAGAAAATTAAATGGATTTCTATTGAAAGTACCATTAAATCCATCACTTGCAACCAGTCCAATAATTAATCTAGATGGTATTTCACCTAGATACCGATTGTCTCGTGTGGCATCTGACACACCCTTGGCAATCGAAAAATAAGACACTTGCACACGATTGATGGGATATACCATGTTTGATTTGTCTAACACAGACAGCTGAGCCAGTTGAATCTTTGGGATTATTTTGACTTTGCGGACAAACAGTGTAGCCTCTTCAATTTGCACTTTAGCCTTAGCATCGGCATTTGCAGTCAGTAAACAAAATTCGGAAGAACTGCGAACCATACGAACACGAACAGTAACGTTGTTGATCAAGTACCAGTCTTCATGCATGATGCCAGCATGTATTCGCCCAAGCATCTCGACACTTTTCGATTGGTTAATTCGAGCTTGTCGTCTACGCATCCCACATTCACTTTTCGTAAACATATCACTAACATTAGCCACATCATCTTTAACAAGTAGTTCATTTGTCAGCTGACTGTTTTTAGCATTTCTGTCATAATTTAGTAGGTTTTCAATATAACCCCTATAAGGATACGTGTCTGATAGCACATTCACTAGTTTATCTTGGAGAAAAAAGTCAATTTGACTGAACAGGGAATGGAAAAAATTATTCACAACACCAACTGAAGAATCTTCCATAGGTTTATTATCATTGTCACTGATGCGCACGCGAACACATAGGTATGATTTTCCCAAAACCAAATATTCTTCAGATGTACCTGGTATGCCAAACTCCACAGGACCTCCACTGTCAGTACTGGATATTGGTTGGTAAGTGACATAAGAACTTCTTTCCACATACATGTTGACACGAGGGTGGGAAAAAAGATCTAACTCTGACATCATATCCTCAGCAAAAGATGTCATCTCGCTTGCGCTTTTTAGTATTCGTTTTTTCCTTCTTGCTTCCTTGACCTCTCTGAAGTAATCGACTCTGAGCCTTTTCAGCAATGGTTTTCCCAGCTTCTGATGCTCTGTTTATAAAGGCTCGACATATAGGTACCCCTTCCAATACATCTCCTATCATATACTGTCCGGCTTTTAAGGCTTGACGACCGACAAATTGAGCTGCAGATTTTAAAAGTGGACTTAGAAAGAAGAAGGCACTTCTGAAAATGCTACCTAATCCGTACCCACGCTGTATTGGGGGACCCGTAAACATTTGAGCCCCACCTGCCTGCAATGTGTAATATCTGATTATCTCAGATATTACACATCGGAACTAAATGACTGAAATGTTTGTTTACCTAACGGATAATAATTAGGTTGAGCAAAAACGAAGGAACACTTAGTGCTGCACTGAACAACTCGTAACAATGGTGCACATGTATTACCAACTATCTGTTCTTGGATTAAATCAGAATAAACAATATTTGCGGCTACACCCCTCTTTATATCAACTGGATATTTCCCTGTGATTTTACCTTTCAGTTTAACACCTATCTGATTAAAACCCAGTAGAAGGCCCAAACCCGAGGCCGCCTTGGGAAACAACAGGTTGTAATCTTTTGGGACTGGTGTTGTTTGAGAATTGAGAAATGGTGTTGTTTGGGTTCTTTTTTACAGTAATCACAGAACTCACATCAAACACCGCTTGAAGTTCAGAGGTTGAATTGTAACTGCCATGGGAAATATTGTATACTTTGTAAACTCCTTCTTTATACTTCTCGAAAATTTTCTTTCCTGTGATGGTGTTGTTGTGAATAGTGTTGGCTCCTCCTCCAAATCCACGTATCATATGAAACTCATCACAACCGGAATTGATGTTATTAAATTCTCGAGGAAGATGAATTTCGGCAAGAGCAACTTCCAATTTACCTTTGAGTCTGATCTCGTGTGGTAATTTCACTTGAAATTTCGTTTGCGTGTTAGTAGGAAACATTTTCATGCTGGCGTTACTGGGAAGGATTAAGTAAAACATCTTCGCTACAAACCCAAGAATTATACGATGAGGGATAACCGAGCCACTTAACAAAATACTGAAACTTTCCTTTCAGTATTTTGTGCATGCCCTGTTTAAGTACTTGTTCGATTAGATACACGTCTTCCAGAAGTTCATTGGGTATATTAGCCTTTTGCAGCTGAGGTTCATAGAAAGTTCCCTCCACTATCTCTCCGTCCCAACTGCGAACTCTATATACTAGAGGGTTTCTATTAATAACCTGAGCAATAGTGAACAATTCTCGTGTCCAGTTACCCCAATACCCTTTTCTAAATTTGTGGGTATCATCACTTAAAACCACACTATCACCTACTTGAAATTTTGTTTTGGTAGTCTCCTCTTGGGTTCCGTACAAATATTTCCAAACACGATCCTCGTTGTGAAGGTTAACTTGCGATGGAGCCATACCGATAGTGCGGTGTGGTGTGAGGTTATAAGTATGTACAAGGGTCGGCAATACATTCGTATAACTTTTAATTTTAGTACATGTCATCCACTTGTAGATCTTTGTTTTCAGTGTTTTCATAAATCTTTCTGCAATGGGTGTTTTCATTTCGCTCCTAGTCGTGTAGAAATGAATATTATGGTTCTCTCATGAACTTTCTTGTTGCAAAACTCTTTTCCTTGATCAGTGTTTATGTAATATTACACTTCCTCTTTAAAAATAGACTCGAAAGAATTAACAACAGCGTCTGCTGATTTCTTCTTCAGTGTTCGAACCCACGCAAATCGGGAAAAACAATCAATGCATACAAGAAGGAAACACACACTCCCATTCTCTTTTGCATGAGATGACATATCTGGCAAATCACATTGAAAAGTGTGTAAAAGTGTCGGGACTTTAATTTGATTGCGTTTATACGTTCTTCTAATGGGTTTATGTCTCACATAAGTAGGTTGTGTTGCTAACCAACATTTCACGGTTTCATGTGACAAATCTGTCTGTTTCTGTAAAGCTTTTATACTTCTAAAACTAACTACTGTATTAGGATTATAGTAATCTGCAAACTTTTCCATTACTATCAATGATTTTTTTTCTTTGCAGTGAAAATCAAGAACCATCGCAAAAGTGGCAGATACCTGCTTTTATAGCAGTACTGCTAATATTAGTGACCGCAGAAATTGCCATAATCATTTGGGAAGTAGTATCAAAATCAGCGAATCAAACTTGCCTCATCAAAGAAATGTTACGCCAAGAAAAACTATTTGCATTGGTGATATATGTAAATTCCTATTTCTGCATATTGCATTGTAAATAATATCTGTGAAATAAATATGTAAACTTAAAAGAACAAACAGTGTCCTTGATGTGTTATGTATGTTTAAGTAAGAACACTTTTGAAATCACCGTGAATTCACACACGATTTGTTTATTTATTTATTTATTGAACTTTAAGTTCTTAATTTAGAACAAATCAAAATATTCGGATGAATTATGAATAAAATATGAAATTGAACTAGAATATGAATATAGAAGAAAATACGGATGAGCTATGAAAAAAAAAAGTGAGTGTTTAAGGGACACCAGTACATAATTAAATTATTCAAAAAACCTATTCACACCTGCCATCCCGACATACTCTAAGAATTCCAACCCTTTAACAGGAAAGAAATACCCCAAAAATGTATTGGAAAATTAGTACAGCCATCTATAGAAGAAAAACAACTGCATGTTTGAGTGACATTAGTATGTATAATTAAATTATTCATAAAATCCTAAACACGGACGCCATCACAACTCTACTCTACTCTAAGAATTCCCACTTTTAACAGGAAAGAAATATCCCATAATGTATTGGAAATTAGTAGTACACCCATCTATAGACAACCAAACTAAACATGACGACAATGACGGATGTGTGTCACCTTGGGAAAATTCCAAGATATCTTTTCTCAAAAACATCGCCCACAATTCCATAGCCAAACCAAAATACCATGTGATATCACAGAGAGACATATGTTCCTCAGAAATTTCCAAACACATAACGTCACGATTCTTATCTCTAAATATCACCAAACACACCACGTGATGTCCCCGACAGACAAGGGCCCCAGAGAAATTCCAAACATTCCAAACTCTATAACAACAAACATTCACGTCACGATTCTTTATCTTATCTTGATCTTGATCTGGTCAGAAGTGTCCCACCAATCACAACACGATTCCTTATACACTAATATATATCATTTTCCATTCAAAACAATAACGTCACTTATTTACAACTAACAAATGACGTCACTTATCTTCATCTGATAACAACAATCATTCACGTCACGATTTCTTATCTTATCTTGATCTTGATCTGGTCACTAGTGTCCCACCAATCACAACACAAATCCTTATCTCTACCATCACCCATAGTTCCATACGCGAACCAAAACACAAGAACTGAAGCCATTGACACATATGCTCACAGAGAAATTCCAAACATTCCAATCTCATGACGTCACGCCCACAATGACGTCAACCAATGAGTCACGATTCCTTATCTTGATCTTGATGTGGTCACTAGTGACCACCCTACTACTGGCAATGTATCCAAAAGCAATAAATATATTTTATTTCAGTAAATGTAATTTTGGACATAAAGTTGCATTTTTTTTCTTTGCTCATGTGGATGATTCGCAATTTCTAAAACGACCTTTCACTATCTATCAGTACCCACAGATTGTCAAATCTATAAACCAAACGCATGGATTTTGTTTCGAGGGGCTTAAATGTAAACTAATTTAAAATTAACATAGTGGTAAATCAAATGTTGGACACTGTACTAGTTCATTTGTTTAGGCAGTGGCCAACTACGTGCTACACGAGAACAATAGCCTGATTATACTTCCTCTTGACCCACACACTCTGTCTCTATCTTTCCATCTCTCTTTCTCTCTCTCTCTCTCTCTCTACGTGGTGATATTTCTTTCCAATAACCTGCTGACATATTTATTTCTGTTTCCTTTCGAGTGTGCTTTCTGTTTCCTTTTTCATTCACTAATTTTTGAATCGCCACGCACGCAAAAAATCTTGATAAGATGATATGATACTAAATGAATCAGAATACTTCAGGGAGTGCGGTGCCATAATAGGCAAACACAGTTCTTCCTGTTGAAAATGCAACTGTTCCTTTACTCGATACAAAAAATATACCATGCATATTTTATAGATGTAATGAATCATCCTCATGACCATTTCCCACTGAACACTGAGTTTCCGTCGAAAATTGTAGACGTAGCGAACTTGCTTAAAGTGGTTATATTCAAAGTTTCAAAATACCTTAAAATAAGTTAAAATGCATTTACTTCGCGTTAATACGTGTCTGTGTTTAAAAATTTTAAGCAAAAATATAAAAAAATTTCTAATATTTCTTTGGAAAGTCCCTAACAGCGGAGGAATAATCTTACCTGCTATTTCTGTGGTTCCAGTGGTTGTCGATCTGTTGTTGATATTCAGTTTAGCAAATGTTCCAAATGCCGCAGGGGACATCACGCCCTGTAAAAAGAACAATCATTTATTTCCCGATTCATCTCCTTATGTGAGAAATGCTAAACGTTTGAATTGCATATTGAAATAACACTTCTTCCTTGAAGGGACCACATAAAAGGGTCAGTTTACAGGCCCGTGGTTCAAAAGTAGCACACACTCGCTAGCTTTGCAGCTTTCTCCAGAGAATACCATGAAATCCAAACCATACCATGCTGTCATTCAAATCAAGTCGATATTGAATCCAACATTATTTCAAAGCCAAAGATACCATAGTTTCATGCCGAATATAGGAACTATAAAAATTTCGGCGGATTCAAGCTTAAGCAAATAATTTTGCATCGCCGAATTGAAGCCTTTTGGCTCTCTTTTTCATTGATTTATATCATTTTTTGAGTCAGTATGTTGACTGTTGCTGTTGAGCTAACAGTTGTTTCCTTGGAAATGCAGATAAACCGATTTACGAACGTTTTGAAAGCTGAAAACAGACGCCATCAGGAAAACGATATGATCATCATCATCCAGCTTCAAGAGCATGAAAGATGTCTTCTTGAGTGTGAAGAAGTTCAGCAGAAATTGATTCTGAAGAAAATACACTCAATAATCTGTATTAAGTAAATGCCCCTATGCGTTTAAAACAAAATAGCAACATCATTTTCGGGGAAAAACATCCTAAAAGTGATAATGCATAAGGGGCTGATCACTCCACAAACAATACTCGGCTACGTTAAGTGGTCATTGTCGCGAGCAACATAGCTGTGGTCTACACTCTTTCAGGCTTATATTCGTTTCATTTTTTTAAAGACAGCACATAAAAGAGGTTAAAAGACACTTCAGAGATCCGGTTCAAATCACAGAGGGGGCTCGACACCATATCAAATGAAGGCCATCATCTGAATTTACAGAAGAAAAATGTTGGGATCAGTGCAAAAATTCGCAAGCAGAACAATGGATTTTGAAGAGGTCCACGAAGATCAGTAACGAAATGAAACCTACCCTTTGATTTGGGAGGATGCCTTTCGCTCTACATCGCAGCAATATTGTCCCTTCTCCTCTATTAGGATTTACGTAATTTCAGTATTGGAATTGAGTTTCTAATCCGAATTAAGCAGATAAGAAGGAGAGATAATGCCCAAGAAAAATATGAGAATATCCGAGACATGAATGAAAGTCAGAGTAATTGCATTCTTTTCGGGAGAGGAATATTTCAACTGAAACTGGATTCTACTTCTTCCTTTACAACTCAGACTATCACATGTCTCGAGCAGTTTAACGAAAGCGAAATCCTGCTATGGACGAGAGTTGGATACGGCATCTACTGTACCTCGAAATTCATTATGATTGAATTATCTTGATCTTCATTATAACTCATTCTGTATACGATTTCCGTGAAATGTGGTGATATCTGAAAGTTTTTCAAAACAACGTCTTGTGATTAGATAATGGCATTTCAGATATCGTTATACCCTTACACCAGTGTCTAGTACGAAATTAAGCTTCCACTGTGATCAAAGAAATTTATTTTTTCGTGTTTCGTAGCGAATGATTCTAAGTATCAAACGATACGTAGATAAAGAGATGACTTTCACTGTCTCCTGTAAAACATTACCATACCATACCATACCATACCATACCATACCATACCATACCATACCATATCTAAACTTGATAACATCTGCAACAAAGTGGATATTCTCAAGTTTAGTCTCAAGATCCCGAGGCTTGGTTTTTCCGCGAAATCCAAATTTCGGTAGCGAGAATAACTATACCCTCCATGAAGGTACTTGAAGTAATTCTGCAGGTAGGTCCCTAATAACGAACCTCAGTCGGGGGTGACGGTAACTTTTATTAAACTGAGTGTTGTTGATGCTGCTTATTAGGCCTGCTCGGTCTTGGAGGAATGCAAGACGGAGTGCTATGCAGAAGGTACTAGGAAGAGGACTTAAGGGCTGGTAGTACTTTTGCGGAAAACATACATTCATAAACACAGCCAAAATGATCTTGTTGTGTAATTAACTCTCGCAACACCCCAATTAAATATAGTGCAGATCAGAAAAATCTCCAATAAAAACACATAACAAAAATCATATAAAAAGAGAAGAAACTCAAGAGAAAACCACAATAAACCACAAAAATAAAACAAACAAGTGAAAAATCTACGATCTTTCGCTTTCGCGAAAGATCGTAGATTTTTTCCACCACTTTTCCACCACTTGTACCATTCATATAAGCAATTATATACGGGAGCAATTTGCAGATATCGAAACCAATCGAGTGACTTTAGACAGACTTGCAGCCTCGATGAGTAGTGTTTGCTGTAAATAGTCAAATCCCGCTTTTGCACGACTTCTTTCGTGATGGCAGTAGCAGCAAATGTAGAATCAACAGATCGGACATCCATTGGAAGTGACAGACAAACTAATCTTTTCTCTCTGCTCTATCTCCAAATGTCTTGGACATTTTTCCATCTGGTGCTGGTTAATTATTTTCGAAAGAGTGAGCCTGCTTTCCAAGGAAATTTTAAAAGATCACTGAGTGGTCTTCCCTTTGTTCTCCAACTCTACTGGACAAGATCATTTCAAAGTACTTCTGCTAATAAATAACCAAATAAAATTCTCCATATTTTCATCCAAATACTAAATAATCTTAATCAGTCCCCGACAATCTGGATTCCTGTAGATGATACCAATCTTCAGAATAAATGCTGACAAGATTATGGATGGTAACTCCAGCCATAATCTTGACCTCATTCACTTTTATATAGAAAATTTTATATAGAAAATGAACAGCTTCTGACCAAATCTGTTCACAGTCCAGATTCAAACTTCACGAACCACCTGCTCCTCCTTCACTTCCTCTTTTTGTTCGTCTACTTTTATTCATTGCAATATCGTTTATGCACCATCGCTTCAATTGATTACTTCTCCTTAATCACTTGCACACAGACGGTGCCGCTGTTAAAGATTTTGCAATTTTAAGTCTTGTTTTTTATAATAAAACACAGTTAACATTTCAGATCATTTCTACTTAGATTTAAAATCATTTTACTTACCCTAGCTAATCCTAGAACTATCATAATGATGTAAACCAAGACAGGCCATTCTTCAACTGATATTGGGGTAATCAGGGTGCAAAGAGACACTGCAATTCCTGCTATTGCGTATAACCTGAAATTAAAGGGATGATATCAATTCGTTAATCGCATTGATATTGATTACATGCGATATTTTATTTATGAATTTATTTCTAAAGTCATGCACAGTAATTTACTACCAAACAGCTGTTGAAGAAAACTGAAAATTGGTGTGTCCTTAGCTGTAATGGATGCATCGCACAGCAATGATGAGATTAACGGAAAGATGAAAAGATTTCTGCGGTTCCTCGTTTTCCAGAATAGATAAAATTTGTTTCTTGTGGTCGGCATGAACAAACACTTCACATTTCAAACTGTTCTTAGTAAAGTAAAACATTTGGATAGATAGCCTGATAAGCAATTTCGTAACAAGAAAGTATACTGCACACAGTGATTAGCGACAACATTACACTACTTCATCATTCGCCAGTTCTGAGCAAGGTTTATCTTTTCTGACGAACGAAAACAATTAAAGATACGCAAAATACCAGCCAGATTAATTTTTAACAAAACTCTTGCAACTTGAAATACACGCACATATAGTCTTAGGCGTTTTATGCACAGAAATAGGTGCATATTAGTTATTTGTGTGCAACGAGTATAGGTGCGTGTGTTCCATAGAAATGTTCTTAAAACGCTTACTTTTTCTGTTGAACAAACAATCAACGATCATGGGTTCTTTGGGGTTTTCGATACCTTCGAACACGGTTTGAGAGTTATGCAAATGTGATCCTTTTAATCTCCTATAAAACAATCCCATGCCATATGAATTTGCGATTCGTGACTAGCAGAAAATGCCCCTACTATATCCAACAATTGTTAGATTGGTGGCCAAGTTGAATGCTGGGCATCCTGAGACACAGATGTTCCCAGATCAGGGAGACCTTACACAGAGATCACACCTGAAAACATCGACGCAGTACATGCCATGATCCTCGATGAACAAATACCAGCGAAAAACGTCGCAAAGACTGGAGATATCCAAGGAAGTAGGTGCGGTTATTATCCACCGAAATCTGAACATGCAGAAACCCTCAGCGAAGTGGGTCCTCAAATGTTTAAATGCCGACCAAAAGAGAAAACGTGTGCTGTAATCTCAAGGGAAATTTGGTAATTTTAAGAAATCAGGTGCATATTTTTGGTTCGTATTCTGACCCTTGATGAAACATGGCTTCGTTACTATGATCCAGAGAACATACAATGGTCTGGAGTGAAGACACCAAGGTTCTCCACGGCCAAAGACGTTTTAAACCAAAAAATCAGCAGGAAAAGTTCTTACCTTTGTGTTTTGGGATATGGATGTTATAATCCTTACAAATATCTCAAAAAAAAAAGTGAACATTACAACAGCTCTGAATGAATTGAAGAAGGTACTGAAGGGTGGATTCAGCAGAGGAAACTGAGCAGAGGCGTGTTGCTTTTCCAAAACAAGACACCTACTTATGAAACCATCAGACAGTACACAACTTGGGCTTTCAATGTCTACTTCACCCATCATATTTGCCAGAACTGGCTCCCCACCTGACGATTTCCAGTTCTCAAAATTTAAAGAAACACTTCAAAGGAACAAAATTTTGCGCAGATGATGAAGTCGTATCTGTAGATCAGGGCTGGTTTTTGCAAAAAAGGAAAGACTTTTTTCTCAAAGGATTCCAAATGGCAGCATGGTTGTGATAAATGTATGACACTTGGTAGGGAATATGTAGAAAAATGAGTAAGTTACGTGGTTCTCAATTCCTCCACGGCGATTATTATTATTATTATTATTATAAGGGAACAACATCTCTCTCTCTCTCTCTCTCTCTTGGAAGACTTTACTGACGTAATTAATACCGCCTTAGACAAAATTGCCATGGTAGTCTTTATCGATCTAACTAAAGCATTCGATATACTCACAGATCAAACCTTGTTAGAAAAGCTGAGGCATTTTGGAATAGACGGGCCACTGCACAGGTGATTTACAAACTACCTCCAAAATAGAAAGCATATCACACGTATCTGATCAAACTGAAGCAGAGAGCTACCAGTAACCTGTGGAGGACCACAGGGAGCTGTACTCTCCCCAAATCTATTCAATATTTACACACGATATTAATCAGCTACCTCTGAAAGGTAAGATATTCCAATACGCAGACGATACAGCAATAATATCCATCCATAATAACGCAAGCATAGCCCAAACAAATATGCAACATGACATAAATCTGATCACAGACTGGCTCACGAAAAACACCATACACCTAAACTCAGAAAAGACAAAATTAATGATATTCAGAAATCTACTGACTCGACCAGTTGATAACAAATATATAACCATCCAACATCCACTTTCCAACATAAAAATTACACAAAACAGCAAAACCACTACAATCACTCAGGTTGAAACAATACGATACCTTGGAATTTACTTCGCTGCAGATATGAAATGGAATAGCCACATAAACACAACAAACTCCGAACAATAAGTAGCAAACTCTACAGTTTAAAAGACATAGTTCCCACACTCCTAAAAACAATAATATACAAAGCAAAATATACTAAGATACGCTATAAAAACGTATGCTTTTTGTGCACCCTACAAACTAAATAGATTAATGTCGCTACAGTACAAAATGATAAAACTGATCTTTTGGGAACAAAGAAACAATAACGACTTTATATACACTGCAATGTCAGAACACGAAATACACAGCAAAACATTTATACCATTATGCAGCTTTGCTAAAACATTATTTCGATACCAACTACAGGACAGTCAGAAATACATACCATATAACAAGACCTCAGACAACTAATTATATCACATATAAATAATCACTACGGAAAGGCCACGCGAAACTTTTACATCCCAGACATGATAAACAAATTACCTTTTGAATACAGAAACCTTACAAACTACAATAGCCTGAAAAGAGCTCTAAGGACATACTACGAACAAGAAACACGCACCCAGAATACCATACAAACTTAATGAAACACAATATATTCGTTCAGGCTTCCAGTTTAGCGTCGCATCAATACATTCCACGTTATTGTGTGTGTGTGTGTGTGTGTGTGTGTGTGTGTGTGTGTGTGTGTGTGTGTGTGTGTGTGTGTGTGTGTGTGTGTGTGTGTGTGTGTGTGTGTGTGTGTGTGTGTGTGTGTGTGTGTGTGTGTGTGTGTGTGTGTGTGTGTGTGTGCGTGCGTGCGTGCGTGCGTGCGTGCGTGCGTGCGTGCGTGCGTGCGTGCGTGCGTGCGTGCGTGCGTGCGAATTTCTCAATCAACGGCTGCTGTGGAAATCAAGTCAATTAAACATAGATTTTATTTCATTGCTTCCCAACACAGCAAATAAACCAATGAATAATAACTGGTGTCATCCTCAGATAAGCTCACAAATAAGCTTCGACGACGAAAGCTGAGAAAATACGTCTCATCTCATCCAAAATAAAATAAAAAAAATAATAAAAATAAAAAATAAATAAATGTATCACATGTAAACAAATGTATGTAATGTTGTATCATATGTTATAAATTATTATAATTATTATTGCGAAAAAAAATTATTATTATTATTATTATCAGAATACATGAATGTATCAAATGTAAACAAATGTAAGTAATGTTGTATCATACGTGATCAAAACTATGTAATGTAAGTATCATATATAATAAATTATTATTATTAATAAAAAAATATAAAAATAAAAATAAAAATAAAAAAATTATATGACACTTCCAGGTAGTCCAAAGCCTCATCGAGGGAGAGTGCACCAATAGCATCGAATTCAACTCCCCCCAACTACTAACCGCGCTCAAACTTGCTTAACGTTTTGCGAGAGCCATTAGTAGCAGAGGCTCTACCAATTGACCAACCTTTTCACAAAATATTCAGCACATCCTCGTAAGATTTAAAACGTTTGGGAGGCACAGATGGGAAGCAGAATATAGGATGGTGTGGAGATATCTTAGAGGACATAGAGGAAATGAGGGATCTGTGATGTTGGTAGATAAGGACCTGAAATACTGAAGACATTTTGCCAAAATGCGCACAGCGCACTGCCAGTGATGGGAGAACACTGAAATGTAGGCATAAAGATGCAATGACTCCATTCTATAAAGCTTTATTCAGACCGCATATCGATTAATGTGTATAGATTTCGTTACTTAGTTTTGAAAAGGATGAAGATATGTTGTAGATGATTCAGAGCCGATTGACTAAGGTGGTTTCTAGTCGTTGGAATGTTAAGCATGAAGACAGATTGAGGGATTGCCATTGTAGAGTGTTTGGTGGATAGAATGACGGGATGGAAACGTCATCGAGACATATTATAAAGTTATTATGAGGTATTTATCGGATTAATGAGTATCAGATTTTTCATAGAATGGGTGGAAACAGGAGAGAACACGAGGCCATCCCTGGACGCAGTATAAAAAGGTCGTGAGCAAATGGGCAAGAACTGTTTTTTTTTTTTTATGGTGAGTTGAGAGTGGTTGGAATGCGTTGAAAGTGCAGGCAGTGCGAAGACGATGAGTATATTCAAGCCACTGTATGATGAGCGCTGTGTGTGTAATGGAGGATCTCCCAATATCAGTTGTTAACTGCAGGGAAGTCTACTACTGTAGACCTCCCTGCAGTCAACAACTGATATTGGGAGGTCACAGACCACCGCCGCATTGCGAATTTCATTGTAGAGTGAATCCCTGCCGGTTTTATCACTTGCAGAATGTAATGGCCAAATGATGTTTTAAGTAGTCATATGTGTGTGTGTGTGTGTGTGTGTGTGTGTGTGTGTGTGTGTGTGTGTGTGTGTGTGTGTGTGTGTGTGTGTGTGTGTGTGTGTGTGTGTGTGTGTGTGTGTGTGTGTGTGTGTGTGTGTGTGTGTGTGTGTGTGTAAATGACGTAAATAAAGGAATAATTTACGTCAGGTACACACAAGAAATATTTAGAATAATTTTCGGAAAAACGGAAAAATTATTCCGAATCGCGTGGCTTAAAGGAAGACGCCGACCTGTTCAGCCATGTTTCATCCAATTGTAAGTATTTGTTCTTTTTCTTTTAGGATGTATAAGAAGACATAAAATTAACTGCTCTTTGTTCTGGATGCTCATCAGAACTTTCCGCCCTTCCCCTCGTATAAATGGGTGCTGGTTATAATCGAAAAGCATCGTATAAGGGGATCGTCGAAAAGCCAACGTCATAAGCTGGTATTACTTCTTGCGTTGTTGTTAAATTAAAACATAATCACTAAAGGTTTTTGGTTACGTCAGTTTTAAAAAAATAATAATAATAAATAAATAAAATGTAATAAATAACATTTTCGGCATAATGTCTTTCTCACAACAAACAAAAGAAGTTAGCTGTTAGAAGAACCCCAAAGAGCAGGGAGCAATATTTATCGCAACAAACTATAAACGAAAAAAAGTAGTTTGACTTGCTGCATTTAATCTGCTGCTAATGGAAAGACCTTTTTCTGAACTGTGTATAACTTACATCCGTTCAATCAAATAGAAAATTCTAAATCCCTCTCTCATTCAAAAAATATAAAATAAAAAATAATAATCTTTGTACTGTTTCAGAAAAAAAAAAATAACATTTACAAAATGCATTCCAAATTTAAAGGGCAATTCAAAATGGTCACAATTAAAATATACACGTAACCCTAGTATAACGCGGTCTACAAATTGCAGTAACCCTTTATCTTTTCATATGTTTTTCATGGCGCGACTTAAAAATCAAATTTTATCTTCGTTAAATTTGTGTTCTGCCTGTATCCCGCATGTAATTATAAGTAGCGAATTTATATTAGGGGAAATACCCTTTAGCACGCATGTACGTCAATTGTTTACCGTATGAAGTGTTTATTGTTGAAAATTGTCCTCGTTTCTGCCAGAAAAGTACATTAAAAATCATAAGTGTGTTCATCTCAAGCTGAGCACTTTATTTTCTGGTGAGTTACATGCAATATGTAATGCTTGCTTTTTTGTGTAAAAAATTATTTTTATAGTAATGGCCACAAACTGCAACGAAAGGGAAAAACCAACATTGAAAACAAAATTAATTTTCCTCGAAGAAAAAAATTCAAAATCATGGATCGGTTAAAAAATGGAGAAAAACCAGGAGTTTTTGTAGGAACTTTGAATTTAAATGAATCAACAATTCGAACAATCAAACAAAATGAACATAAAATCCAATAAAGTGTTTACTGCTGGGTCAACGATAAGTGCAAAGCGCGTTACTCGTGCACGCGATATTCTAATGACAAAATGGAGAAATCTCTAATGATTTGGATAGAAGATTGCACCTCAAAAGAAAATTCCTATGGATGGAAATCTTATTAAACAAAAAGCTCTCAAAGTTCATAAACATTTATAGCGCAAAAAAAATGCAAAAACGCAATTATATTTCGAAAAATGGAAGATCAGCTCTTGGATTCAAAGTTTCCAAAGATAGAATTACTTCACTGTTTTGCAGTAATGCATCAGGTGATTACATGACAAACCCAATGTTCATTAATCAACCCTCAAACCCTCGTGTTAAGAAAGGTTAAAATATGCACTATTTTATTTTGCCTAAAACATTTCTGCAATTATGTGCAACGAAGTTTAAGTACAATTTGTAATTTTTATACTTTTATACTACGTATTTGTTTCATAGTTTATATGTTTTCTTAACTTACATGAATTACCTGAATTAAATAAAAATATATTTATGATGGATTTGTCATTGTTGTTTATATAATTAAAAAAAAAAAAAAAAACGATTCCAGAACATAACCCTACTTTTTCTATGTGATCTGAGGCTCGCATAACGCGATTTATATAACGCGGCATTTCTGCGGAACCTAACATCCGCGTTATACGAGGGTTACCTATACTAGTGTGTGTGTGTGTGTGGTAAGCAGATGATAATGCCCACTCTGCTAGGTTCTAGAGTTAGAGGAAAAAAAAAAAAATTCCAGATAATTTTAAAGATAACTAAAATGATAAGTTATGGTTCTCTTTATTTCTGCGATGTTTTCTTTTTTCTGGCTATCTCATCAAGAAGTTATTCGGTGTTCTTTTTTCTTCCCTCACTTCCAAGCTTAGAGTATAAACAAATATCTTTTTTGAGCATTCTACTTTCATAAAAGCTGATTTTTAGAGTATACTGCTTAAAAACATCTCGATGGATGCATAAACCACTGTAATCACTATACAGAAATAGGTCTTTTTCTTCTTCTTCTCCTTTCGTGTAGCTGAAATGGTGGCGAGATTGCTCCGGATTGTTGGCACTTGAATGAATCCATATGATTTATCATACGTTAGGAGAAGAAAAAAACGAAAACTTTTAAATACAGCGCCTTTTTAAAAGGAAAAGGAAAAATGTCACAAGCCAAGAAATTGTATCGATTATTATAGATTATAAATTACATAGAAATAGTGGATATTAAAGATCCAATATTATTTCAAAGCCGAATGTTTGAAGAAACCATGAAGGTTTCCAAAATCTGACCCGAGAGCTTAGGAGAATACAATCCTCGTGAGCTCTCAGGTTATTTTAATTGTTATTTTAAGTAGTGTAAGCTAAGGCATCGGGTTTGAGTTGACTTGCGCTACTTAAAATAACACGGCCACTGCCAAGCTTTTATATATATATGCCTTTGATAAGATGAAATATTTTCATATGATCAAAACGTTAATTACTGTTCATAAATTTTTACTACTTCTGTTGTTTCCGAAGACAATGAAAATGTCCCTATAACGTTAAGGACTTTCCAATTTCAACAGGGGTACTGCACAAGCCAGAAAAACATGACTTTTTTTTATCACTAAATACATTTGTGTATGTACTATATTTAGTGTAACTAAAGACAACTCAACGACACACTTAATGGAACACTCCGCTCCCCCAGACTATGCTGATGCATGCAAATAGAGCAGATTTATTGTGGCAATAAGCAGAGAAACTACAAGTAACTAAACACATTTCTCTAACAGTTGCTTTCAAATTTCAGTTCCAGAAATATATGTAACAGCTGTTTATAATAGCCATTGGGTACATAAAGCACTCAATTTATGAAAAGCGAAATGAATATCACTCGAAATCAGTTTGATGTCATCCAGCCTCTTAAATGCTAATTGCGTTTAATGTCTGGATGGAACTAAAGCTTTGTGAAAATGCGACCACTCGACCTGGAAACATACGTATGCTAAAAGCTAGTTCCCACCAGGGAATAAGGGAACGGCAGAGACACCCAGGTGCGAACGAGACGTGTTAATACAATTTCCATATGGAACGCATGAAGGTCAAATGAACAATAGTATAGCCAGGCTTACGAGCGGCGTTTTTGTGAGACACCGGAAGGGTTTACACTTCTTGGTGAGATTAGATTATCATTGGCAAATACTAGAGTGAGACACGGATAATTTTAATTTTGATACGATTTTTAAATACATCCATATAATACGCACAGAATTTGGAAAAACTAATAACTTGAAATTATAATTTTTCCGGAATGAATGAAAGAAAGGCTGAAATAACACGTTTTACTTTATACACAAGTTCCAATCTCCTGTTTTTCCTTAGGAATTGTATTAGCGCATCATCATAAAATGAAGTTTTTTCCTTCAGTTCCATCACCAATGTCTTGTCAGTAGCGAATAAGCTGAGGCCACACAGCCTTTCTTCAGATTGTCTTTTCTATAACACGCAGGATCGGCTTTACCGACGGTGCAATATGTGCATTTGCACGAGGCGAGAAATATTTTTGAGGTGCAAAATTGACCTAAACTATACGAAACATGAATCATAAACAAGTCGTTTATTCCTTCTCTGTTGAAACCAGACTTCAGGATGTGGTAACTTCATTGTAATGTATATTTCTTAAAAATCATAATCATTTAAAATTGCGTTTAATATCGCACTGTCAGTGTTGATTCCAGACGACAATAGCAGAACACTTCCTATCTTGCATTTATCTTCTATTTCATTGTTAGCCGTGAGTTGACCTAGACCTGAGGTTAAATCTCATTTAATCAATGAGACCAAACGATCATTATGAGATCAAAGAGTAACCAATTAAAGAAATAGAATCAAAATACATAAATACAGTTGTGTAGTGATTGTTAATAATACTTTTTTGATACAGTTATTAGGATTTGACTTTTAAAATAATTTTAACATTCCAGTATGTCTGATAAAAGAAGGAAAAAAAACTATCAGGCGCAGAATATCGCTGACGAAAATCGGAAAAAGAACGCGATAGCCAGAAACAATATCTAAAAACTGAAACAGCTAATTCAAGAGAAAATAAGCGAAAGGACCAAAACCAAAATGTCTGAGTTCATGGCAAGTTTTCTAAATGCGTTCCCAGTAATTAGGAGGGCAAAATATGCTACTACACGGGGTGACAAAGTTCGTACGGCTTGCCTGCCCTGATAACACGCGTGTATTCTCTTCGTAGCCGAAAGAGAATGCTCGACTCTAGCAATCGAGCTCGGAATCGACAAGAGGAGTTCTGTTAACTTATAAATTTCCTTGAATGCAACCTGAAGTTGATTTTCTTTCAAAAGTTTTAATAGGTTTTTCATCAGAAGGAAAGAGTACTTTTAATTCATTTTTCAAGCGAATGTGCTCAAAACCTGGGATAAAATCCATTAAGTTTTTTTTTTTAAATAACATCAGAAAACGATTATGCTCCGATTATTGTTATGCGACCTTTTAATGCTTTTCATCTAATTTCTGTGCCAGTAATAATAATATACAGCATTGTTCTTCATAGATTTCTGTATCATTATCATTACAACTGGGATTAACTGCCTTTTGTATTTCTTCTCGTTTTTAGTCCGCACTAGATTGTATACAGATATTGGTTTGTTTGGTACCTTCCTTCCTTTTCTGTTACTATGTATACATATCTTTACATTGACTTGGTTTAGTTGTTCATCAAGTTCCTCTTCTTTATGTGCGGTGCTCCTTATATTCCAATATGCGATTTTTATTATATGTTCTTCATCCAGTTTCGTTTACTTTTTCCTGAATCATTCTCTTTTCCCCTGACAGTCTGGGTTTTCTTTGGCCGAAACTTGAAAGTGTATGAAATTCCCCCAAGACAGGTTACTAGCCTTTTTGCTGAAAAAAAAAAAGTCTAATGATAGGGTTACTACCTAATACCTGTGGACAGGCAGTTCTAACAGCATTTGCTCTGTTAGGATTATACCTTCCATCAGTGCCGTACCGAGGGCGTGGCGAAAGACACGCCCGTCACGGGCGCAACTAGGGTTGGTGCGCAAAATGTAAAAAATGTAAAAAATAAAAATAAATAGATGGATATAAAAGTCCACTATTTTACATTGTATTTTTAAATTTCGGCAATACGCCGCTTTAGACACACAAATTCTGCAGCTCATTTTGATGGGGTCAATAGTAAGTATTTAATATATTGCATTTAGTAAGATTTAACTAAATGCAATTAGTTAATAAATAAATAAGTAGTAAATAAATGCTTGTTACACTTAAATTTTTCAAAATTTTTGTCGTTTTTGGGTTAGGAGGCGCAAGTTAGACACTTGCCACAGGCGCTTCATACCCTCGTTTCTGTACTGCCTCCCATACTCCAGAATGGACCAGTAGAAGATGAGGTTATATATTGGGCTTCACTTCTCTTCACATCCCCATGAATGTATGTATATTCACATGGAGAATCTGCAAGCTACTCTGAAATCCATTAATGTTTATCTAGATAAAAGAAAGCAATGTTTTAGTGTCATTTATAAATCTAAGAAATAGTCTTAATTTCTTAAGTCTTAATTTCTCAAAGGTCGCTTCCGCCGTCTCATTTCTGAGTAAAGAGAATTAAAGATTCTTGTGCTAGGAATGAGAAATGCCACTCCAGGATACTTTTATCCTGACGTACCTGGAAAATTAGACCATCGTGCCTGACAATATAGTGCAGGTTAATGAGGTCAGTTAACTGCAGTGTGATTAAACACGAAGGTATTCTGTTGTGTAGATTGTACAATTTGCCAAGGATATTTTTGTATGCTCCACCTCAAGTTCAAATTCCACACCGAATTCTTCAGTATACCAGTGCATAATATAGTCCGCAAAAATGTGAGATGCTACGAATTCAATATTACGCTTTCTATACAATGTGTACCTTAATTTGGTTGTAACAGCTGGGATATGGGTTTTCCATTTTGGATTATGATCTGCGTGTATGCCCAGATACTGATAGCCACAGACTCATTGAGTAGCTTCGCAAATGCAATCACTTCTGATGGCGCAGTAAGTGGTACGATGTTTAATTGGCAGAACTTAATATCTGCCCTTCAGTTCAAATAGGATAAACTGAGTTTTCTGAATGCTCATTTCGAAGTTAGAACCAAGGTCTGGTCTTTCAGCAAAAGAAAGAACATCGTCGATACCAACTAAGGTACGGAAGTTATTGTTCCCAACAATAATAAAAATAAACATGAATTATTTCTGAAATTAATTCTGCTGCTGAATAATATTCCAAATTCACTAAATAATTCGTAATTGCTCGCTAAATAGTAATAAATAAACATTAATTATAAACATACGAAAGCATTTTAATAATAATTAGCAGTTTTACAAATACTGTCATAAGTGGAAGAAGACAATTAATTCTAGTTACCAATGAGAAGGAAAGATTGTTGCTAGAATTCCACCAGGAAGCTGAACGCAGAAATACAACACAAGTAGGAATGTTACTCGATGTCTATACTGGTAGCCCTTTTCATCCAAAGCTCTTCTTCTTTCTTCTGCAAACTGTTTGAAATAATAAAAAAAATAATAATAATAATAATAATAATAATAATAATAATAATAATAATAATAATAATAATGAAACATTTTGGTTTGTTAACGAACTTAAACATTCGAGATCTAAAATATTATACTATCTGCTTAGTAGAGAGTTAGAGTTCTTTTGGCTAAGACAACCGCTTGAAGCTGTTTCAGCATTACTTCCACTAGACCACAGAATTTGCGATGAGGTCCTCTGGACCAACTACCAGAATAATGTCCAGGGCGTAAGCCACTGAACGACGCAATGTTTTCAACAGGCAGGTGTCGCGTCCCCAATGATCCCACAAATGTACGTTGGGATTCAACGCAGGAGAATTCGGTGGCCAGAGGAGCACAGGAAATTCTTGCTCATGCTCTTCGAAACAATTGCAGAATGCGAGCCCTGTGAGATGGGGAATTGTCTTCCTGAAAGTGTCTAGATCCCTCTGGTCACATTATAGGATAATCCTCAGGTACGAATTACGGCTAAGGGTGTGTTCAATCGGCTGGAGCGGGCCCAGTGACACCACGCCAACACTCCTCATACCAAGATACTGTCACCACAGATACGTCTCCAGACAATGCCATCTGGATAATTGAAAACAAGCTGGGTGGTCAGAATGAGTTGGCTCACAAGCTTATAAACAAACACATAATTTAGATATTTGCTACTTTGAAAGAATGCATTCTTATAGCTGATCTGTTCCTTGCATGGAAAAGATGATTTTTTTGTCCTTACTCCCACATAGGAGATGTCACAAGATCTGTAACAAAATTATTCGAATAAAGAAAATGAATAAGGAGCGTCATCAGCAAAACTATGATGTTAACAAAGAGAAAGGGAAGGAGGAAGCTGGATTATTTTCTCCACGTCTCATCATGGGATTGCCCACTTGAGTTGCTCCAAATCTTACGATGCGATTACAACCAACTCAATTCGACAATTCTTCTCATGAATTTCTTCAAATGGAATCAGAGTCTGTGTACAAAGGGAAATGAAAGTGATCTAATGCAGAGTCCATTCTAATCACTGCTTATGAGTCTCCAAGCAATAAAAAATCTCGTTATTGATCGCGTTAGAAACAGAAGAGAGAGAGCGAGGGCAATGGGATGATAGTTTTGAAGGCTTACTTTTATCTTTCGTTTTTCGGGAACGTCAGAAAGATGATCATCCAAGCTCTTTGGTAGATAAACGATGAGTGTCCTTATTGATATGAGCGATAGAGAGGGAGTGTTAATTTGTGTGCGCAAGATTGGAAATCAGCTGAAGGACACCACATAAACTCTAACAGCGTAATACTATTACATGGAAATGAGCATGTTACTGATGCCGTTCTCAGGACAGTTTAGAGGAAGCATGCCCTGTGTATTTTTGTGGAATGGTGTGGACATGATTCACCTTCTTTATCTAAATAACAGTTAGAGAGAAAAAATTGGTACCAACTGGAGGAGAGAAGTTGAATTATGGAAGGCCACAAATTTAGTCAACAGGAACCAGAAGTATTAACCGCTAACTGAACAGAAAACAAGCAGGAGAATTGGGTCTTTGGCAGTAGTATACCAGACACTAATGATAAGATTAAGATCAAGATAAGATAAGGAATCATGACCTGTTGGCTGATAAGATCAGTCAGTGACGTTATTTTGTGTGATGCTGTGCATGACGTCATTGGTTTGAAAAGTTTGGAACTTCCCTGTGGGCACATGTCAGCTCATGTATTTTTGTTTGCGTATGGGACTGTGGGTGATGGTTGGAGATAAGGACTCGTGTCGTGATTGGCGGGACACTTTAAACCACACAGGGGTAGGGTGAATGGGGGAAGCGACATAAGTGTCCTGGATGTGTTGTTATCAGATGTAGATAAGTGACATAATTTGTTACTTGTAAATAAGTGACGTTATTGATTTGAATGAAAAGGGAAGATATATATTAGTGGATAAGGATTCGTGTGTGATTTGTGGGACACTTTAAACCAAATAGGAGTATGGTAGGGGAAGCAATGTCAAGGATGTGTGTTGTTAGGACATGTAGATAAGTAAATGGTTTGCATATGGGATTGTGGGTGATGGTTAGAGATAAGATAGAGTATGGAATATTTGAAATTTCGCTGGAGGCCTATCTGTCAGTGACATCCTGTTGTGTGCTTGTTTCGCGTATTGAATTGTGGATGATGGTTATAGATAAGGAATCGTGACGTTTTGTGTTTGGAAATTTCTGGGGAACATAAGTGTCAGTGACATCACATAGTGTGTTTTTGTTCACGTATGGGATTGTGAGTGATGATTAGAGATAAGAGTATTGAATCTTGGGATTATATTAGCACTTCTCTCAGTGCAATTGTGCTGATTTGTTTACCTCTTAAAGTTCTTCCTTCAACTAGTGGTGGAAAGAAGCTACTCTTAAATAGTTAAATATTGTTTCATTTCAAAACATATTTTGGTCAATTGCAAGTGTTAAAACTAATTTTTATTGTAGGCATAATATTGTGATACTTTAATTATTTTGTGTCAAAAAACTGTTAAATAGCATGCAGAAAACACAAAATAAACTGAATAAAACGTCAAACTTAGTATGACTTCTATTTTGATAAATAAAACCGGTGCAGGGGGGATGACAGTGTTTTCTCTTGTCAGGTGGGGCTCAGAGGTAAAAAGTTTGAGAACCTCTGCTCTAATGTGTTAATAGAAGCTTTTCATTTGATTCTCTTAAACTGAGTTTAAATTAAGTTTGATGTTAGTTTCTTCCATGAAAAGAAACATTTTGTTTTGGGTTAAGTAAATAGATTTCTTACACAAATGAATCTTCTCAATTTCAATTTCCTTCTTTCTAGCTATTGTCGTAATAACAGCAATTAATTTCTTTATTTATATTCTAGATTATTATGTCACTTTCTTTCGTATTTTGAAACCTTCTGGTAATATATCGATCTTCAATAGTGTAGACAGTGTGCAAGACTGTGTCCTTTCTATTTACAGAAAATGAATACAAATTATGATATACGTAAGTATATGACTATGGATTCAAAAATAAGTTGTAAGCATGTATTAACGACTAATCCAAATATAATTTTTCTTACATTTCTTTGGCTCTAAATGACAAATGAGATATTCATATTGAAAGTCATGTGATGAGTATTTTTCTGTATTCAAACTGTTCCAGGATATCATTAAAATTATTTTAGAGTTCATACATTTATGCACTTCTACATTTTTCTCTCTGGTTGCCTAAGGCAGCGTTTTCCAAACTATGTTTCGCGAAACACTGGTGTCCCGCGGAAAGTGAGTAAGTGTTCCGTGAAAAATTATCAAATTAATATGAACCTGGAATGGTTTTAAATGCTGCAACAAGTTCAAACATGTTTGAAAATCAGGCACTCCTCACTCTGACTGTGGACGTGATGACCTTGACTCAGCTACTGACTAACAGCCGCTCGTGCTTGTCTATGCCTCCGAGAGTGATGAAGTAAGGAGATATCTATTCTATTCTAAGAAACCTGTAGTTACAACCAAGGTCAATGTGATACGATGCTGCCAGACACTCCTCTAGTTTGTGCTGTCGCATTTTTACGATGCGATAGTGTGCGATGTGAGATCAAAAATACTCGACTCTAACCAAGGTGTTCCGTCCTGTCCTTGGAAAAGTTTGAGAAACCCTGGTCTAGGGTATGAAGTTTACAATCCTTCACTACGTTTTGTCTCTGATTCTGCACTAAATGCGATGCAGTTGATTTTTTATGATGTGGAATTACTGCCAAAGCAGTAATAGTCATGGTCTATTGCGTGTCTCTCAACAATATGTGTTTGCAATTAACTGATTTTCTTGCACTGTCCAGGAAGAGAATGATTCACCATACTTTTTCTGAAGGTATGGTGAATGTCATGTGTACTTCTCAACTGGGATAAGTAAAAGCAGTGTGAGGGGTGTGAGGTAGGAACCGTGGGTGTGAGGTAGGAAGAAAGGTAGGTAGAAAGGGGTGTGAGGTAGGAACCGTGGCACAATTGGTTGGACAGTATGAAGCAAATTAAGATTGTATAGGGATTCGTGGCATGACTGTTGGGAAACTCTAAATTAAATAGGGGTAGTGCAAATGGGGGAAGCGATGTCAGTGTCATGGGTGTGTGTGTGTTGTTATCAGATGTAGATAAGTGAATGGTTTTCATATGGTATTGTGGGTGATGGTTAGAGATAAGATAGAGTATGGAATGTTTGGAAATTCGCTTGGATCCCATCTGTCAGCGACATCCTGCTGTGTGTTTGGTTCACGTAGGCATTGTAGGTGATGGTCAGAGATAAGGAATTGTGACGTTATGAGTTTGGAAATTTCAAGGGAACATATGTATCAGTGACATCACGTAGTGGGTGATGGTTAGAGATAAGACAGAGTATTGATGCGTGGAATTTCTCAGAGTGACGCACGTCTGTCATCGACGTCAAGTTGTGTTTTCGTTTGTTTATAGTCGGCAGTGTGAATTTTCCAATATAGGTTTGCGGTATTTCATTCCTGTTATTGAGTATGAGAATTTTAGTTTAGAGTGAAGAGATAGCGGCAGCATTTAGACCTTTTCTGAATAATTAATTATAGGCTATCATTGCTGTGTCCCCCTCAAACATACACACACACACATTTTTCTTGTCAATAGATGAGTATGGGAATTTTTAGTTTAGAGTCAAGAGATGTTGGCAGCATGTAGACATTTTGTGAATAATTAATTATAGGCTATTCTTGCTGTCCGTCAAACATACACTTTTTTTCCGTTTCTCAAACACCTTTTAATCATATACAGTCATCCCTTGACTTACGTCCATTCGAGTTACATCCTTTCGAAGATATATCCGTGATTCCATAAGGGAATAAACAACATTTTCGGCCATGTATAGAGAATCTGAACAAAAACGCATACCCATTAGCACTTTGACTATAATCACTAAGGCACTAAGTCTCTTCAACATGTTGAAGGAGAAAGCAGAACCCGATTATGACTATGAATTCAAACCTTCTTCTGGTTGGTGCATGAAATTCAAGCAGAGTTTTGTGCTGCATAGTATAAAAATCTTTGGGAATCTGCAAGTGCTAAGAAGGCTGTCAAGTAGTTTGTTGGAAAAGTGGATAAAATTATTATGGAGGAAAATTATTTGCCAGAGCAAATATTTAATATGGATGAGATCTCCTTGTTTTGGAAAGGAAATGGCCGAGTGGACATTCATGCACAAAGAGCTAAAATCTATGCCTAGTTTCAAAGCTCTTCATGGTATTACGATTATGTTACAGGTAATGTTGCTGGATATAAACTGAAACCATTTGTGATATGGCACAGTGAGAATCCACGAATCTTCAAAAACATTAGGAAGCATACTCCCAGTTCATTATCGAAGCAATAAGAAGTCATGGATGACTCAAAAATTGTTTGGGGATGCCTTAATCAACTGTTATGTGAATGAAATAAAAAGTGATTGTGTGAAAGAGAAGGTAGAATTTAAAATTTTATTAATTCTAGATAATGCTCCAGGTCATCCATCTTATACATCTTAGCAGTGATCTTCACCAAGGTCAAGGTCATGTTTCTCCCTCCAAACAATACTTCACTGATCCAACCAATGGATCAGAGCGTTCTTGTAATGTTTAAGAATCATTATCTATGGAGAACTTTTTCACTAGCCATTTCTGCAATTGAAGGAAATGACTGGATTCTCATGCAATTCTGGAAAAAATTCAATATTTATCATGCTATTAAAACTATTGCTGTACCTTGGGACTAAGTGACCTCTCAATGTATAGTGGCATATGGAAAACGACATTAAAAAGGTTTGTGCATGATTTTGGAAGTTTGTAATAGTGGGCCTAGCAAGCAATCTGAATCTCAAAGTGAATGATGACGACATTATTCAACTCATAGGAAGTTCCCCTGAAGAGTTGACGAATGAAGAATTGGTCGCACTAGAGGAACAACGTGTTGCAGAAGAGGAAAAACGAGAAACGTAAGAGGGAATAGAGAAACAAGGAGAGGCAGTTAAACAATTCACAGTGAAGAGTCTTGAAGAAATGTTCTCTGCAGTTAGCGATGTTCTCAAAATGATTGAAGACATGGACCTTAATGTTGAATGCTACTTATTAGTAGAAACGAAAGTACATGATGTGTTTGCTTGCTACGAACAAATTTATGAAGAAAAGAAGAAGAGGAATAAGCAAAGTACACTGGAATAGTGGCAGTAACACACAGTACAGTTTTATAATAAGATTTAAAAATTAAAATGACAGTATACTTATTAGAGTTGAGTCTCCAACCCTTATAACTCTGTTGATTTAATGTATCGACTTACGTCCTGCCAGATGGAACGGAACCCAGACATGTCGAGGGTTGATTGTATTAATAACTTACACATGAAAAGTCACTAATATATCCCATGGTGATAATCTCTCTAATGTATGTACCCTATGATTATTCTTATGAAAACCTATTCAGTATTAGACTTAGAATAGTGCTTATCAAAACGTACGAGCCATGTTCATTTGTAATTATAAATATCACTTGCTATGTTTAAGTTACACAAAAAAGATTAACTTACTTTGTTTTCCAGAATGGGTCATCTTGGAACTAACGAGGTTTAGAATGCAATAGATATTCCAAATTTGTTGAATTATAACCATATATTCACAGCACAAAACACACAAACGCAAGGTCTGGAAATGCAGTTGACTCTTTTTCCTTACAGATTGCCGTGTGTATCGTTTATTTCCTTCGCTCATGGCTATGTTTTTCCCATGTTTCTGGAAGTTCTCTAGTTAGTGACTAATGGGAAGAAAAGTAAACTCAACGCTTGCCTATTCTGTTAACTTCACAATGCAGTGGGGAACTTTGTACTGAGACTTGGTATTTGCACTCATAATTTTTTTTCAATGTGATTGATTGCATTTCTCTCTACGTTTAAAAATTCAAAATATGCTTTTCAAAACAAGTTTAACTATGATTTTACAGGAGAAGCAAGAGATTTTCGATCAAATATGAGCAAATGCAGAGAATGAATGCTGTCAACTCTCTTCTTTGACTCATTTCCATTAGGTCTAATTGACTATTGTCCTCTCGGCGTGGCATCTATTTCACAGTAGGGATATTTATATATATTTTAACACGTTTATAATATTACATATTTTTTTCAACACAAATAAATAATCATTTATTCTCATTTCAATTGAATATTAGGTTTAGTACTTTAATTTTCAACTTAATTCCTCTGTTACAATTTCATAGATTATACTTCAGATTCCGTATTTATTTGCAATGTACTGCGAGAGTTTGTACTAAGATTTGGTATTTGCACTCGTAATTTTTTTTTAAACTGATTGTTTTCTCTATTTTACTTTTAAAATTCAATTTAACTACATATTGTAACCAGAATGCTGAGCAAAACAAATAAATAAAAAAATAAATTGTGTGTGAATTTATTTTTCCTCCACTGTAGATTTTTCATTTACGTTTGCTTTAAGATGTCTCATTTCTGATTGCAATTTTCTCATGCACATGTGTGACATCCTGTATTTGGGTTTGGAACTCTTTGTTAGCGATTTCTTATTAGATAATTTTTTGTCAAGACAAATAAATAGTTATTGCTTATTATTTAAAATGAATATTAGCTATCTAGCATACTTTTTTAATTTCTACGTTACAAAATTTCAAACATTACAAAGTTCCAAACATTTAAAATTTTATGTACTCTTTCCTTGAGGTTTCTGTCAGTTCCTTCGTGTCTGTCCTTCGCACAGAGACTCAAGCTATGTTTTTTCCCATGAGGTGAGCCTAATACTCAATATGTTTTTTCATGGCTAATATCCACTAACGATCAGAAAATTCGCATTTCTCAATGCAGAGATTTTGATATGGTTCAATATTGTTTTTTTCAAACTGATTAATTGTTTTTCTCTATTTTACTTTTAAATTCAGTTTGCTGGTGTGTATAATGTTCATTTGATTTTTATCTTACATTTTGATATCATATGGCAAACCTTATCTCTGTGGCTCGAATGGTATTCTATATTATTTATTCTTATTATGTTAAGTCACATTTTTTAAACTTTTATCATGTACAAATGTGTGAAAAGAAAAGTAAATGTAACTTATTTTGAAAGCAGCATAAAAGTTTTCTATTTCTTCTTGTTGCACTGTATGAATATTAATTTATTCCGTCTTCTCACTCCCCAAAACTTGTATTTGTGTTATCTGCACAGTACGATACTCTTTTGTTTTCTATACCAAACTTGATTAGTTTTATTATCATGATGGGTTAAAATATCTTCTGTGTCTCTGTAAAATAACCAAATTCTAACAGTCATGCTGTTAGAATTACGTATGAGTATTTTCCTTTAGTCTGGTGGAGCTATCTATAGATATAGTAACAAAATTGTTACTTTTTAGTTCATTTGTACTTTATTCACAAAACTACAATTCTGTTATGTGGTATGGCCTCTCTTTTTAAACCCCCACACTAGAATATTATGGCTGGTGAAGTTGTGAAATAAATTTCGACTCGCAGTCAACAAGTGCCATCATCTTGTAGTCCTTAATCCTAACACTCGTATTTCATGTCTGAAATTACATTGGTTCTATGGTCGATTTTCTTGAGTTTATGGGACAAAAAACCCACTTGCCCATAACAGAGATCGACTAACTCAGAAACCAGTCGAAAAAAGGCTTACAAAAATTTCTTCTAGTCGCTGACTAGATTCAAAACCACTTCCTTCATGCAGTCAAGTGCTGTGGTGTGCAAATGCCACATCCATTAAGCTACACAGGCTTCATTAATTGCAGGACTCTCATCATCATCATCAAATTCCTGCCACATACCCTCAAGGGGTGTACAGGATATTATAGTGCTGTAAGAAAAATTTACATCATTACTAACTTCCTATGAACAATTTCATCCATATCAGTATGCTACTTGTCAAGACTCCATTATCAGATCATATATTTCTATCGTCTATGGCATTTTGTACCGTATCAATCCCCAAATATATTATCTGTTTAATTATTGTAAAAAAAATCACTATTGTGAAATTAATGCCAGGAACAGCAAAAAAAGTTGCTATCCTGTAATTAATTATTTTAGAAAATTGTCTAATGCTACCTACTGACATTTGAGTTATCTCTAAAGATTTCGTTCAATACTCGAAAAAACCCAAACTGATAATCTCAAATAGAATGTTGGTGTCATTAGAACACAGAAGGATTGCACAAAAACATCAAAAGGAAGGATGAGAGTCATGAAAAAGACACATTGAGTTTTCCACTCACCTAAACATATCATTACTACCAAAGTTTTAAATGTTTGGAACTTTCAAGGAACCTACCAAATAACGTAATTATAGGTTTTGTAATGAATAAAATACAAAATGAATTAAATAGTGACAATATTGCTACTATATTGGATGTGTCCATAAGTTTAGAATAGAAAAACCAAAAGAATTTTAACCCATCACGTTACTAAAACTCTTAACACGGGTGCAGAAAATAAAAAATATCGTACTGTGCAGTAACACAAACATAAATTTTGGGGAGTGTGAAGATGGAATAAAAAAAAATGTTCATACAAAAAAAAGAAGAAATAGGCTGTAAACTTTTATGCAGCTTTCAAAAATAAAGGGAAGATACATTTTTCTTTTCTTTTCACAAAATTGTACATAATAAAAGTTAAAATCAAGTGACCGCGAGTCAAAACTTATTTCACAACTTTACCACCCATAATATTCTAGTGTGGGGGAATTAAAAACAGAGGTCATAGCACATAACATAATAGTAGTTTTGTGAATAAGGTACAAATGAACTGAAATGTGACAATTTTGTTACTATATCTGTAGATAGCTCAACCAGACTAGAGGAAAATACTCTTACCTAATTCTAACAGCAAGACAGTGTTTGGCTACTTTCTCTATAGATAAAAGCCACGTCTGTTCACCTGAAAATTTCTGCCACCACTGCAAATTAGTACACCCAACACAGACGATTTTTGTGCAAAAATCAGAGGTCTCAAATAAGCAAGTTTCTATGATTTTTTTGACATAGAAACTATTGCAAAAATCATTGTCATGTTCCAGTATTATGTATAGTTGATTTTGGTAATCACGAACATGAGTTCTGGGGTGAAAAATGTGTGGATCAGTTCCTAGATGAGTTGTTTTCTGTCAAGAATATCATGAAATGGCATCACGATGATAGGATCATTCAGACTATTACAGTGAAAATGAGGATAAATTTTAAAAATTTACCAACATAGAATTCGTGAATGGTTTGAAGTTACCTGAATTTGATTCTAATGCGTGAAATTTACTCATAATTGATGATTTGGTTCATCAGGCTAAGGAGGGCACGGAAATAGCTGATGTATTCATAAAAGGTTCACATCACCGTATCTTCAGTGTCATTCTACTGACAGAAAATTTATTCTGTAAAGGAACACATTTTCTGATAATTTCTCTCAATAGCCATTATTAAATTATTGCTTTTAAAAATCCCCGAGACTCTTTACAGTTTTCTCATTTAGCTTCCCAAGTATTTACAGGAAAAATGAATGTATTAATTCAGATTTATAAAGATGCAACACGAGAACCCCACTCATATTTAATTTTAGACTTTAGACAGGAAAGACCTGGTATTTTACACTTAAGGTCACGGATTTTGCCAGGAGAAGAACCCAACACAGTGTTTATCCCTGAATGGCTGATAGACTCAAATGCTATGAATATCTCATCAAGTACTTATCTCATTCCTCTCCCAAACAAGCAAATGATGCTTTAAAATTGCACCTGCAGCCAAATCACCACATTCTGTGAAATTCTCAAAACTGTTTTATCTGAAAATATTCCACTAAAACATAACCAGAAGTCACGCCTACGAAGGAAAAAAAATTACAAGAGCACTAAGCAACAAATCCTTCCCTTCATTACTAGAAGAAAACTGGTTTTACAGCACGGGGGGAGCACTGTTCCCATTATTAGGCAGTATCATTGTTCCTTTATTGAGTTCACTTATTACGAAATGAATCATACATGTAAGAAATTTATGCTCCTACAATCACCAGAGGAGTGTGAGCTGTACACACTACATAATGAAATGAGTGCGATTTTAAAAATGAGAAATCAAAATCCAGATGAAAACGTAGAAGCATATTTAAATATTCTGCAAAAGTATTTAACTTTGAAAAACCAATTGGCTCACACAGGAGAGCAACGGAACATAGACTGTCGCATCCAGAACCTACACTGAACAAACCGAATACCCAGAACCATTCCCATCAACCATCAACGTTAGCCAGTCCCAGTGAAGAAAATGCTTCCAGTCCACTCCCTGCCCGCAGGAGAGCTCGAAGAACCAATACCAAGTTCGTCTTTTTATCTCCCCGAAAGCTGCTTGGGAATAAGAAACTGGTATGGAAAAAATGGTAAGTGAAAAACACATTTTTTTTAAATTATTTTTTATTTTCAGTAAATGATCTGTAACAGCATAAGTTACTACAATATCATTTAACCACAAATCCTTAGAATAACATTTGCTAATAATATTTTGCATTGAAAGACCACAACATCTCAAGATTAAAAAATATACACAGTGCAAACCACACGTGACAGAATCATTAGCTTGTACAGGTACACTATATAATCCATATATTAGTATTATTCAGAACGTTAACAATATCGCTTTCGGGTGGAAGACCGAAGCTATAAAAAATCACCTTGATATAGATAGCTTGCCAATGTTGTCCTAGCAACCAAGTCGGATCTGTGTTCACGATGAACATCGACTGCCGTTGTCTGATCAGATGTGGAAATTCATTACCAGCACAAACTCCTAAACCCACTTTTCTTGTGGTGGGTTGTAACCCTAGTATGCTTACTAATTGTTCCAGTAACACAGAAAGATCCTTTGTTATGGATAACGTAGACTCAAATTCTGGATAAAGAACCACTGTGGTGTTTTCAGGAACAGGTTGAGCAAATTTAACTTCGAGTCGCACACTTCCTCTTCTTAACAGGCTGACATGGGGCAATGGCATTTTGATCTGGCAATAAGTCAAATTCATAGAGAACGTTTCCCTTTACGTATTCCTCCATTTGCTTAGCGATGTGAACAGTGACATATACCATCTGCTGTAATGCCTTTCTTTGAAGTTCGGAGTCAAAGATTGTCACGGATACTGAATACCGTCCGCTGTCACCACAAGAAAATTCAGATTGAAATGATGAAAATTAAATGGATTTCTGTTGAACGTGCCATTAAATCCACCACTAGCGACCAATCCAATAATTAATCTAGATGGTATTTCACCTAGTTACAGATTGTCTCGTTTGGCATCTGACATACCCTTGGGAACCGAAAAATAAGACACTTGCACTCGATTGATGGGATATACAATGTTTGCCTTATCTAACACAGACAGCTGAGCCAGTTGAATCTTTGGGATTATTTTGACTTTGCGGACCAAAAGTGTAGCTTCTTCAATTTGCACTTTAGCCTTAGCATCCTCATTTGCAGTCAGTAAACAATATTCGGGAGAACTGCGAACCAAACGAACACGAACAGAAACGTTATTGATGAAGTACCGGTCTTGATGCATGATGTCAGCGTGTATTCTCCCAAACATCTCGACACTTTTCGATTGGTTAATTCGAGGTCGTCGATTACGCATCCCACATTCACTTTTGGTAAACATATCACTAACATTAGTCACATCACCTTTAACAAATAGTTCATTTGTCAGCTGATGATTTTTAGCATCTCAGTCATAATTTAGTAGGTTTTCAATATAAGCCCTATAAGGATATATGTCTGATGCAATATTCACTTGTTTATCTTGGAGAAAAAAGTCAATTTGACTGATCAGGGAATGGAAAAAATTGTTCGCGACACCAACTGAAGAATCTTCAGTTGGTTTACTATCATTGTCAGTGATATGCACACGAATGCATAGGTATGATTTTCCCAAATCCAAGTATTCTTCAGATGTACCTGGTATGCAAAATTCCATGGGACCTCCACTGTCAGTACTGGATATTGGTTGGTAGCTGACATAAGAATTTCTTTCCATACATCAGTTGACACGAGGGTGGGAAAAACGACCTAACTCTGGCATCATATCCTCAGCAAAAGATGTCATCTCTCTTGCGCTTTTTAGTATTCGTTTTTTTTCTTCTTGCTTCCTTGACTTCTCTGAAATAATCTGCTCTGAGCTTTTTTTTAGCAATGGTTTTCCCAGCTTCTGATGCTCTGTTTATAAAGGCTTGACGTACAGGTACCCCTTCCAATACATCTCCTACCGTATGCTGACCGGTTTTTAAGGCTTGACGACTGACAAATGGAGCTGCAGGTTTTAAACGTGGACTCAGAAAGGAGAAGGCACTTCTGAAAATGCTACGTAATCCGTACCCACGCTGTATTGGGAGTCCCGTAAATACTTGAGCCCCACCTGCCTTCAATGTGTAATATCTGAGATAATCAGTCATCCTTCACTTGTCGGAAGTGTAATTTAACTATTGTCTTGCCGCCACGAAAGTGGAACAACTCGCCGTGGTCAGAACGAACTTCAGTGCTGATTGACTGAAATTTTTCTTTTCGTAAAGGATGAGCAAAAACAGGGTGAGCAAAAATGAAGAAACACTTGGTGCTGCACTGAACAACTCGTAACAATGGTGCACATGTATCACCAACTATCTGTTTTTGGATTAAATCAGAATAAACAATATTTGCGGCTACACCCCCTCTTTATATCAACTTGATATTTCCCAGTAATTGTACCTTTCAGTTTAACACCAATCTGATTAAAACCCAGTAGAAGGCCCAACCCTGGGGCTTCCTAGGGAAATAACAGTTTGTTATCTTTTGGGACTGTCAGAGAAATGGTGTTGTTTGGGTTCTTTTTTCCAGTAATCACAGAACTCACATCAAACACCTGCTTGAAGAAGTTCAGAGGGTGAATTTTAACTGTCACGGGAATCTTGTACACTTTGTAAAATCCTTCCTTAGGCTTTTCGAAAACATTATTTTCTGTGATGTTGTTGTCGATAGTGTTGACTCCTCCTTCTCCTCCAACTCCACTTATCATATGAAACTCATCGTAACCGGAATCGATGTTATTAAATTCTCCCGGAAGATGAATTTCGGCAAGAGCAATTTCCCGTTTACCTTTAAGTCTGATCTCGTGTGGTAATTCCACTTGAAATTTCGTTTGCGTGTTTGTAGGAAACATTTTCATGCTGGCGTTACTGGGAAGGATTAAGTAAAACATCTTCGCTACAAACCCAAGAATTATACGATGAGGGATAACCGAGCCACTTAACAAAATACTGAAGCTTTCCTTTCTGCTTGCGGTGTTTAAGTACTTGTTCGATTAGATACACGTCTTCCGGAAGTTCATTGGATATATCAGCCTTTTGAAGTTGAGGTTCATAGAAAGTTCCCACCACTAACTCTCCGTTCCGATCGCGAACTTTATATACTACAGGGTTTCTATTACTAATCTGAGAAATAGTGAACAGTTCTCGTGTCCAGTTACCCCAAAACCTTTTTCTAAATTTGTGGGTATCATCACTTAAAACCACACTATCACCTACGTGAAATTTTGGTTTCGTACTTGTACGGAACCCAAGTCTCCTCTTGGGTTCCATACAAGTGTTTCCAAACACGATCCTCGTGGTGAAGGTTAACTTGCGAAGGAGCCATACCGATAGTGCGGTGTGGCGTAAGGTTATAAGTTTGTACAAGGGTCAGCAAGGTACAAGGGTCGTGTAGAAATGAATATTATGGTTCTTAAACAATGCACGAATGTTCTTGTTGCAAAACGTTTCCTTGATCTGTGTTAATGTAACATGGCACTTCTTTAAAAATAGACTCGAAAGCATTAACGACAGCGCCTGCTGATTTCTTCTTCAGTGTTCGAACCCACGCAAATCGGGAAAAACAATCAATGCATACAAGAAGGAAACACAACCCCCCCCCCCATAGTCTTTTGCTTTGGATGACATATCTGCCAAATCACATTGAAAAGTGTGTAAAAGTGTCGGGACTTTGATTGGATAGCGTTTAAACTTTCTTCTAATGGGTTTATGTCTCACATAAGTAGGCTGTGTTGCTAACCAACTTTTCACGGTTTCCTGTGGCAAATTTGTATGTTTCTGTAAAGCTTTGATACTTCCAAAACTAACTACTGTATTAGGATTATAGTAATCTGCTAACTTTTCCATCACTAACAATAATTTTTTTTTCTTTGAAATCAAAAACCATCGCAAAAGTGGCAGATACTTGCTTTTATAGCAGTGCTGCTAATATTGGTGTATGTTGAAATTGGCATACTCATCTGGGAAGCAGTATCAAAATCAGCCAATCGCACATGTCTCATCAAAGAAATGTTACGACAAGAAAAACACCACATGCATTGGTGATATCTGTAAAGTCCTATTTCTGCATATTATATTGTAAATAATATCTGTGAAATAAATGTGTAAACTTAAAAGAATAAACAGTGTCGTTGATGTGTTATGTATATTTAAGTAATATCACTTTTAAAATCACCGTGAATTCGCACATAATTTGTTTATTTATTTATTTATTGAACTTTAAGATCTTATTTTAGACAAATCAAAATATTCGTATGAATTATGAATAATATATGAATTTGAATTAGAATATGAATATAGAATAAAATATGTATGAGCTATGGGGAAAAAAGTGTGTGTTTGAGGGACACCAGCATATAATTAAATTATTCAGAAAAGCCTAAACGCTGCTGCCACTAGACTCTACTCTACTCTAAGAATTCCAACGCTTTAATAGGAAAGAAATACCCAAAATGTATTGGAAAATTAGTACTGATATCTGTAGACAACCAAAGACAAAACTTGATGACAATGACGGATGTTTTTCACGCTTGGAAATTCCAAGATATCTTAGCTCAAAAACATTGCCAACAATTCCATAGGCAAACCAAAACAACACGTGATATCACAGAGAGACATATGTTCCCCAGAAATTTGCAAACACATAATGTCACGATTCCTTATCTCTAAACATCACCAACAATGCTCTACACGAACCAAACACCCCAAGTTATGTCCCTGACAGAAGGGGCCCCCAGCGAAATTCCAAACATTCCAAACTTTAGCTTATCACTGCCTATCACCGATAACGCCATACACAAATCATTTACTTATCTACATCTCACAACAACACACATCCAGGACACTGACGTCGCTTCTCCTTTCACCCTACCCCTATTTGGTTCATAGTGTCCCACCAATCACAACATGAAGAATCCTTATCCACTAACAAATTACATCAGTTATCTTCATCTGATAATAATACACATCCACATCACGATTCCTTATCTTGATCTTGATCTGGTTAAAAGTGTCCCACCAATCACGACACGAATCCTTATCCAATAATATATCTTACTTTTCCATTCAAAACAATAACGTTACTTATTTACAACTAACAAATTACGTCACTTAAGTACATCTAACAAATGACCTCATATATCTACATCTGATAACAACACACACACATACAACACGATTCCTTATCTTATCTTGATCTGGTCAGAAGTGCCCCACCAATCGCGACACGAATACTTATCTCTACTCTCACCCATAATTCCATACGCGAACCAAAACACAAGAACTAACGTCACTGACTCATATGCCCTCTCAGGGAAATTCCAAATATTCCAAGCTCAAGAGGTCACGTCCAAAATGACGTCATCAAATGAACAACCAAAAACGTCATGATTCCTTATCTTATCTTGATCTGGTCACTAGTGACCCCCATGCTACTTGCCACTCATACTACTCACGACGCCTTTTCTTGCACCATGAAGTAGTCACATCAACGCAGATGAGCTCTAAACATCGAAGACTCTACCTGTTGAATGCATTTTTTCCCGTGTCATCTCACAGCAGAGGATATGTCATGCATAGAAGAAAATTCTCTTATAGGCGGAAAAGCATTCTCAACATCCTCAGCTTGGGGCTGTAAGCAACACATGATGAATGACAACATAAGATGATGCTCGTGTGTGACCTATTTGTGACGAGAAAGATACGATGTGACTCGGGATCATTTCCTTCTTTATCTTTATCTCTAAAATGTACTGTATCTGTGGAAGAGCCTCTCTTTATAACTAAGATTTTTTAGCTGTACGGCGGGTTAAAAAAAACAAAACGTGTAATTATCTTGCCAGCATTGAAGTTTTGAAGCCTCTCAATTCCAATTCTATCCATCTTCTTATTCCCACTTTTATTTTATAGTTATTTTGGACAATTTCAGCCAAAATATCCTTAGCTTAGAACTCGTTATCAAAATTTCACAAATTAGATGATCTCATCAACTAATCGAAATGCAGAATGTCTTGTCTTATACATTGGAGGTATTCATGCATTATGCTGTACAAAATATATAAAAATATAAATAATAAAACTTAAAACATATATTAGAAAAATTTCTTCATTAAATACTTACCTTGATATCAGAATTAATCAACATGGAGATAGAATACAAAACGATCGCACCCAACATCAACGAACAAAGGACTTCTCCGATGAATATAACTCCACAGAGCAACATCGATTTCAAAGGACGAGGTTGAGAAGAACTACTGACTCGTGAGGGCTCTCTAATTAAAAATAATTTCATAATAAATAAATAAATATTTGTTAAATAAATAAATAAATAAAATAAATATAATTCAATTAAGTCTCATGGACAATTTTCAGAAAAGGCTTCATTAAAAGTAGCTTAAAATTGTTACAATTGATGTTCACTAGAGAATTTCATTTAAAAATAACAATTAAAATAAATATTTCAAATGTTTAATTTATAATTTTTATCACGCTGGATATCATACAATAAAATACTACAACTTACACAAGTAAATAGCAAATGGCCAAAGAATTATTCCAGGTACACTGCTTGCAAAGTAGTCAAGGATGCCCTTTTATGTGTATAGGATATAACATGTAAAGACAGCCTCTCAGCAGACACGTTGAATGCGGATTTCCGGGCATCGAGTGCAACACGAATCAGTACATGGTAAGACCACAATATGCAAGTCCCACATTACCCGAATCAAATGCAACCTTGTCTTAAAGTGTTGCAAAGAGCGTGTACAGTGGGATGTGGAAGCTCGGAAAGTGTTGTGTAGCGACGAATCACAATACAGGCTATACGGAGCAGATGGACGGGTGTGAGCGTCACGGATGTCCGATGAAATTCTCTTAGCAGAGCGCATAACCCCAACAATGAAATTTGGAGGTGGCGGTGTGACGGCATGTCTCCTGGTATGGCGTTGGAACTCTGTTTGTAGTAACATGAACATTGAACTCGGAGAGGTTCATCGTGGGCAATGCAACGCTTCCTACTTAGTGGTGTTTCTTCTACGTAAATGACCAAATTCTCTTTCAGCAAGACAATGCTTCGTGCCATATGGCTGCTGCTGTAACTGTTTAGCTTGTAGCTTGTGGAAAAGGAAAGCCACCACATTTGATTGGGCTCCACAGACCCCTGATCTTAACCCTATTGAACATCTGTGGAATGAACTGAAGTTTCCATTGAAATCACAAGACACCATTACATGTGTACAGGAGGAATATATATATATGTATGTATTGTGAATTATTATTCTGTGATATACAAATACCAGAGACATTGAATTAGAAACTATTATGCAGGTATACGTAGAACATCACTTAAGCAGCATATATGCAAAATCCTTGGTCACGTGCTTCACCACGTGTTCAAGGCCGCTGTTTAACAATGCTGCTGGTCAGTAATAGTCAACAGTGTTGATCACAATGGAAAAAAGCAAAGGACGTATTATTATTTTAATATTATCAGGTTGGCTAATGGAAGTCAGAAAACTCAAGAATTCAAACATGGCACCTTTTCTTCAAGTCCTTTTAAGGTCTCGGCAATGAAATTCGTCGGCCAAACAATTCATGAAATACTCGTGCGACTCTGGTTGAAAGATTCGAACCCTTCGAGTATTGTTTAGATGGGAGGGAAGCCCAAGCCACTTGGCCAATGAGGAAAGGGAATGCACTTAAATCTACTTCCAAGAAAATACGTTTAAAACCAGTTAACTTAGGAGGTTTGATTTACCCCCCCCCCAACCAGCCAGAATGTCTATAAACGTCCATGCCTGGACAAAATCAAGTTTCATGCATACTTTCTTCACTTAAATATTGCCTTACCTTGCAGAACCAATTTCATTTAAAAAAAAAATTGCGCTAATTTTTTCTAATCGGTTACTCCACCAAGCATTTTCTTTGTTCTCGAAGAAATTAATTTACGATAATTATTAGAAATATTATTTAAAAAAAAAAAGTTGCCGACGTTCAAGTTCATGTTATTTTTATTCAAAATCATATTTCGAAGAATACTTCACAGACTTCCTGAAGGACGCACTGCTTTATAGAGAATAACATGAAATTCTTTAATCGCATCACTATTTTCCCCTTTATATAAAATAATCTACTGTTCTTTCACTTTCTTGGTATCCTTGTATAATTGGTCATTACAAAATGAAATTGACAGTTCTGATTTATATATTTGCTGCATAATTCAGATATTATGCTCCAATTTTTAATTTATCTTTCAAATAATAATTTATCAGTCATATATATTTTATAATTTATAGCTTATAATTTATCATTCAAAATATGTATATGCAAACACATCAAATGTGAAATTTCATTTCCATATTTCTACAAGAGAAGTGAACTTTATTTCGCCTTTGATAGTTTAACCCTCAGCCTGCTGCATAGATGCAGTTTTTAATTAATTCGTTATTTTTCTCTAGTAATTGTTCCACATAACTTTAATTTTTCGTTACAAAAATTAGATGGTGATTATCATAAATTGGCAAATTATAAATCAGAAAATACACATATTATTTCCTGATTATTATTATAAATCAGAAAATACACATATTATTTCCTGATTATTATTATAAATCGGGAAATTATGTGATATTGGAAAATACGGGAATATTTAAAATCACCGTCATCCTACAAATGCAATATCAGAATAATGTGTTTCTAATGTCTGCTAATCAATCAGAAAGATGGAAAAACCACACAAGAAATTTCTGGATTCCGAATATTTCTTAAATATTCAGATTTTGTATAAATTGTAATTGAAAATGTGAATTGTAAATTCACCCGACGAAAAATAAAATGATACATATTTTTCTTCTGTTATCTGATTTTTTTTTTCTTGTAGTACAAAGAAGAAATCACTGCGTATAACATGAGGTATGCAAGAGGGCAGAAATCTGTAAATTGATTACATTATAACGAATAGAGAAATCACGTCAGAAAAATTTATTTATGTAAGTGTTCTAACATCAGCAGATATAACGACATTTTCTTCTAGTTCAGATACGTGGAATTGTTGAAGTAGCTAAACCTTTGCTACTATTTACACTAAAACAAATGGGCATGTTTCCCAAGTGATTTACGTTTGTAACAGTTGTCTTCAGAACGGTTTATGAAGTAAAAATTCTCGGAAATCTCTGCAGATTGAATAGGTCTATAAATCCCCCCCCCCCCCAAAAAAAGAAGATTATGTAACTCATATGCTCCTTTTCTTTTAAAACAATTTTCTTTTTCAAGATAATTCTATCAAATAATTTATAATTTTTCTATAATAAAAGAGAAGCTGATTATTATAAATTAAGAAATTATTTTGGCATAATTTTACATGTATCAGCATATAAAAGAAATGTCAGTATTTCTGTGTTAGGATGTCTGCTAACCAACAATCGAAAAGAAAACAAGACATTCTTGATGTATTCTGCACTTCAGCTTGAGGCACTTTAGTGACTTCTGGAGAAGGCTCTTTCTTTTCATCCTTAATAGCATTGAGAGGAATCTAAGCTTTTAGCTTTACTTCCAATTAAGAGAATTATTATCAAGTATTTCTAAGATGTAGATTATTTCAGAAACAACAACCAGCAGCAGCAATAGCACTGGTAATATTTACATTTTTTTAAAGAAAAAGAAACAAAAATAATACTACTGAACTTTCTTTAGTGTGGTATGCATACAAACAGTTTTACGTGGTGAAGATATAGCATAGTATTTCTAAAATTTCAACAGACAGTAAAACAGCTGATTTTAGATTGCAAAGAAATAGTACAGAAGAAGCTTCACCGTACAGCAATCTTATTGCCTTATTTCTTTTGTGAAAACGGTAAATTGAAGTGATAGATTTCGAATACTGTCTGGAAAAGCTTTCACACTTGTAGAAATGACAGTACTTATGCAATTGAGTTCCAGGAGAGGATAAGAAGGAAGGGGGAGAGCATACATTTTGAATCCTTCCGTATATGATATATTTCATGTCATATTTTCCATATATCTATGGTGTTACGCAGTGATTATTATCATAATGTGCATCTTACAAAAAAAAAAAGGACGAAAGCGAAAAATCCCAGCTAAAATATTATTGGATGTAAATTTTTGATACTAAAAACGCTCACAATGGGAACCCGAGTAATGCAATTTAACATCATTTGTTGTTCATAAAAACAAAAACAAAAAATCGTTCCTAAAACTGAAATGTGATGATCCATATAATGGTATTTTGTTAGGAAAAAAAGCAAAAGATTAATATTTATTTCAATAAATATTATTTTAAAATATATTTGACATATTTTCAATGGAAACATTTGAAAATTCGCGAAAATAATTGTTTCTATATTGTAAGTAAAGAGAAAGGACAATCAGCACAAATGTCCGTCGCGCTGATTGAATAATAAAATGCAGCAAATTTACTATCACGAAATAGATTCATCGCAAAGGCTGATCGGTGGTCATTTCAGGATTATTTTGGCCCATGTGAAATTCGTTTCAATTTTTGGGAAGAGATACAAAAAATCAATTGTGAGCCAGAAAAAGTGAAATATCTTAGGGCAGTAAGGGAAATTCCAAGTAACACAGGGCAAGTAAAGACAGGGGACACAAAGATCGCTCACCAACTAATGGCTCTAAAATAGCCTTAAATGATTAACGGCGGAGAGAAATAATGGCATGATAAAGATAGAATGCCGATGAAGTTTTCATCCATGGAAAATGCTACGGTGGTCTGAATATATTTTCATCCACCTCAAACGGCAGCGAGGTTAAAACTATCTTTACCGTTGAATGTGCTCATGCAAGTGTTTAACGGTATTCACTTTTACGAGTTTAACTCGCTTTCATCTCTGCGTTTAATTTTCCGTTTCCTTGACATACTGAACACATCAGAAGGAGGACGGCTCAACTGTTGACAGAGTAGATGACTCGTGAGCGGAATGACGTACACACGCGGCGCCAAACTGTCTATCCGATGGCGCAACGGTTACTTCTGTAGTTAGCTCAGCTGCAGTTCTGAGAAATTTCACAGGCCGTCTGAAATTTAAATCTCGAGGGACTGGATAATTTCGTTATAATGCTGATTTACCCAGAAGGTCCTGAGGTGAGATATGGCTGGATTTGTTTATTGGTTTCTTATCATTATATCGCCATCCATTCCGGATTACAAAGCCGATGAGTCACTACGAATCTCCGTTGTCTGTGTGAACGCCTTTGCTGTGGGAAGAAGATATTCTTACCAGCTAAAGACCAGTTTGGGGAATTGGGTGGTGAACAGAAAACGTAAGGTTGATCTTTTGTGTCACGAATTTTCATCTCTTCCGTTGCAGATTGCTCTCCACAGTGTGGGTGTTTTAATTTTAACTTTGTTTATAATTTGATGAACTTTAAGAAATAATTAAAATAAACAGTAATACCCGGAAAATAACCAAAATAAATAAGAATTTTGCACACTCTGTATCCTTAACGTTATCATCATCTTCGAGATATCATCATCAGCCATTTTCTGTTCATGTTTTCACAACACATTCACATCTACGTTGAGCAAAACTTTCGCGTCATAGCAAGTTGCGCAATGCATTTGCACAAAAAAACAAGCGAAGATACTTCCGACTTACCCTGCTGGTGGTTCCTGTAACCTGTTCCTTTCTGTCGTTTCCAATTCCATAGCAGAGGGAACCCGCAAACTACAGAGATGAATGACGAAGGGGCGTGATGGTTTTAAAACTACGTCGATGCTGGCGGAAGGAATGAATGGAGTATATAGACGTAGCGCTTCAACTGTTGACTTTCACGTATGGCCAAGGAATGGAATGGCGCGGCTAATGCGAACGAGAATGGGAGGGCGCGTTTCGATGTTTACAGTGTTCTGTTCAAGGTCACAACACGGGTGTCCGGGTCGTTTTTCGATTTGAAAAAAAAAAAAAAAAGTTCCTGCTGCTTTAATGTGAAGCTGATACTTTGAGAAAATAAATCGAAACATTTCTGCATTACCCGTATAATACTTGATATTGGATCTCAGTCCTTTAACATGACAAATTTCTCTCTTTTACACGTTTCAACAACGAACTTCGCATTTTCCAGTTTTTTCGTAATAAGGAAGAGAAAGATGTCTGGTACAGTAATTAAAGGTTATCACTTGCTTAGATAACGATCTTGCTTTTTTTACATAAATGCGTTTCATACAGTTCATATTCTTGCTAGTTCTAATAATAACACAAATTTCTATTGACAGAAAGATGTGATATTCTGTACACAAACATCGGAACGATAATAAAAATTTTAATTATTTGAAATTTCTTAAATAAATTTTGACGGAACAGCCACACGTTGGTTCGCTAAATGTAACGAACCGGGGGTGTTGACTAAGCAGGATAATCGTTAAAAACCCGAATATTCAAAAAATTCTCAAATGTTAAAGCAAATTTTGATAAAGCCGCTTCACTTTAATCGGTGAATAGAATGATAGAGGGACTATAGCCTTCCCACCGACCCGAATCGCTAACAAAATTAAAATGAATTTTAATTAAGTTAAAATTTATTTGAATTACGGTTCAAAATATTCTTGCATTTTACAAGTTACTAAATTCTTAGTAAGCCGTAAAATTTTTTTAATAATTTTTATAAGTGGAATTATCTTTTAGGAAAAAAAAAGAAACTCAAGACAGATGAGAAAATAATAAAAGAATTCAGAAATAATTAGAACATTTAATATAAGTATTCAAAAATAACATCTTTACAGAATAACAGAAAATAAATTAAATTACATAAATATAATTGAAATTTTTTTTAAAAAAAATTTTAGAGCTTTTGATTTCATATTCACAAAATTAGAAATAATGACCTTAACGTCTAATTCCGCACAAATATCATTTTCAATAGCTATTATCACCAAACTAACAAGCATTTTTTGTGACATACTTGTTCTTAAGTAGGTTTTAATCAATTTTCAACTTGGAAAAGGAACGTTCACTGCTCGCCACACTAACAGGTAAGGTTAATAGTATTCTTAAAGCAATTGAAAAGTTAGGGAAAGATAAATTATTGGACACAATAAAATTAAGAATATCGAAAGGGTTTTGAATATTTAAATTATCCTTCCGAAAAATATCCCGGAAAGCACATAACTCGTCATATAGTTCTATTGCATTTACGTCTTTATTGTCGCCGTCCTTCAAGAGAATCTCTAAATCGTCACAATTTTTTCGTAAATCTTCGTTGTTAATTTGTAGTAATCTATACAAGAAATTGAAATTATCATAATATGTTTTTAGTTATTCAAAACTTCCTATTAACATTGCAACGTCTGGAAGTATATAAAACACATTCACTCTAATTTATCTTCTGGCGATTGTGGGGTTTCTTAATGAAGCTCGTAGTCAAATTGTCGTGTCTTCTTTCGTCGTCGAACTTCCGTACCAGTTTTAAGTTCTGGTTCTCCATCCACCTCTTCCCTCAGTTCTTTTGCCGAGATTTTAGAACTTCTTTAAAGTTTGTATCTGATCGATACTCTTGTAAGAATATTTTTAAGTTTTCGATAGATTCTAAAGGAAGTGTAATGTTCATATTTTTATCTTGAAGCATTTTACTCACAGGGTTTATTCTGTTAAGTAAATCATGTCAAGCTATAAGAGAGCAAATAAATTTGTAGTCCTTTATTTTAGCGCATAATGTTTGTGCTTCATGCTGAGTTTCTTATTAAAATTTTCATTACTTAAAATTTCAAAAAGTGCATCGTAAATTTCTTCTAACTGATATCATAGACGGTGGACTGCATTAATTTTACTTTCCCATCGCTTTTCTGATGGCTGTTTCAATGTTAATTTTTTTAAGAACTTTAAAAGGATTGCCCAACGTTTGTGAGAGAATGAAAAGAAATTATATATTTCTTGAATAATTTGCAAAGAAACTAATTGTATCTGCATTCACTTTGGCTGCATCGTTAATGATTAAATTTAGAGTATGAGCAGCACATGGCACGTAAAAAGATCAAGAATTTTTGTTCAAAAGCCAGTTTTGGAGCAAATATTTCTTTCCTTTCATATTTTTTACAATATTTCCCTTTAAATATTTTGCCCAGTTGTCATACCCTTGACCTCGCATGTCTTCAATGGGAATGTTCCATTTTTCCAGTTGTTCCATTATTGTTGCACATAAACCACGTCCTGTGGAATCTGATATATCTGCAAAACTTAAACGGTTTTCCCTGATCTTGACAATTCCCTTGTCACAGGAAACAAAGCGAATAATAATGATCATTTGTTCTGTTTTCCTTGCATCAGTTGTGCAGTCTAAAATTATGGAATAATATTTAGATTTTCGAATTGATAATAAAATTATATCCCTGATTGCGTTACTTAAAGTTTCCAATATTTCATTTTGACTGTCTTTACTCAAATAGCGTACTCTATTGTTTCGTTATAGGACCGTTTCAGCATGATTTTCCATAACTGGATCAAACTTCGCAAACAGTTCGACTAATTTTAAAAAAATTGTCGTTATTCCTTTCGTATAATTTATCAGATGATCCGCTAAAAGCTAAATTTTGGCTACCAAGGAATTTTATAATTTCAATCAAGCGTTCTAAAAGACTCGTCCAATGTTTCTTTTCCATTTCATACATACTTTGAGCCTGGCAATCAATAGTAGTTTTGTTTTTTAAATTTTTATCAAGTTCCTTCCATTTTAAGAAATTTTTCATGTGAGTTAAACTAGTCTCATGCATATGCAAAGTTGTACTTACATTTCTCCAATCGTTATAACCATCTACAAGACTACTTGATTCAGTTAATGCGAAAAGTTTGCAACAAAAGCAAAAAACAGAATTTAAAGTTTCGGAATAAATGAGCCATATTCTTGGCACGAGCTCCCCGTTTTCCATTTTTCTATTATAATACGTGGCTCCAAATTTATGACTATATGTGTCTCAGGGATATATTATATTTTTCTTTTGAACAGACCCCATTTCAATTAAAACAGCTCGTAATTTTTCATCAATATTTCCCCGTTCACCTGGATCTTCTAAATTTACAGAGACTAACAATGTGTTAGTTCCGCGATCAGCTACAACTCAATCTTCCTAACTGTTTTTCACTTAAATCATGCATCTTGTTATCTTGTTGAATAGTTGCAATAGTACTTTCATGAAAACTGGGTGATGTGAACGGTTCTTCAACTCTGATTTCTGATGTATCGAGTTGGTTACAATCTGCATCAGAATATTTTAATATTTTAACAAATTTATTAAGAGCCCCAGTTTGTTTCTTAATATCTGCTTCTTTCGCATCATGACGCTTACGATTTTGTGCACAGGGTAATTTTTTTTTAAAATTTTTGATTCCATTTCTATTTTATACCCACAAGAAATTATTACACAACACGATAAAGAGACGAAATAGCAGTCCACACTGCGCTACTGTCAGTAGCCTACTGAAATGCGTACCATATGACTGGTTAACTAGCAACAACGGTTTTGTTACTAGTTAACCAGTAACAAAAATACGAAAATTCGTTTCTGCGCATTAAAACCGTTCAACGTTTAACTTTAGATAGACTGCAGTAGACCCAACATTCTGCAGGCAAGCATTTAGCCTGCTCTCGCTGCAAAATTGTAAACAGGCGGCTAATCAAAGAGGCGGCAATATACAATTTTTTAAAATTTTTATTCGGCGTATCCAGCCTTATTTATTTTAATATTGATCATTCTAAGAATTTTTTCTTTTTATGATAAAAATTTTGTTTCTTAAAAATGAACTTATGAACCGTGCCTCGACGGCGGCGTCCCCTTTGTAGCAGCGCCTGCATGCCTGCTTCTGCCGGCGCTGCAAGTACATCTCGAACATTCTACGTACTGTCACCACTATTCATCGAAACAAAAATTAAAGTTAAAAGAAAAATTTGTGCAACAAAGAGTCTCGTGTGGAATAAAATGTTATGACTGGACATGAAATGTTCAACATCAACAGATCTTCGAGGAACTAATAGCACTTTTCGTTTTAGAGATTTCTATACTTTTCATATGCTGTGATCTGATCTTTCTTTCTCTCATTGTACATATAATTCTTCCTAAATTTTTCTTCCGATTATCAATAGATGGAATACCCTAAATTCTATTGGAACCAATAAAAAGGCTTTCTCTGTAGCGAGTAGGGTTGTCAATTTCATTAACTCTTTATGCACCCAGACTCCAGCTATGCAATAATTTTTCAAAAGGGAAGTATCATGAATACTGGTGTTCTATAAGTGCATTTATGAAGTTAGTAACCATTTTAATATGTCTTTGTTTTTCCTTTTCTATTAGAAATCGGTATTGTCGGACATGGCTCTTTATGCATATCTTGGATTGGCCCACCACATCCCATGTTTTTTTGCTCATCTTCCAGGAGGAATTCTGGCAACGATTTTTCCTTCTCATTGGTAAAAAGTGTTTATTTTGCAGCTATTTTTCCAACTTATGATAAATTTTATTTTCCTAAACTGGCCAGTTGTAATTATTTTATATTATGTAATTATGCCTAAAGAGCGCTGCGTGTAGGCATAGGAACGGGCGCACAGTGATATCGTCGCTGATCCCGTTTTTTATAGTTTTAAAGTGGTTCCAACTCCTGTTTTTAATTTGGATGTTTTTCCAAGTAACTCTACTTCTCATCCCGAAGACAGTGATATAAAATTCACCGAAATCGGCTAAGAGGAAACCAAATGTTGAAGTGCTGAAAAGTGAACAGAGAGGACCGCCGTCAACAACAAGCGAAGAACAAAGGACGTTGCCATCTTTACAATCACACTACAGTTGCTCAAGGAAAGAAAGGTAAGTCATGAAGTACATCAAATGCCTGAAACATTTATCGTCCGACGGAAATCATATAATCTATAGGAAATGCAGCAGGATTCTACACTTTACATGTGCTGGCTTTTCAGAAACAACCTGGCAACGTAAATCCAATGCAACATGCGAGGAATTGAATTACCTACTCTACGGGGAGAACAAAGAAACACACCTAAGGCTGCCACCTACGACGCAGCCAATTATACCGGAGGCAAAATCAGACGATGAACTGAACAGACAAAACATTACAGGCGAGTCCTATAATTTCAACTCCTTAAATATACTAATAGAGAGGGTCTAGAGACTATAAAAGCAAGCTCAGTAGATCTTGTGCAAAAAAAAGATCTTTTGATAAACGTCCTCTTTGACAAACAGGACGAACAGATAACAAAAACGTCTAGCGAATATGAAGATTTGGTCAAACGTTTAGCAGTGATAGAAGTGTTGAAACGTTAAAAGAGACATTAAAATCAGCATTAACGCACTAACTGACAGGCAATACAATTTGATGCAAGAGACATCCGAATTCCGTCAAGAACTTGATTCCCTAAAACTACATTACAAACGTTTAAATCAGCAACGACATAAAAAAGATCTTGTCATAAACTGTCTTCCAGGAACTGCACCTACAGGAAACGTCAGAGACGTAGTTTTAAAATTAGGCCATGCAATTGATATCCCCCTACTTAACGACATTCAGACCGTAAATCGTATTCCTAGGAAGAGCAAAAAAACAAGGTTTGCCACGATCTGCACCAGTCATAGTTTGTCTTACAAGCAAGTCCACAAGAGACAATCTCATAAAAGCCAGCAGACAGAAAAAACCAGTTGCCAAGGACTTGAACGCATTGCAAGACATTACATCAATCTTCCTATCTGAATATTTAACTCCATTCAAACAGAATCTGTTGTACCAATCAAGAAAAGCAAAAACAGAAAAACAAAATACCAATTTTTGTGGACCAAAGATGGCAAGATATTCTTAAAGAAGTCACAAACTTCAAAGCCGAAACAAATCAAGTTCAGAAGACATAGAAAGACTGTCAGTGGAAAAAAGTCTCCTAATGAGTTTAAAAAGAAGACCACAACAATAATGAATTTGAAACATCAAGATAGATGTAATAACACCAGAATATATCGGCAATTTCACTTTGATCAGACCTTTCAGATCATTCATTTGACTTCTCAAACATCAGCCTACTTCCAACACAGCAAACAAATTAATAAAAAATATCTAACTGGTGTCATCCTCAGATAAGCTTATTAATAGGCTGCGAGGATACAAACAGAGACATTACATTTCAACCGAGATCAACAGAAAAAAAGTATATATTTATTACACTGAAGTGCTGTAGTTACAGCGCTTAAATACATTAAAAGTAAAAATTGTAAAATATATATAACTTATTGTTATACTATAACTTATACTATAAATACTGTTAAAAATGTAATCTTATTCAATTTCAAACTATAATTACAATCTATATTAACTATTTTTAACACATTATACAAAAAAACGGAACATTTGTACGAAATTCATTGTTAAAAAAAGTTTTGTAATTCATAATATGCAATCATAAATTTAATAATAAAAATTATTGAATTAAAAAATACTATTATTATTATTATTATTATTATTATTATATTTAACTTTTAGAATTTTTAAATTTTATTTTTAAATTAAATTTTTAGAATTTTTTAAATAATAAAAATGTAATGTAATAATCTCTATAATTTTATAATGTAACTATTATATGTATGCAAGACATAATGAAGTGTTTACAAATATTATTCTTATTATTATTTCTCATAGACCAGCAGCGTTCTAATAGGATCTGTTGCACCAAGCAAGAAAATAAAAAACAGAAAAATACCAATTCTTGTGGATCAGATATGGTAAAATAGTCTTGAGGACGTCACAAACTTCAAAGTCCATACGAATCAAAATAACAGAAGACATATATAGACTGCCACAGTGAAAGCAAAAGACTCCTAATTAGATTAAAAGAAAGACTTCAGTACAACAGAAAAATGAATGTGAACCATCAGACAGATGTAATAATACCAGAACGTACCAGCAATTGTATCTTTGACTCGCTCGATGCATGGAAGCAGCACACAAATCAAATGAGAGGACTCTCCACCAGCATATTAACATCAGAAGCATTCGAAAACATTGGCTAATGTTACAGGCTTCTCTGAAGGATTATATCGATGTTATTGATATACTGGTCCTAATGGAAGTATCCCTTACTAATGGTGAAGCAACTGCCTTCCAAAATCCAGGCTTTAGATCCTGACTTCAAAAAAGAAGGGCGGTAGAATATTAGTACATACTGAACATAGATTAATAGTAAAAGAATCTCTTTATAGGTCTGAGTATGCTTATAACCTTTGTGTAGGAATAATTAATGATGCCAATCAACAACACCACTTAATGCCAAATACTATTTACAGGCCACCAAACTTAAACGTGATAAAATTCTTGTAATAGCGAAGTTGATGCTTTCACGCCACGAATTATGTTCATCTGAATGCCTAATGATAATAGCTGACATATGAGCATTAGTATTGCAAATTCTAACGATACCAACACTCTACAATACCCAGATACGCTAGCTCTGTGCATACCAACTATGCACTAAAGCAGAAACATTAGAAAATACTATCACTGATTTTTGGTTAGATCACATAAACATTCTAACACCACCAAAGGTTTACACCGTAAAATGCCAAATAGCAGAATATGAATTCACGAATCTTAATCTGCATACTAAGACAAAATCCTCACAATGCTCCACATCTGAAAAGCAGCACAAAACAATAATAAATGACATTAATCAACCACAAAATGGAAACACGTGGCGTCACCAGATTCAATAGATGTTTTATACAACATCAAACTCACTCTGGAGGAAATATATAAAGAAAATCAGAACGCTCTCTGATAAATCAGAAATTTTACTTTTTCATAAAGAAAACATGAAAATAACACTCATGAAATGAGAATATCATAAAGGGAAACAAAAGTATGTCCCTAAGAGACCGCAACAAGCTAGACAAGTATAATGCACATCTCACCAATCGATACTATGTAATTGCAGCTACTGCAAGATGCATCTCTCAATTAGAAGCGAATAGCTGTACGCACGTGAAGCAGCAAATCAAGCAGCCCACTTTCATTAATGATTCGTAAGTCCGTACCATCTTAAGGATGATCCCAAGAAGCTTAAGGTTTTGCCAAAGATGTGGCGAAATCCATCAATTATATTACAGTGCTGGAATGAATGTCTAAAATCAGGAAGCAAAAACAAAGCATATTTTAATTCATTTAGTTCGTTTAACAAGTCTTCATACGTTAAGTTAGCTAGCTTGTGTTGTGCCAAAAAAATAGAAAATATTGGTTAAAATTGGCCAATGATGCAGTGGAATTGAAGAGGAATGTTTGCCATGGTGGCAAGGGTCCTTACTAATCAAAATCGTGATGTAAATGTCTATTAAAAGAAGAACAGTTTCTAACTGGCGCGCTATTTGTTAGGGGCGTTCTTAACGGCGGGTTCAATCTCTTCTGACAAATGTGGATCGTAGAAAATCTTTTCATTTGTCGGTTGACGTCTTCAGAACTGACAGGCGGCTCGCACATCAGAGCTGATGTCACCAAATATGGACAATTTTTAGTTGTGTTCATGCATGGGTATTATGTCGTGCTGTACAGATTTCAGGTTTTTTTTTTAATTACACTTCAATTTTGGCAAAATGGAAAAGGAGCCATGATTTCTTCTAATATAGTTACGCCTATAAGTTAAATAGTAAATAACTAAAAATATGCCGCCTCTTTGAATCGTGTCTCGCCAATTCAACGAATTCAAAATATCTCTCTTATTTTCAGGTTATACGGATTGGCTGGCATAATACTTTCTGTCTCTTACCTCGTCACACCTGTATCGATTTCAGTAGGACCTCCGTTGATATATCTCCTTTATGTAATCAACGGTGGAGCTCAGGTAAGTAAGTAATATTTTAAATATGAATATTATTAAGTTAGCTTCCTGAAACAAAAGATTCGAAATTGATTTAGTTTTTAATTCATTTTAAAAATGTCACCAACTAAATGCTGTTTGAGTTGAATGTAACAGAAATCATAAAGTGAGAATGATCACAAAAGTTGTTTTGTTTTAATATTAACCCAACACATGAGAGCTCGCAAATTAATACAAGAATCCGTTTGGACTAGTGGTTAACGAGAAAGAAGGAACTTGCTGCAGTAATTCATTAATATGATTATATTATATTGTCTTTAGGGTTGAATTGGATTCTTTAGAATAAGATGAGTTATATAGTAAACATATGAGGGCAGCATATTATGCCAGTTGGACTGTGCGCTATTCGAATAAGAAGTCCAATTTCCAAGTGGGAAATCGTGTCCACCTTCCACCTCTTTCTATACAGGGATTGGCATAACTAATACACTGCAGCATACCGTCATACCTCTATAATGACGAGAACGTCCTCATAAAGGCCATTCACATCCTAAAAGGGATTGCAATCAACATCTACTGTATCCAACCAAAAATGCTTCATCGTTTCCACTTCAGCTGCAGACACACGTAGTCCTTAAGAAATACTGTAAAGAAGGAAGGGTTTACTGAAGGACAGAAGGAAATGGAATGAAAGGTTAAGTTGAGAAGCTGTTTCTGTACGTTTCACGTAACCTGTCTATGGAAATTGAACAGGAGTTGTTCGTGATTAAATGTTCAGAAGATGACAGAGGAGAGTTAATGGAAATAATGCAAAAATGTAAATTCTATTGAGGCATGGAACAAAGTGAGTTTTTTTTTGCTCTTGTACAAAACGATGTAGACTGATAATACCTTACATTACTATCGCTATGAGTATATTAACGGTTACATAATCCATCTCTACACACACACACACACACACACACACACACACACACACACACACACACACACACACACACACAAAGCGGAACGTTTTCAAGCAATCCCCACCAGGACTATAACAAACAAGAATTGATGTTTGCCCATCGGATGAAGAAAATCCACGTGCCAATAAGGGCATTCAGATACATCTATTACTACGACTGGATTCGATCTCAGGACCGAGTTCTGAATTGTTGATTTGAGAAGGGATACCCTAAGGGATATTATTATTATGTAAACCAAGTTTTCTCCCAAATAATAGCAATTAATTTAGGTTTGTTTCAGTGCACAACAGTTCTAAATCCGAGAGAATATTAAAATGAGACATGTTTATAAATGAGAGGTTGTCTTTACTGGAAGAGTATACGAGTCTTTTTTTATAAATTAAGGAGGCTATCGATTTGTTTGTGCCACAAAAACTAAAAATTAAAGATATCAGCGTACTGAAAGAACGAAATGTGGTTTGACCATAGATGTGAATATTATCAAAGTTTAGTGAAGTGTAATGAGATCTTTATTATGATAATCAAATGGAGCAGGCTGTCAGTGTGAATACAGGACATGCTTAAGAATATCCTTCTCGAAGATTACTTAATTTGACATGAACAAGATCCATCAGAAACAAAATATAAGGGATGAGTGTACCTTTATCAGCAAAACTAAGGACAGCAGCGGATTTAAATAAGAAATGGCCAATTAAGAAAAAATCTAGAACAAATCCGCATTAGCAGCGTGAAGAAACCGTCCAATTTTAAACGTCATGATGGAATTCATTTCCAAGCCTGAAAGTCGAAGATGGAAGAATACCCCTCTTTGTCACAACCCACCAAATTCCTGGGAAGTGTGCCGACGATTTCTCGAAACCCTTTCATGATGTACTTTCAACGATGCATAAGGAATACTGGGTTTGCTGCCTCATAAATTACATTAAATCACAAAGAAATACCCCACCCGTTCTGACTACGGTATACAAAACCACATCAGGGTATCCCCGCCAACTCATAGTAATTTCATTAGATATTAATTTACATTTCATTAAATTAGTGAAGACTAACTAGACTTTAATTTTCAGGGCGTTATGTCCCCAGCAATATTTGGAACATGGGCTAAACTAAATAGCGATCGTCGAAGAACAAACATTGGCACTTTAGAAATAGCAGGCAAGATTCTTTCATCCAAATTAAAGATATCTCTTCACTTTCAAATTTAAAATAAAAACAAAGTCTAACCCTAAATAATCACTCTTGATAGCCTTGATGAATCTAAATGCTGTGCTCAGCGAGGATCTTAGAAGTAACGTGATATCAAATGTTATATATTGCGGTGTCCAGTTGGGACATGAAAGACTGATGAGTTCTCCCACTTGATAAAGTAATCAAAAATAATTCACAATAGTGATAAAAATACCAATCAAATGTAGAGTACGCAGTGCATAATTATTATTATTATTATTACTATTATTATTATTATTATTACAGGCAACTCCAAGGAGTCCTTAGACTCATCAAGGGAGGTCCTAACATCACGTCAAGAACAACTATTCGACATTCACACAGTGTCTATGATACTTCGCCTTGAACTCATTCACAGTCATAGCACCCACAACAGACTCTGGCAGCTTATTCCACTCATTCACCACTCTCCAAGTAAAAAACCTAACTCTAACATCCTTGCTGACCACATTCTTTCTCAGCTTCCATGTATGGTCCCTAGTATTCCCACCACCAGTCCTATTCTCAAAAATATCTTCCGAATTAATCTTATAGAAACCCTTCAGTAATTTGAATGTCTCAATCATATCTCCCCTTTTCCACCTATCAACCAATTTCTGCAACCCACAAATCTTAAACCTGTAATACCTCATAACTCAAATAACTGAAATAATAATAATAACTCATAATAATAACTCAAATCAATCCCTGATTTCGTATTTTTATATTAAGTGTCTTTAAATAAGCAATAAATAAAAAAGCAATAAGCAGAAAGGTTTTTCTCTGGCATTGCTAACGTATCTAACAACCTAATGAATTCTAATGTACTGTTCAAATTAATTTACTCAACCATAAAAATTAATAATAACAGCACTACCAGAATGTTAAGAAATGCAGGGATTGGTTTCTTAAAATTTACCAACGCAATCACTACATTCCTACTGATTATTGTGATTAACTTCTAATTATGTAAAGTGGTTATCAGAAGATCTCTTTCTGGCACAGGATGTGGAGGAGACCCATCATTAACAGCGACCCCACTTAAGAGGGACAAGCTGCAGAAGAAGAAGAAGAAGTTATCAGAAGATCTCTTTGTATTAATCAACTTTAATTCTACTCACAACAGTCATTTAATTCATTCAGAAATTATCAAATTCTTCGGAGTCACGACCTTTCAGTTCTACTCCGTTCCAGCAGTAGCGTTTTAGAGGAGACATTAGAAATTTAATTATCGATTGCATTTGGAAGACAATACGAGAACTGTGAAATTAAAAACAAATTACTTTGCGAATACGCTCAGACAACTTCAGGTTTCCCAAAATCTGCGGTTGCTGGAAGATAATGAAAGAGATTTTATTTTTATTTTTCGATTTTAAAAAGCACACAAAAGGAAAGTCCATGACAAAAATAAGGAAGGAACAAAATTTGAAATGCGTTATTTCCAACGAAACTCGATATGCTCAATGCAAATAATTACAACGCGATCGCGTTAATTACAATAACAGTAGCTTAATTTTATTTTGACTTTCTTCCGTAGGCCAATTTTTCGGAATGTTTCCGTTTGCCGTTATAAACAGCAGAGATTGCATTTCTACGTGGAAAAGAGAATATTACATCTATGGTAAGTTTAATCAATCGAGTCTCTGCTTCGTCAATGCTTCGTCAACTTTCCATAAGTTGAAAGTTAAATTACGCTTAAACCTCCTCTTATTTTCTGATTTATTTCCTGCATTTCAACAGACGGAATTCGACTTCCTATTTCCGGGGAATTACACAAGAACCGGAAGGTATCAGGAAACAGGAGGAGCAACGTCTTTGAGACTGGATGCTTAAAGTTGACACCACGAGACGAGTGGCGGATGACTGCTAATCGAGGTCTTTTGCTCCGTTTCAGAGTTGAAAATACAAGGCTCAGGAATTTTTAAAAACTTCGGCTAGCTCCGTACGATGCTCCGATTTCATGCTGAGATAGCTGCATTAGTATTCCTAATTATGTACTCGCGATTCTAACAGTGGTCTTTTCAACCGAAATGCAAATACCACGACTCTTTCTCGAATATTCTGTGGAAGCGTTCCAAAAAAAAGAGACGTCAACAAACACAAACAAACCTTCGCAGATAAACAGAATCTGACTTACGTATAAAGGATGTAACTCAAGGTCAATGTTTTTCTAGTATTTAATTTACTGTCATCCGTAATAGAAACCACGTGTCTCGCATTTCTGCTGTCATCTTTAAGGGATCCGCTTCTTCCTCTACTGTGCTGTTCCAGAGTGCTGTCCTTATTTTATTTCGAAGAATTGCGATGCAAGTTTTCCGAATGACATTCCACTGCGGCTATTCTCTGGCATACCAGGATGGCCCTGTTTCATGTTAGTGCCTTAAATAAAATGAAAGGAAACCGGAATAAAAGAGAAGAGGAAAAGTAAAAAACAACAAAAAAGAAACGAAGAATCGCAATGCACATTTATTAAGTGAGGACGATTTATGAAGAAGGGTAATTGCAATGGTAAAAAGGGCAAAATTCGACAAAAGGGCTTCAGACAACGCTACTCCGAAAAGGAACGACATGTTTGGGTAAGTTTCGTAAGGAGTTATTTGTGTTGATTCAAACGATTAATTATTAAGCGAAGTTAATCAAGATCCACAGGATAATCTTTAACAAATTTAAGTGGATATTCTTAAGGTCTTTCGATATATTTCGAACTTATTCAGTTTTATTTTTTCCAATTTCGCACTCATTTAAAGCTCATTATTCTAGAACTGCTCAAAACTCTCGCTACGAGCAGACTTATACAAAAACACACTTATGCAAGACAAGGTAGTCGCTTAATTGTCTCTTTGCGAATAACGTCCAGTGTCACGACTCGATTTATCCATCGCTGCATGACACTGACCGTCGTCGTATACATTTTATAACATAAAAAGGCGCAACTTAAACATTCAGCAATTGTAGAGGACTAATTTGAATCTCAATATCAGATCGAAACGTTAACCTCTTTCGAGCGTGCTGAAATGCTGCTCTCAGAGATGAAAGAGACACAGTCATGCACAGATTACCTTTAGTTTATTTTTATCATTAGTATTCAGCACCCAGTCCGACCAACTGTTGACTCCATCACTTCACCTTCCTCAGGCTATGTTTAACCCCACAAGATAAACCCGACTCTACTATCACACTAGGAAAAAAAATATAAACTGGAACAGACTATTTAAAGTAAACGATGTAATAACCAAACACAATAGCTTCGTATTTCTGTTGACTGGTATAAGACAGATATTATTAGTCTCAAAAATTTACGGAATTCAGTGTTAAACCGAAACAAGCATGGTCTATGTGACTTCGTAATTCTCAACGCCAAAATCTTTGTTGAGAAGTTAAATCAAATCGAAATGTGTTTATCAACAACGAAGTCTTCAGTAATTACACCAATTTACAACAGAGCAAGAAAATGACCTGTCGAATAACAGATCATCTAACATTCTGAAATATGACAAACCTACCTGACATCTCCAAACTTCTTGAAAAAATAATACAAAAAATGGCTCTAAAAAGCTGGATGAGTTCCAGAAAGAAAGAGATGCGATACGAGGTTATCCACATTGCAAAGAAAGCAACTGATAAGAACAAATGTTCTGTTCTTATGCTTCTCAACTAAAGGTAACGTACTCGACCATAAAATATTTCTGATCAATTTATACTCAACTGGAAGAAGGGATGAACTGAATTCCTATGTTAAGAATTATGAGACGGGTAGATCCCAAGTAACGCAATCTGGCACTCGTTATAGCCAAGTTATTCGGATCCAATACAAATACCTTAAAGCGAAATATCATCCCTTACTCTGTTCGACATAAATGAACCCACAGTTTCGCCATACAAGTCACCGGTCGCAACAAATTCCACTTCGATAACAGAAAGAGTTCTCCTTTCCCCAAAACCACGCCAATGTCACCTCAAAATAAATAAAGCCTTATTTGTTATTGAAACAGAAACACACAAAAACATAAATAAATAAAATAAAAGAGAAACCACGATAAACAAATCAACCATCTCGTATCTCTGAACGGCATTAAACGAGATAAACAGGACCCGCAAATTTCGCTCTTTTCATAAACGCTGATTGTCACTTCGAATAGAATGGGGGGAGGGGATTTATTCAACGGTTCCTTTGTCCATCTGCAATTAAAGGAGATCTCCGCTCCTGACAATTTCTGTTTTTATTATTTTTCCAAACTTACTCAAATTATTCGAATATTTTGTTCTGTTATTTTTTTCTACCTTTCTTTCTTTTACCGACATGTCATTCTGCACCTTTCTATTAATAAGAACACACCAATTATACTTTCATGTCAATGTTTTTCTTAATTTATATCATTCTGATACACTTATATCAGTTAAACATACAGTTGTAATGATATTATTTCTGTCTGCCGAACACCTTTCAGCCAAAGGTCGTATTGTTGTGGCCTTCATTTTCACAATGCGCGCACGCGCACACACACACACACACACACACACACATATGAAATAAATGCAGAAACATGGAAATATATGTATTTAAATAAATCGCATGCTACATAAGTTATTTCAATGATCATTAAACTGTTATTTAAAAAAAAAAAAAACGAATGTTGATCACATCATGTACGTATATGCCAGTGCTGCGATGACATCAGAAATTTATCAAAGTAATCGACAGAAAACGCAGTAAAGCAGTAAGCAAGAAAACACTTGGATTTTAACCAATAGCTGATGACTTGGGTCAGTGAAGAAAACGTTGTCATCTATTAAAGAAATCAATCGCTTAAATAAAGTTTCCTTCACCCTTGGTAGATAAACTGTTATGTTGTGGCATGGCACCACCGTCACTGTCTTACAGTACGTTTTCAGCAGCTAAAAGAAATCTTACCCCGTTGGATTAAAAGGGCTCCATACCTTCCACTGTATGCATCAAAAATGTACCGTCTGATGAATTCAGGTTACAACAGCAAGTAAAATCTACTGGAAGGCGCACGATATATAAGAGAAATAATAATAAACCAATACTTCTGGTTAAAATTATTTCCAGGTTGTTGGACCAGTGGAGTTCGCTTCACAACCAGCTTGGAACTCGTAGAGCAATTGAAGATTCAGTGTCCTACCTTGTCGCCAACCAGATATGTTTTTCGTGCTTGATTTTCCCTCTGACGCTAAATAAACAACCAGACACCTCATCCAATGAAACGCTCCAGGCTTCTCGTACAAATGCGGAACTAGGAATTCAGATGTGAGCGGCGTCGCTTTAAAGGAGTAATTTCAAAGTTTATGACATGATCACATATTAACTGCAGTCACAAATGCTCATATTCTTCTCGCAATTTAGTCGCATTTGTCAATATTCTTTCCGCCCGCTCTGCTATCTTAGGACCATTTACAGCAATCATTATACAAAGCATTTCTTTTTGCAAAAAAATAAATGACCAGTACTAGTGTGTGTGTGGTAGCCCGGCCCTCGACTTCGGTGCGTTGTGCATAATTCTTCAGGGGAGTGTAAACAAGAAAAGAAAGAACAATATTGTTCAGATTTGGTCAAAGCAGGCGGAAAATTAAAACGAAGTTAAATGTTGATGGCAAATTGGAAGATACGAGGAGGGAACGAAGCAAACAGGGAGGAAAGCCAATATTTGGTTTCAGAATTAAGAGACAGAATCCATATTATACTCGCATAATGAAGCGAGTATAATATGGATCTGAAGGATCTTTAATTTAATTTGAAGAGTTATTTGAAGCATTTTTATAACATGGAAAGTGATAAAGAGAAGCCATATTCAATAGCTCCCCGAGAAATTTTGTTCTTAAATATTTAAAAAAAAATATATTTTACAACGACGTGCAAGAAATTATGAGATGTTTAACCAATTTTGAACCTCTTTAGCTCAGTCAGTATATACGAAGCCCTTTGGTCGGAAAGATCGGGTTCGATTCCTATCTAAGACGTTAGCCGGTCTCATACAGAGGTACGGTTTTTTTCTCCCGGAAACTCGGTTTTTTTTTCCCCCAGAATAGGCACATCAGTTCCGTGAACACATACGGATTACAGACAGGAATACTGCCCTTAGAGGGATGCAACCCCTCTGCATTAATTAGCCGAAACCCCCTCATTAGAGGGGGGCTCATCCAAGAGAATAAACTAATTAAGCAAAAATATTACCAGTGAAAAATAAAAAGATGGAAGTGTATTTGTCATGCATTGAGAAGGGACAGAAGACAAACTTCAAGGCTCTCTTTGACACGGATTTCCGAAAGAAAAAAAATATAAAGATGAAAGCATAAGAAAGACGAAAGAAATAATAAATCTCCACCTTATTTGCGCGGATGGAGATTATAAGTATCGAGATAAGCAGGCTGAATGCTTCTACGGCCTTTAGTAATGGTAACCTAAAGTATTTCGAAATTCGCGGAAAACTGTTGAACGATGTGACTTGTAAACGTGTGCGCACAGAATATGACCAAACACGTACAATACCTTTGACCTTAGCCAGATTAAGTTTTTGATGTTTTATTGAAACATACACAGTGATAATAACCTATATGTTCTCAAAGTCGGTTGAAAAAAAGTATGTAATCATAGCGGTAACCTTGTGAATGCGACTCCACTAGAACTCCCCCCCTACCTCCCGTTGTTTATTCTCTTCAAGTGGGTCCTTCATAGTATTATTAACAGCTCCAGACAGAGTCATCGACACACAGAGAAAGAGCTTCTCCTTAATTTTTGTGTAATTTTTGAATTGAATCCGATTCCACTTTTGAATGGAATCGCTGAAGAGTTTTTGAGTAAAAGAAGAACGAGAAATAAATGTCGGATGTGCTATTTCGCAGCTATTTCAAAAGTGCTGTACTTTTTAGTAACTAATTATTAAGTGGAGTTACGAATTTAAGTATGAAAGGGAAGCTGTATTTGAAATACGGTTGTCCCCATAAAAGAGGCAAGACGATAATATTTAACCAATGTTAAATATGATGACCTCCTGATGTTAACTCGTTATCTATAACAGAAATTCGAGAAGAGTTGAATTGGGGTCCTCATCATTCTTATAATTAGAAGAGCCACTGAAGTGCAATGCTGTAATAGCTGGATTCAGAGTTACCGTCGAGACACAGAATATTTACTGCGTGTTATAAAGAGTAATATTAATTGCTTATTTTATACACACATCAATATGCTACTCCTACATTTATTTGGTTCAATCACTTCACCTGACTTGGAGTGTTGCGCTCATCCAGTTTACGAAAGTTTATTTCGGATAACAACATAAATCACTGTGTGCACAAGACGACCTGTTGTTTTTAGGTGAGACATACGAGCCCCCTCCCCACCTTTAGCGATGTATTTGAAGTAAGTGAATAAATTGAAATGCAGGATAAAAATTCTTATTCATATTTATTTATTCAATGTTTAAGTTTCTTCATCTCCGCACTGTTTATAGCAATTTTGCAGGGAATGAGAACGACGGATTGGCTGACTGGGACAAGTTTCTGTGTTGCAGTTACCCTTTCTACGGCATTTTCATTTCCTGGTAAGTGTTTTACGTTTTCGGCAATGCGCATTTACTAAGAACATGTTTTATTTTCTTCCAAATTTTTTTCAGCGTCCTTTTATCTGTCGTCTAAGCTGCAATAAATAATTAGCCTTGTTTAATTATTTATTGCCGTCTTGCAGCCCTGAAATCTGAGCTAAAACGTCGGGAGGGGAAAATGCAGTAATTTAACATATGCCACTAACGCAATCAACACCGAGCTTCCCCCTGATATGGATGGAATAAAATCCATTCGGCATTTATGTCAAGGATGTAATGCCGACAAGAAGTCTTCCGAAAGGCGTGAGTGTATGTAGTTTCTTTGCGACTTCGGCTAGTTCAAAAATAAAAAGGGACATTTTAGAAATAGCAGTTGTGTATTCATTGTGTGTTCTGATGGAACGAGGCAAAGAAAACTTCAAAAGAAACCGTTACAGTTGATAAAATCTGACTTCATCGTTAAAATGAGTTGAACCCTAACATTTCATCGGTTACTTCTGAAATTCATGCGGAGTGGTTTTCTATTTGTATTTTAGATTTCATTTTTTCCAAGGAATTGTTCATTTTTCAATTTTTCCTAAACGGTCAGACTGCGAGAGAAATCTTCGCGGGCTGTGAAAGTTAACGGAAGAGTTGCTGGCACTCTCGCTTTTTCGGAATAAGAATTTCAGGGGGGCTGAGAAAAGACACGCGTCGTTTTGTGTCTGTCTTATTTTGCTGATCTGGCACCTTCAGACTGCTCTTTATTTTTATTTAAAAAAAAAAATACCCGAACTCAAAACCCCACGCATTCCGCACACATTTCGGGTGTTCGAATGATATTTAATAGTTTTGACATCATGAAGTGATTGGTCTTGTAAAATGTGGTTAAATCTTGAAAACAAAAACAAAAGTAGTAATTAGCCAAACGCTCTGCGAATGTGATGTGGAGGCATTTCTGGGAATCTCTTCGCAATCTCTGCAGAAACATTCAACTTTAGTTGACGTGTAACTGAAGAGGACAATTTCCCTCATCCCCTAATCACCTGTTTGCAATACACGAAGTACATGACTTAAGTTTTCCAATACTCGCTACACGGAGAATATCGACATGATTCCATTCTCAGTGTTTCAGCTGTTTATCCTCCTTTGCTCCCAGGAAGGAGGCTATTATTCAGAACGGCAATAGTCATTTCTTTCAATAAATGGATAGTCAATGCGAAAATAAATGTCAGTAAGTAAACAATTGCTTTCTCTCTGTATAGTTATATTTTCACGAAAGTAAATATAAATGAGCTGATATGTCTTTGAAAATTAAAATTGTAAATGCTTGCATAAAATTATATTTCCATTCACCCGAGTTGGGGGGGTTTTTTCTTTTGTATTCGTCAAAAGAAAAAAAAAACTGTCACAGGGAGAAGAGAGGTAAATACACTCAGAAATACACTGAAGCAAACAAATTCTCACCACATAAACACATTTTCCAATCGTCCTTCGCACGTGAGCCAAGAAAAGCGGTCGGAAATCCCCACCTGAAAACAAAAACAACACATTTCAAAAAATAATCCAGGAACAACAGCAAAGAGAGCTTCTTCCAGCACAGACAGGGAAACTCTAAAAAGTTCATATCCTGACTAATCATGCGTATATAAGCATACACATTTATGTACTGCGAACAAAAACGTGCCTTTCATCCTCCCCATACTCTGCTGTAACCATTTTTCTCATCCTGAGGGGACATCACTTGATTGTTGTTACCCCTTCCAGATCGTCTAAAATTCAGTGAAATATTTCCACTAAATAGAGAGTTAAGAACATCATTTTATTATTTAATAAAAGCAGATGACAAGAAATAATTAAAATAGCAACGCGTGATTTTGCTATATAAAATCTCTAAATGTACGCACAATTTCTTAATATTAATTTATTAAAACCTGTCATAGGTTTCGATTATTAAACTCCAAGCTAGTTAACACAATTTTTAGATATTTGACTGGAAAGGCCAGATGTGATAGAGGGTTTTCATCACCCCCTCTCTAAAAAACAGTATGTGAGATTAAGTAGGATTTGTTTAGTCACTGGCAAATAACTGAAGTGAATCTGGAAAGAATGATATTAAATAATCGCATGGTGTATCCATTGCAAGAATCAATGAAGAGTGGAATTCGCTTGCTTATCCCAATCTGAAAAACCACAACTCTCGTGAGGGAGAATCGCGTTTTGGTTATCATCACCACACTGTGAACAAAAATGGAGTGATAGAGATCAAATCCGAGTGAATACGATAACAGCATCATAGTCCATTTTGCAATGCAGCAGAAAAACTGCAGTGCAGTATGAATTAGAATCAAATGGAAAAAAAGAAAATGATTAAGCATTCCTGGTTTTTTTTGTTGTACTATAAAGTCTGACTAATTGTTACACCAATGGATTCTGATCTGGTTTGGTGATGTTGAAATCGCTGTTTAGAATCATCTAAACAGCAATTAAACCCTTGAAACAGCAGAATAAACTCCCGTGAACATAACGTTAGCATATTTGTGCTTTATAGTTTTTTAGGTCCCTAAGTAACTTTTGAAAAGGCACTTAACAAACAAAGTTTAGCAGTCTTTCTAATAGTGTCAAAGAATGCCGCTAAACAAGCACATGCGATTTCATTTAAAAAGTCATTGCCATACCCTATTATGGCACAATGAAAGCAGGCGATTGTTTTTAAATAAATTCATTAATAACTAAATCCTTGGTGAACAATGAAGCACATCATTCCGTCAGCATTTTGTGGTGTTCGTGAAAGGGGATTCGTCACAATAGGTTACATAGCTAGGTGAGAAAGAACAATTCCTCCCAAATCCCTCCCTTCTATCTCTATCCATAGTAACAATTCCATTCATCAGCAGAGTGAGAAACGAGTGCAAATCCTATGAATATGATTTGCACTTGTTCTATTCATATGGGGCGCCTTGCGGTGCTCAGTCATCTCAAACTTCAAGATCATTTAAAATAAGTGCCCTGAACACTGATCTGATCTGTACTCCAACCTTAACTGGGGTGAAACCAACTTAGTTAACTTCAATGCTTCCAAAATGCAATTTTGCTTGTTTTCCCGAGAAAAAGACGACACACATCTTCTCCAATTACTTTTGCTAATGTTGAGTTCAACAGTGAAGACCAAATCTCCTCTCGGACTGACTCTTACTCCAAACCGTTTCTGGCACAATCATCTCATTTCTATTATCAGCTTCTGAAGACCTTGGCATCCTTTTCCACACAAGACGGTGTTTCTCTGCTGAACACATAAATTTTAGAAGAGTTATGTTCATTGACAAGAAATTCAACGTAGATGTATACCAGGGACTTCCCTCTTAAATTACCTTAAAAGTTAAATTACAAACAAATACCACAACCATTTTAAAAATCACGAGAAAAATCATCTCAGAATGTCACCAGATTCAGAGCAAACTTATTTGATAATTAAGTACAACCGGTCTCAGAGTTCTAACTACAAATTCATGAAGTATGCTTACAATTCTCGTGATTCCATTAACCAAGTGGAAACCAGTAAAGCCATGAAATTAGGTTTTATTATTTTTTTAATTGCTTTCTTGTCATCATTTTCACTCATCGAATACTCTAGTACTTTTCAGTTTAAACATTTATAAAAAAAAAAAAGATATGCATCACTTTCTTTGTTTGATTTCTTTTGTGTAACAAGCATGCCAGGTCCTTCACAATCCCTATAAAAAGTATTTTCATGCTGAGACATGATTATTTACCACGTTGCTGGCAAGTACACACCAGAAAAATACGTAAAAACGGCGGAGAGCTCAATTAGAAGTAAATTGCGTCATAAAGGAATGAAGTTCATGATTTCACTTTAACTACTTTTCAGAGATCTACGGAGTCAGTCTTTCACTCAAAGAAGGCGGCAATTCCAGTATATCTTCATAGTCGCCCATCTACAACTATATTACTCCTGAGTTGTGCTTACTTTCAGATTTTAGATAAGGAAGTCACATCTGGATGTTTTAATTATCTCCCGTCACCTATTTTTATTAATAAATTCTGTGATCGATTTGAGTCTGAACATTTTGTGAAAAGTGATGCAGGGTTTCGCTTGGCCCGTTTAGTGCAAAGGTAAGAATATTCACATCTTTTATTATATCTTTATCTTCACGTAGAATAAAGGTGTTCTCAGCAGTGGCGGGTTGTGATTGAATTTTTGACGCTCTTGAAAGGGTAACGAAAGCCAAGTGGTGTCCCGTCGAGATCAGAAAAGTGGGAGAACAGGTTATGCGAATGGAGACGATGAAAGGCTTGATGGGGTTCGAATTACTTGAGATTGTTGTCTAGTTTAGGTCAGTAGGGATTACGTACTTCCCCTGTCTGGTGGAGGTAGATGGATTTGTTGTAGGAGAATTTTAGATGATGCATTTTTTCGCTTTAGGTAGATAGTGGGCAAGGTGGTTTCCTATAACTGAACATTGCTTCGCTTTAGCCCCGTGGGAAGAAGGGGTGGAAAATACGTTTATGTGGTAGGTTTGTGTTTGCTTCAGTGTTATTGAGTTTGCTTTTTTTTAAGAAGAATCCTCTTCGAAGATGATTTCGTATTTCATATTGTGGCATGTCATTTTTAATTCCAATAATCCATTCAAAATAAGAAAACAATTAAACCCTCCTCTCCTCTTCTCAAAATCCTCGCAAAATTCAATTAAACCATTCAAAGATAAACTACTCCTACCCTGCCGAGAACTAAACTACCACGACCGAGGCATTCTCTCCCAAAGCATAACCCAGCCAAGGAAAATGACCTCCTGAACTAAACACTAAACCACCCAAAACACCATCTGGTATATTTTTTTCCACATCCTCAATACGATGGGGGAGAGATGCAATATTCCGAAGGAAAAGGATAAACTCCTACTTTTATCATTTTAATTTACTTATTTTTTTTTATTTCTAAGTTATCCAGAAACGCTGTTTTTGAGACTAAACATTAATTTTATTTTCAACTTATTTCCGTCCTGAAGTAAGAGGGATGATAGTCGCATACCGTGCGATGAAATTCACCTTTCTGCTTAAAGATAATCATTAACATCTGTTTCCACAACGGATGCGAATCCAGCCTGTTGGTTGAGGATTGGTTAAGTTAACCACTGCGGCAAACACAATGAGAAACATTACTGTTGGCTCTTGATCTAATCTCTCTCAGCGAGAATAATTAGCCACTAATGTAAATGATTATAATAAATCGAGAAAAGCTCAGAAATTTGGATTTATCAAAGTCATCCAGTTGCTCATTTGGTAGAAACCTTTGAATATTCACCAAAAAAAAAATAATAATAATTAATAGCAGTTGTAGTATTCCGGAATAATTCAAGTTCTCCAGATTATGATGAGCTCGGTTATATAGTGTGTGTGGTGTGTTTCAGCATTGTAAGGAGAACTCTGCCTCTGAACACACACTAGGAATCAGTTGTGATAACTTCGGTAAGGTAGCTCAACATTGCCCTCTTGTTCAAGAAATCGGGGGGGGCGAAATATTATATCTCTAATTCCTCACCCACCCATCCACCCACATGCACACAAGCCTTCTTCCTCTAACGCGATTCTTGCTTTAAAATGAGCTGAACATTTCGTGTGATGTTCATTTCATCGGTTCCCTTTGCTTTAGTTCCGATTTCAGTAGGATCAAGACCAAACACATGCACACGGACATATCTTCTTAGCATTGAGATCTCTTCGAGTGAAATTGGTTCGATCAAATTGATATTGCCATTCTCATTTTATAGTGTTTGTTCGTTGCATCTTTTGTTTGTTATATTTCCTGGAAATATAAAAAAATGACATATAAACGCCTAAGTTATACTCTATCAAGTGGAGAATATCTGTATGAATTCATTGGGTTTCGTGTTTTCTTTCAGGATTTTACGCCGATCACCTCGATGTGGATCCCCAGAATGCGGCCATCACGATGGGACTAACAAAGTCATGCGCTACGTTTGCAATGATAATTATTTCCGCTGTTCTATCTTCCGTAAATGTAAGTCAACTTCCATGTCAATCTGCCTTAATAATGGAACCGCTCTGTTATCTTTAAACATTATCAAAACTTAAAGTCTTGATAATGTTTAAGATATTTTAAAGATCCGTTTGATTACTTACGTGTAAACATTCGGTAAAATCACTTTGAACCCTTTTGTTTCAGTGACCCGTAAAATATTTCGCTAATTACATTGATCATCTTCATCGCACAGTGGATGTATGGTGGATTTTGATTAAGATTTATTCCAAATGCAATTACCAAACTAATAAACACGCATGCGTAACTTAACAGCATCAGCAGCTTATGAATCTTAAAAATACATGTTTACAGGCAGTCGCCTATCATACAAATCTAGTGTACATAACCATCGCTTTATAACTATTTTTATAACTCTTCTAATAGTTCTAAAAATAGTTATATATATTTTATAGTTTAAGTCGTCTGTTTATAAGTTGAATCGTATGTCTGTCAGTACCTACATCAGCATTGTCTTATGTGATACAAAACACTGCCGATGTCTACTAGACAAAAATGAAAAGATAATGTGATAAAGAAAGTCATATTTATTTACACGTTAACGATTAATGCATTGATAAATAACAGAAGCAATAGGATTGCTTTATGGTAGCCTAGTGCGATCGATACGATTGCTCCATGGTAGTCTAGACCAACGATTTTCAACCGATGTGCCACGAAAGGTCTTCAGGTGTGCCGCGAGATTTGTGAAAACGAATTAGTTGAAAGAAATAATGTGGTAATTTGCTCATTTATTCCCTTGAAGCTCCCAACAAGGATATGTAATTACTATTATTAATATCTTCTGTATGTAAATCGATCAAAATTATGCCTATTTTTTCCAGATCGTCAAAAAAATTAAAAGAATATATTTAGTGTGCCGCAGAATTTTAATAATTAGTCTAGGTGTGACATTTTATGAAAACGGTTGAAAATCACTGGTCTAGACTATGCACTAATGAATGAATCGTTATAATATTTTATGTTATACTAATTAATTAATTTAACTAATTAATAACAGTTAATTTTATGCAGTTATGATTTAATACTGCATCCTTACGTTTGCTTACATTTCTTTCGAATGCGAATGGCCATGTATCGTCTGCGAGTGTTTTTACGCATATAACTATTGATAAATTTTAACAGTTTATAATAGTTTTGTGAATACTTTATGGTAGTAAATGATAAATCGACATATGCGAGGGTAGTCTGAAAAGTTCTCGGCCTAACAATGAAAAAACGAATTTATAATTTACATTTTTTTTTCAACATAATCTCCCTTAAGGCTAATACATTTATTCCAGCGATGCTCCAGCTCCATTATCCCGTCCCTGTAGTGGTTCTCAGTAATATCTGCAAAATAACCCTCTACAGCTGCAATCACCTCTTGATTCGAAGAAAAACGCTGATCAGCCAGGAAGAATTTTAGTTTTGGGAGGAGATAGAAGTCACAGGGTGCCAAATCTGGGGAATAGGGTGGATGTTCCAACAATTCATAGTGCAGATCCCTCAATTTTCCCATTGCCAAAACACCTTTGTGAGCAGGTGCATTGGCCTGATGAAAGATGATTTTTTTCTTTTGCAAACCGGTCTTTTCTGACGAATTTTTTCATCCAGTCTGGTTTAAAGTTCGGAATAATATTCTCCGGTTATTATTTTACCCTTTTCAAGATAATTAATAAACAAAATGCCTTTTGCATCCCAACACACCGATGCAGTGACCTTTCCTGCTGATGGAATCGACTCTTTGTCTTCTTTGGCGCTGAACAACCGGCTTTTGTCCACTGTCGTGACTGCTGTTTGGATTTTGGTGTGTAATGGTGAATCCAAGTCTCATCCATAGTAATAAATCGACGCACAAAATCAGTTTTATTTGTGTTAAAACGCTCCAAGTACTGTTCAGAGATTTTCATGGAATGCGTTTTTGATCTGCTGTGAGCAAGCGCGGCATCCATCTTGCGCAATCTTTTTCATTTGCGATTCTTCATGCAAAATATATCCTACACGCTCTTTTGAAATGCCTATAGTCTCAGCAATTCCAGGCACTTTGATTCGCCGGTCATCCAATACCATATCGTGCACTTGATCAACGATTTCTGGTGTTGTTACACTTTTTGGACGTCCTTCACGTGGATCGTCTTCAAGGCTGATACGGCCACGTTTAAACTTGGCAGCCCATTTCTTAATTGTCGAAAAGGAAGGAGAAGAGTTCCCATAAACTTTTCTGAACTTCGAATGAATTTCTTTTGGCGTTAAACCTTCTTTTACAAAGAATTGTATAACGCACGATACTCAATTTTATCCATTTCAAGGGATACAGACAACACTTTTGCTTCACACAGCTGTATAAAGCAAACTACTTGATAGAATGACTTGCAATCAATTTCTCTTAAATGCTTATGACAGATGTGCTTAGAAACAAAAATCTGCCGATACTGTTGCCATGGAGCCGAGATCTCTTCAGCTACCCACGCAGAATGATCATTAATAAAATCTTGCTTGCATGAAATATTGAACTAATAGTTCATGCAATCGTTCGTAATTTCATATTAATTTTAATTGTGAGATAAAATTCTAAAAAATTTTAAACGACATTTCGTTTATAGTTTATAGCAATTTCTCATGGATGCTTATCACAGATGTACAACTTAGAAAAAAAATTCTTGCCGATAGTGTTGCCATCTATGGTCGAGGCTGAGAACTTTTAAAACCACCTCGTATTTTATTCATTAATGACATACCTAACTTTCTCTTAATTTTTTTCGATATTTCTAAGCTACTCAGTTCGTCTGCGATTTTTTCTAATTATGTGAAATCTCCAAAACCTTTTCCAATTTATTTTTTCAAAAAATAAAAAAATAAAAACAAACGCGTATAAGTGGACTCGCGCAGTTCAAACCCGCATTCTTCAAAGGCCAGCTGTTTTTACTATTGGAAAATATTATATGTAATATAAATGTTACATTATAATATTTTAATAGAGCATGATTTGAAATTGTCCCCGCCCGCTTAGTTACTTACGCAACTTCCACGAGTTGCTTTTAATAGTTCATTTAATACTATTAATAATTAGAAGTGCATTTCAAGTCTAGATTTCGTATTTTGTTTATCACTCTTTCTTAGAGAAAGGCATAAGCTTCGTATATTACGTAATTCATTAAACTAATTTATATGCGTATAAATTTATGTACGGGGTGTTTCGTGAAGAGAAAACTATGGTTGCACTTCGTAAGCATGTTCAGGATTAAAACAGAATAATTCTGCTTATTTCCGGATATTTCAAAATTTACCTGGAAAGAGAGAGAAATAGAAGTTTTAAAATATCATAAATTAAAGGCAATTTAGAGAACATTGTATAAGTCAAAGTCCGATTAATGCTACGTTTGAAAATGCAGCAATATATTTTTTTTAAATAGTGGAATGAAAACTACCATAAAGACAAAATACACTAATTAACAATTAAATATTAAAAAAAATTAAGAGTAAAATTAACGGAAGAAAAATTAAAACACAAAAGAATAAATTATTTAAATAAATGACGAATATCTCACAAACGAATAGATGCTAAATTATAAACCCAGTGAGATAATAAATGGTAAAGAGAAATCGGAAATCAACAATAAAATAAAAAATAAACTGCGCAAACGTCAAAGCAAATCAGTGCATAAAAAAGACACAGAACCTATCAAAGGGCACAACTCGAAATTTATCTTTTGCTATCGATGAGAACGCTGGTTGAAATCTTAAGATTTTGACAAGCTTGAATGTACACGTGTGAAAATCTGTTTCAGTTTGACTCTTTATATTTTCTGAGAAAGAATTAAAATGCCTAGTGATAGCGACATCACTTATTCGTGATGAAAATGGGTATGTAGCAGATACCCACAGTTAGGAATTGGAGGGAAACTGGAATTTGCTCTCTTCTTCATAATGGAGGCCATTTCTGCAACAAAAATTGAGAAATCTGAATCGTCCTCTGACCACTCAGAGCACGTTTTAGAAGGAATGATGGGTGCATGCAACGGGAGACACTGGATTAAAACTCAGGATGGGCATTCCTCACAAAATGAAAGAATACACGTGCTAGTAAAATGAGATTTTACTAGCACGTGTATTTTCAGAAAAAAACTTGAAAGTGAAATGAGCATTTTTAAATCTCAATATTAAACCCCGAAAACGATATCCTTGAGATACAGTATTATATTTTTATAGTAATGCAGACATACCTGTGGGTGGGAATGAAAACCTACACTGCTCTCAACATTATTGGATAGAGTAGAAAAATATAAAAAAAACTTGAGAACACGAAACAGGAAAAAAAAACAAAAAAACTCAGAAATTTTCCATTATCTCACAAGAGAGGACAAACATTTCAAGCTTCAATTATTCATTTAAATACTAACCTAAGTGATACCAAATATATCAAAACCAATAACGAGACAAGTGAATAACACGAAATGACACTAGAAAGAAAAAGTGCTCATATTCATTTAAGAAAATCCAAAAGGAAGCCAAAGTTATCTTTCGCGTTGAGTAAACCCAGCATCAGCATAAAAAATATTAAAATATTGTGTATCATATTCACTAAATCAAGTTATTCATTATATGCATAAGCATTAAATAGAAATATAGCTTCACCAAGGTAAAAACATAAAACGACTAACACAATAACATCTCATCTAAATGTCTTGAGACTGTAGAGTTCGTCTCTCTAATCTATTTCATATGAACAAAGATTTACTAGACAACTAATATCCCGAATAAATGTTTGTCGGTTCCCATCTCTGTAAGTACATCCTTAGGTAACGATGTCAAAACATATTTGACATCGTTTTTACCACGCAGACGTTATAATCCTTAGAGGTTCTCTGCCGTGTTTCCTTATATTGTATCATAGCATACAATATAAGAAAAGACACCTCATACTAAATAAATGAGTGTCTTTTGTTAGGATACATCTCTCTATATATACACACACTTTCATCATCATAGCTATCAAGGATTAGGCCTAGCATGGTTTGTTCCGATCTTAGAAGTCATCGTTGAATCGTTTAAGAGGACGTCTGGTTTTCTTTTTCCTAATGGCTTGTACTTTAAGGCTTGTTTTGGTAATCTTTCTGTTTTCATTCTTTGAACGTGTTCCATCCATTTATGTTTTTTTTTTATTTTTTTATTACTGGTTCTTGGTTTAATTCTTTCATAATATCTTCGTTTCATTTTGTGATCAAATAGGGTATACTTTGCAGTTTTTCTCATAAACTTCATTTCTGCTGTTGTTAATCTTTGTTTGTCTTTTTGTTTTATTGTCCCGATTTCACTTCCATACATTAGGACCGCTTTATCCGATTAATCCTTATTAGATATATGTTTTAACTGAATGTGATAAACTAATAGAAATATTTACGTGTGTCAAAAGAGCATTCTTCACTCCTGACCAATACACTCACTGTTACTAATTTTCTACCTGAACTGCATTTGATACACAACAAAACGCAACATTGCATTTGTAACTAACGTACTGTTTATAAAACCTTAAATAAAATTGCAAATATTTTAGAAGGTCTTTCTAAGTGTACTTATGCCTGAACCTGCTTTCTTCTTTTATCTGTAAATATACGAATAATGCTTCGTTTGTCACAATGTTTTCTTCTTTCTCCTTTTCTTTTAGCAGGAAATTGTGTGATGCCCTTGTTATTAATTACGATTGTATTCAAAATAATTGCAAGGAATGAGAGTGGTATTTTATATTAGTTTTATATTCTTCTTCTTTAGTATTCTGCAATTGAGCAGGTTCTTCTTTCAGTAGTAGAAACTTTCCTTCCACTCTCTTCTGTTCTGAGCCTTCTCTTTCAAGGTTGTGTACCTGTCTCCATTCAGCATGTCATCTAGCAATGTTTTCCTTACTCTTCCTCTGGGTCTTTTTCCATCTATTTTTCCTTCGATGGCATCTCTGATGATTCCATTCCCTCTCAGAATATGTCCGATCCAGTTTCCCTTGCTTCTTTTTCCATCCTTCTCCAAATCCACATCTCAAAGCTTTCCAAAATCTTAATCTGTTCTTTCTTCAATGTCCAAGTTTCAGATGAATATAGAGCGCAACACTCCACACGTAACATTTTATTAGTCTTTTCTTTAGGTTTCTATCCATTTTACTTCTGAATAAATTCCATTTTCTATTAAAGGCGGCATCTCTTCCCATCGCAATTCTAGCTTTTATGTCACTTTTACATTTGCCATCACTGCTAATCACACTTCCTAGATATTTAAATGTCTTTACTTGATTCAGTTATTCCCCATTTATTCTGATATCCATATTTGCCTCTTTCCTTGCTATTTTCATCAACTGTGTTTTTCTGATGTTAATTTTCATTCTATAATTGATACGAAATTCCAGTAATCTGTTCAACAGTGTTTGATAGTAATGCCTTGCCATCTGCGTATCTTATTGCAAATATCTGTCTACCTCCAATCTTTATTCCTTCTTCCGAATTCTCCAGTGCTTCTTTTAGCATTGCTTCGGAATACATGTTGAACAAAATTGGTGACAGAGAACAGCCTTGTCTTACTCCTCGTCCAATGATAGATACCTGGTTCTGTTGTACAATATATGTCTCTCACCATAGCAGTTTGTCCCATATATAGTGAGATAATTAGCCTCCTGTCTTTCCAATCTATACCAATCGTTTCCATTACTTCCGCCATCTTATCCCATTTTACAAAGTCAAAAGCTTTCTCAAAATCTATATAACAGATGTTAACTTCTTTATTCACTTCCAGACTTCTTTCACTTACTATTCTTAAAGGTCCAATCGCATCTCTTGTTTCCCTACCCTTCCTGAAACCAAACTGATCTTCTCCAAGAAATTCTTCCTCCTTAGATGCAATTCTTCGTGTTGAGATTCTCATAAGTATTTTTGATGTATGGGAAATGAGGCTTATTGTTCTAAAATCCTTATACTTCACTGCATTACTTTTATTTGGTATAGGTATAAAAGTTTTATATTACGAATGTTAAAATATTTCTGTTGTTATTTCAACTTCAACGATCCTCCTTCGTCTGTTTCTATGCCTTTAAGTGACTTAACTCTCTCCCATCTTCCCTTTGAATCTTGTTGAGAATGCGGGTTACGTTTTTTCTGAAGCTCATTTAAACGAGGCTGAGTTAATCAGACTTAGGCGCGGGTAATAAGTTAAGAAAAATATCTGTAAATTAATGAAAGTTTGTTCAGTTTCTTCGTTATGTTTTTGAATAACCTGCGAGTGCAACCACAGCATTCCATCTCCCCAATCAGAACCGAATATTTCTGCATAAGTAATTCAGCCTGTTAACTCACGTAATATTTATAGTTACACAGAAGTCGTTCGACTTTCTAATCACCAACATTTCAAGCGGCATATTGTAACCTGTTTGAAGATAAAAATTATTTGTTCTGTCGATTTCCTTTAAAAGAAAAAAACAAAAAGACTGTGTCGCATCGTATTAAGTAGATCCATTCATTCACCATTTTTTCTAAGTGGAAATAAGAAATAATTCCCTTATATGCTATAACTAAAGCTACCTATTTAGGAAAGTTTTATTATTGGCGCGAACATTTTAAATAATGCAAATTATTTCCTAATTTTGTAAGCCAAATTTGAGATTCTTGGTCAGTTTTAAACGCTTATATTACTTCCTAAGTTAAAGCAATAAATACCACTGGAAACTGGCTCTGTTTGTCACTTTATAGTTCGAAAGCGCTAAACGTCGAAAAATTAAACAGTTTAGAAGAACTAAACAGAAATTTTAAATTCTAGTAGAAACGGATTCACTTCTAGAGACAACTGAGATCGTAACTCTGTGCAGAACATTCTGCCTGGTATTGTTCGATAGTCGATAACAATCACTAATGAGTGATTGCAAATATTGTATATAACTTTTTCATTCATGGCGTAAAATCTAAATGGAATATTTTAAACCACTTACTACACTCTCGCCAAAGCATTTAGCCGTACCTTCTGCCAACACTATTCCCACCCTATCACACCAGACGGCTCTATTGCATCATCACCTACAGAAAAGGTCAATCTCCTGGCCTTACACTTTGCTTCCAATTCATGCATAAATGACAATGGTAAATGTCCCTCAACTGTTCCAGATGCCCAACATATAATGCCCATTATATCCTTTTTCCAGGAAGAGATCAGAAAAATAATGTCCAAATTAGATACGAAAACGTCTCCTGGTCCTGATGGCATCCCTCCAACTGTCTTGAAGGTTTGTGCACCAGAAATCACTCCTGTTCTATGTCGCCTGTATGTACTGTCTCACTCCACTGTTATTTATCACACAGCCTGGAAGTTGGCCTATGTTCAACTCATTTCCAAGATGGGCTACAATTCATGCCGTCCAACTACCACTCATCTCGCTCACTCCAGTACCGTCCAACGAAGACAAAATCATCAATTCCCAACTCCTACACTACCTTGAAGCTACTCGACTAATAAACGATCGCAAGTATGGATTCCGTTGCTGCCGATCAACTAGCGATCTACTTCCATATGTCACCCATCTCTGGACAAATGCCACGGAGAAGTTTGGCGAATCTCAAAAGGTTGGACTTGATATCTCCAAAACTTTTGACTGGATCTGGCACAAGGACTTACTACGCAAGCTGCCATCGTTTGGTCTATCTCAAGACGTCTGCAGTTGGATTGCCGGCTTTCTATCTAGATGTCTACTGTGCATGTGATGGTGGATGTTCCTCATCCTCTCGCCATTCAACTAATGCCAGGGTTCCACCCTCTCAAGGTTCAGTTCTCTTACCGACCGTCTTCCTTGTGTACATCAATGACCTACTTCAGTTGACCTTCAACCCAATACACAGTTTTGCAGACAACAGCACATTGCACCCATTACATTCATTTGATACCTTACCCTACAACTCACCTCAGCGTACAGAACAGCAATCACTATCACCCTCAGTTCTGATCTGCAAACCATCCTCCAATGGGGTTTAGATAACCTCTTCAATTCAATGCTAATAAAACCAAGTGCTGTTCCTATTTCTCATAAAAAGCAACCGGTATTTGATTTGATGATACCCATATTCCCAGACAATTTGAGATTTCTCTTCTTGGAACTCTGACATCAAGCCTCTTCTGGCATAAACACATCACAACCATTGCATCCTCGGCTTCAAAAAAAACTAGGATTTCTTTTTCTCAAGATGTTACTTCACCACTGAACATCTGTTAACCTTATAGAAATCACAAATCCGCACAGACATTAAATACTGCTTTCACATATGGGGTGGAGCCCCTAAAAGATCCCTCAAAATGCTCGACTCAATATAGAGGAGAGCAATCAGACTTATTAATGACTCATCTCTTACCAACTCACCCTCCCCCCAGTTTCACACAGACGTTTGGTTTCCGCAATATCTATATTCCACAAATATTTCCATGGAAAATGTTCATCTGAAATTACATCAATAATTTCCCCACTCAGTACTAAACTCACTGGAACACGTAAGCTGCTGCACAACATCCCTTCACAGTTCACCTAGAAACAAACAGAACAAGTTTCTTTTCCTCTTCCTTCATCCCTGCAACTGCTGCACTGTGGAACAGTCTCCCACCTGCTGTGTTATCATCCTGAATTATCTTTCAGGCCCTATCGTTAATCTCCTTTATATTATCTTCATTCTCAAGCGTATATTTCCCTCCTTATGTTTTTACTGATTTTATTTCCAATATTGTGACACTTTCATTAAATTTTATGTCGCAAAAAGTTTTATTTATATCAAATAACGAACAGAAAATCAGTTAGGTCACAATATCGATATCCTTATTAACATTGGATTAGAACTGAAATATAATATTATATTTAAAAAAAAAAGCCTAACCACTTTACGTGGGCAGAATAATTGCATTTTTTTGTGCCACACAAGCAAACACAATCATTCTGCCAGTTTGCAGTGTTTGCTATCTTACTACAGTTTGTGGACAAACTCAAGATTGGTAGTGGTAATATTCCTGCTTGCTTATCTTCCATTGTTCTTGGTTTATTCTCACAGAATTAGTACACCCATGATTTTTATACGCCGACATGAAACACTTTTACATTTTAATCTGTTAAGTTGACACAGACATTTCCCCGAGTAATGAAGTATCTCATTCATCTGCTTGACGTACCACATCTTGCCCATCTTAATACTCCCCGCTCCAACTTTAAGATTTGTTTAATTTTCAAATGCTTTTAATTTCAGCATCTAAAACAAGTGAGTTCAACTCCTCGATGATGCAGATCGTGAAATTTAAAGTGTGAATATCGTAGCAGATTCAATCAGTTCTACTCCTCCTTCTCTTCCTTAAATGTTTCTCACATCCACAATGCAAGATTTTTTTCTCCCAAAAGAGAAGTCATTTTCCATCGTAGTCGTAAGAGTATTACAAAACATAAATGAGTTCGATAAACAGGACTTGCTTTTAGACCGAGACAAGATTTCTTTATAATGTTACATCTAAAATGTATTTCAGATGTAACCCAACACTTTTACCCGTTGCAAAGTAGCGACGTAACATTCGCCCTTTTACAGTCAACAGAACAGAACTGCCTCGCCCGAGTCTTATGAACTTTCGTACTTGACAGATTTTATCAAAGTTCATTCGCTGCTATAAGTAAACGGATTAAAAATATCACTAATTCGACGATGGGTTACTTATGCTGAACTATGAAGTTCGAAACGTAAAGAATTGAAAAGTATTAAATTTCTTTCGAGTTTGGATAAAAGCTCAAAATTTGCAAGCACAAGGAGAAATGAAACTGTTTTTTATTGGAAGGAATTTTAAAGTTTTATTTAGGGGGACTGTTATATTTTTTTATCATTTATTGCATTTTGTGTTAAAATTTTCATAATCTTTTATATTTTATAGGGGAGGTTATATGCGCAGTTAAAACCTCGCATTTGCATGACTCTCTGAGCAATCACGTGTGTCTCCAGTCCAAATGCGGCCTCGCACATTTCTCCCTAGCACTGTTAATTTGATCTCCCTCCACGCCCGACCTCGCAGAGTAAGCGGCAGCACGATTACTCGCCAGCTGATCGAGAAACCTCCACCAGAAGCTTTCCATCGGATCGGTCTCGCGCAATATCTGACAACTAGCGTAGAGTATTGCCAAACCCTCAAAGATGCAGATCCCAACTATTTAGCAAAGCAGTTCATGCAGGATGATAGGGGAGACAGAGATGCAGGAAGCCAAAAGCAGGGTGGACGTGTTTCGCCAGCCGATGAAAAACATCCACCACGTAGAGGTGGATGTCTTACAGCAAGAGGAGCTAATTGGGAAAACTGAGAAATTAAAATATATTTCAACGAGGCTAAAATGCAAATAAATAAGCAAACGATGTTTCTTGAATTGCTTGAATCCTTTTATCGTACTGAGTTTAGTTGACATCTTTTAAACACTGTTTTCTTAATTTAAAAGCAGTAAAAGGAAATATAAGTTCATTGAACGAAGCATTAAATGCGAATTCTCGCCTTTTCTTTGACTGCTTGCGACTGCTTTGATGCTGTAGTGGGGGAAAGCTCGCCATGAGCACATTACTCACAACAATTATCAACTTTGCTATTTTCCCACAATCTACTACAAATTTCAGGAGGTTTAATTTTCCATCGAAATATTACTTGACCTGTTTTTACTAAATCAGCGAACATTTGAAGTGTTTCCATAAGTGAGTGCATTATACTTTCATTTGGCAACGTCTTTTTCTCTATTGAATATTTATGTTCATATTGAAGTTTCGATAAATTACAATTTCAGCTCAATTCAGTTAAGTTTCGTTTATTTTTGTATTAATTGTTTGTATAATGGTAGCTAAAGTACAATTAATACTCCATCACAGGTGTTCAGTTTACCAGGAACTAAACTGGGTCACATGACTAAGCCGTTGTGAAAGTTATAAGGAATTCTGAATAATTTTGAAGGAATGGTCCAACATTCTTATCATAGAAAAATGTTGATACTACTGCTGTATGATTATTATGATTCCATAAAAAAAAAAATAACATTTGTGTGACATGTCCTTTTTAGCAGAGCGAAGATTCAAATGCTGCTCTTCTATATTTCAGATATCTCAAGCCATTATGGGTTTGGGTATTTTCCAATGCGTTTCGCTGGTGGTTTGCGCCCTGCTTTATGGACTTCTTGGATCAGGAGAACGTCAGCAGTAGGCAAGAAAAAACAGCGAAGCGCTCATTCCTGGTACACGCAATGGCTAATGGTGTCTCCACCGTGCAAAAGAGAAGACGTGAGGAAATTGAGGAAGCCGAGAAACGAGGATCTCATTTCAACGAAAGCAGCACTCCTCCTCAAACTGTGTTCGCAAATGCATTCCAGGTGGAGAATGAGCTTTATACTCATTCTCCTCCGTAATGAGTAATGAGAAATTTGGGTTTTTCTCTTTTATTTTTAGTTTTTGGTGTTTAATATTTTTGATTTAATTTTTAACATTTTTATATAAATTGAAAATGTTTAATTTTCATATGCATGCTGTCAAAAGAGTAATGGATTGTAATGTGAAGCATTGACTCGCCCTGCATGCGTGGATTCAGTTATGATTAAAGCGCAATTATATTCGTCTGTACAAAAGACGTTGAGTCGGTAATTCACTGTCCATAGTATTTTCATATAAATACATAAAGTGTATAGCTATATGTGTTATTATATTATTTTATCCATTGGTATGTGATATTCACAACAGTTCACAATGCATATTTATAAATGCTATGAGAAACTGAACTAAAGTGCCATAATGAAACCCCTTTTGTTTACGGGATTTCTGAACTGTTTTAAAGTTTTTGTTCATTTTTTACTACAAATAAAGATCTCAGTTCACTGAAAAAGGAATGTCTTAAGACATCAATCGGCTGATTGTAATAAAAAGATGCATTTATGTACAAAATAAAAGCATGGAAACGATTAAAACAATCATAAATAGGAGTTTGTTCGAGCTTGAATTCATCTGATGCTAGTAATAAATAAATAGGCCATCGCGTCTGATTATTTCACTTTCTTACGCGCCAAAGTTATCAGTAACTCAAAATTCTCACCAGCATGATTGACTGGTGCACGTGCAATTGGCTACGTTGATATCGTCATTCTGTTCATAACAAGTTATAATTTTTATGTAATGTTCTGGAAAGCGGTTGAAATAATTGATCAGCTGAAGATTATCCAACCTGAAATGCATGTGCACATAGATCCAAAGTGTTCCTTTGAGTTCTTTTTGCCAAACACTTCCATCAAAACACACTTTTAAAATGTCATTGGTGCGTCTGTTTATTCAAGAAAATCTATAAAATCGACTATTTCTAAAGCAATTCAAGCAAGTGTAAGTCCAGAACAGGACACGTTGCTGAAAAGAATCCGCTCAAAATCAAGAGAAAAAAAAAACTTTTTTTTCACCTGCATGTAAACTGCACAGTCTCTCACAACAGAAACAACTGAAGACCAGTTCATACTCCTTACAGACTTTTATACATTTTAACACATTCTAAGGAACAACAAAATCCTGTACTCCGAAAATTGTAAACAAAATATTGGATGTCAGGGTTAGTGCACAAGAACTGAAAACTTCGACAGCAGCCCCAATTTACAAATATTGGGAAACGAAATTCCATTCACAGCTACAAACTTAGAGCTGATTTACACGTCATCTGAATTTTTTGAAAAATTAAATACACTGGGTAGTAAACTGCTTACTGAAATACTGTATACAGAAGTATGGATTCAAAAAAAAAAGAAAGAAAGAAAGAAAGAAAACCTAGTTTATCATGAAATTTGTGAATTAAACAGTCTCTGCAAACATTCATCTCTCAAAATTAGAAAAATTCCACAAAATAACTCAATGGCGCCTCTTGTGCAAAACCTCTTTCGCCACTACACGCAAAATGAGCATTAACGTGTGAGCCACTTCTGGTTATTACTATGAAACTCACACGGTGGAGTTGTGGGAGTGAGAGAGACAGACAGGCAGAGAGAGCATCTCAACACAACTTCCTCACAGTCAAGAACACGTCAACTCTTATATAACATTGGAAATATTACTTTCATCCAAATGCCGCAATTTGTGACATTTGCTTCCACACAGTTTCACTTTCAGTCAATCACTTCATTCCTCAGATTTTTTTAAACTCCTTTTAGGGAAATTATTCGAAAGCGAATAAACGATGTACCAATGCTGATATGGGTGGCCTTTTTCTTTCTCGCTCCTGTAGACCCTTGTCCTCCATTTCAACACAGACTTGAAATCATAAGCGGACCGTAAACGTGAAAAGAAAGAAAAATATTCCAGATTTGGTCAAAATAGTTGAATGAGTTCAATCGTCGACGTTTCCGTTGAGAAAGATGTCTCTCGCAATCTGCATCCATCTTATTCGGATTGTTTTGCGGGTTAAAATATCCGATTTTTCCTGGGAATCGACTATAAGACTGGCTGCTGTTTCAGATTATCATGAAAATTAATCCAGAACAAGTTGTCAGAATTCTCTGCCTAAATTGAAAAGTTGCTGTAATATATTCAGTATGATAATGAACAACAAAAAAAGACAGTGGACAGAATCAGGAACACTGAAAATATCAACTACAGCCTAAACGGAATACCTATAGAACAAATCAAACATTTCAGCTATTTGGCGCTACTTTTTGTCAAGATGGTAAATTAAAGATGGAAATAGCAGAAAACTAGTAAACTAATAAAAAAACTAATAAAGAAAACTAGCGTGGTGGAGAGCTATTGGAATTCATTTATATGGAATAAAAGAGAAATTAGCCAAAACAATAAACCGTCAGTATACAAGATAGTGAAAGAAATAAGTAAATCCGCTATGCACTTTTTATTCCCAATAGCGAGTAGGTGAAGCCAATTTAGACCTAATCTAATTTTTGGAGACTGAGCAGACAATTCAATCTATTGCGTTATGGTTAGCGGCCACGAGATGGCAGCACTTCTTTGTCTCCCTTCACTGGATGCATTAATTACCTAATTATAGTCCTGGGCCACCTCCTGGTAAAGTGGTAAAGATTGAACTATAAATCAATTTTAACTCATGGAGACCACAGATATGAGGAGTTCTGAAAGAGATTAGAGAAGTGGACAGATGGCACTCTCACATTGAAAACTAGGATATCTGGGAAAAAACTTCGCATTGTTGTCATGCAGAAATGTGTGGGCAAAGTTAACCTCAACGTATTGATATTTAAACAGAATAGAACAGGAAAGATTAGCAAAATAATTGTGTTTGCCATAATGACGAGGAAAACAACCAGAAGAAGACGAAGGCTTCGGTGAGTTGATACAGTAAGATGTGCCTCACAAGACAAATGTCTCAGATCTGATAGTATTGAAGTCTTAACGAATAATCTGAAATAAAATTGTCGCTAGGAAGTTAGTAATGATGAAATATTTTCGTGGGTTACCATCATATAATATCTTGCGCATCCTCTGAGGGTGAATGATAGGAATTTGATGATTATGACAGTTTCAGCTAAAGTGCAATTTTTATTGATTGAATGATGAAAGAAAATATAAAGAAGAATATAATGGAATCTCATGTCAGACTTAGAAAACGATGGACTGTGCATATGAAATGGTTTTAATATCAGGGAAAGACTGAAAAAGAAGCAAAATATGAACATTGTACAAGGCAGTTGCAAAACTTGTAATTAAGATGAATAGGAATAAAAAGAACCATCTTAAATTGAATAACAAACGTCACAAGGATATTAAAAGTGACCACCGTACTCATCAGCTGTACAGACCACGAAGTTAAATGTTGATCTCAAGTTGGAAGAAACAACAAACTAGCATAACAAAGATTCGTCAAAGAAAATACTGGTTTCAGAAGACCAAAGAATATTTGAAACAGATAAAGAAATTGGAAGTTAATCAACAGCTCCGAGAGAAATTGCCATGGGAGTTATTAAAAAAAAAAATTTTCGTCACAACGTATAATAAATGATGATTATATAAACAGAGAAAGAAAAAATATTGTTAGTGAATTTAAAAAAAAATTGTACAGAGAAAGAATCGGCCACTCTCTGAGAATTCACAAATTCCAAGGATGGTTTGAGGCGAATCCCGAAGAGAAAAGGAGAAGTGCAAAGATTAGGCTCACTTGGCGAAAAAAATGAAGATTTTGGGAGAACTGGGCAATTGTTACTCTACTTTATGTTCAATCCGTATGCACTACGATTATGGGGGTATAGATAAAGAGGCTGAATTTCTCAGGAGGCCTTTAGTGACGTAAGAACGAAAATATTTCGAATTTAGTGTCGAAAGCAGATGGACGATGTGACTGGAACAGGACTCTGCACAAGATACAACCGCACCTTTATAATCTCTTTACCTCGGGCAAAATGGACTGACTTTTTTCGACGGGAACTACGCATCGCTAGAAACCGCTACATTCTAACTTTTATCGAAATCGGGCGAATGACGCGACTGTGTAAATAATAACTCTCATACAACTTCACCTTTATTGTTTCTTCGTTTAACGGAATGTCTCGTTGAGAAAGAGTCATTGAATCGACCAACAGAGATGAAGCTTCTGCCTTCCCTTTCAGTCACGTTCAGCTAATTTCCCCGCATCACGGAAGTGTGTAACAGACAGCTACATTCGCTGCGATCGTTTCTCAGTAAGAGACAAAGAAGAAGCAAAGTGACAGTTTCGGGACGAGCTGTTTACAAAGTGCTCTGATTATTATTATTATTATTAATTTAATATTATAAATTAACAAATACATATTAATTAAATGAGTCATTGTTAATAACTATGTGAAATTTTTTTTTAAATATCGTTAGTATTATTATTTATTCCTATGTACACAAGATATTACGTGGCATTCTGTAGTAAATATTTGTAATGAAAAAAAAATTTTCACTATAAATGTAGTAAAAAATAATTAACTTTGACAACAAAAAAAAACATTGAAAGTATCACCTCAAATATGGACGGAAGGCTGTCGTTGAAATACAGTTGTCGAATTTAAGTCGCGAGCAGATAATATTCAACTTAAATTAAATATTATGTGCCCCTTCTTCGGTAACTCCTGTTCTACAAGAGAAGTCGGAGAGCGGTCTAATTTTAGTCCATCCACGTGATTCTTAAAATTAAAATAGCTGCTGATGTCTTATACAATAGCGCTTGGCTCAGAGTCATTGCCGTCACTCTTTATATTCGCTGTGAACAATAAACCATAATGTTATTTATTAAAATTTATTATAACAAAAATAAACGTGTATTCCTCATTTCATGTACCAAACCTCAAACTCCACCTACTCTTTCTGCAGAAATTCAACCTTTCAAACTACTCACTCATTATCAACTTTCGTCCCAAGGGTGGTGTCTGCGCATACATCCGCTCTAACATACCCTGCCAGAGAGCATCCAAACTAAAATCACCCAACTTTGACCTTCCTTGGATGAAAATATCCCTTTCTCACTCAGTCAGATTCATTTGGTGTCTCTATCTCCCCGAATGCAACCAACCACTCTGAACTCTTTAATTTCCTCTCCGTAAAAATTGATTTTTTACAATCCCACTTTCACAACAGCAAAATTATCCTCCTAAGAGATTTTAATATCCACAACACCAGCTGGCTTTGCTCCTCCAGTTGTACAGACCTTGCAGGCAGAGATGCCGAAACATTTGCCATCGCTGATGACCTTACACAACTTGTTCAGATGCCAACCAGGATACCAGATAAACCGAACCACTCCCCAAACACCCTAGATCTCTTCTTCACCAATGACCCGCTCCAAAAATACAAAGTGAAAGTAGTGAGCCCCTTGGGTAATTCTGACCACAATCTAGTGCTCATCTCCTCCCTCATGCAACAACGCTTACAAAGACACTTCCATACAAGAGTAGTTTGGCATTATAACAGTGCCAAGTGGGACAGCCTCCGCAACTTCTATGCCACATTCCTATGGTTGGACTGTTGCTTCCCGCCTTCCAACCCAAACATGTGCACCCAACTTATTACGAAAGTAAACCTCTCCGGCATGGAAACATACATTACCCACACTGCTCTGAACTTTTTCTTCTTCTCTCTTCCATCATCTATGCGGATGATGATGAGGCCGAATGAACTCTTTCCACTTCTGTCTGTCCCGGGAGAGTCCGAACAATTCTGTCCAGTTTGGTGTCGCTTGTTGTGATTTGGTTTTCATGTCCTCTTTTATTTTGTCTATCCATCTAATTCTGGGCCGTCCTTTGGATCTTTTTCCTTCCATCGTTGTATTCAGGGCTTTAGATGGTAGTCTTTCTGTTCCCATTCTGGTCACATGGCCAAACCATCGCAGTCTTCTTTCTTGGATTTTGTCTACTATTGTTATTTCTTGTTTTAGTCGTTTCCTTATGTCTTCGTTTCTTAGTCGATCCAGCAGAGATACTCCAAGTAATCTTCTTAGCCAACCCATTTCAGTAACTAATATTTTTTTCTCTTCAGCCTTTTTGAGATTCCAGCACTCACTTCCATAGAGGAGTATTGGGAGGACCATTGTTTCATAGATTCTTACTTTTGTTATTTGTTTGATGTCTCTTGCCTTCCATATTTTATTAAGTCGTCCAAAAGTTTGGGATGCTTGTCTGATTCGTCTGTATAAAAGATATAAACAGACGAACAGACTACTCTGAACTGGCATTCGCAAAACTAAAACCTGGTTCTCCAAAAGATGTGCCAAGGCAGTACAGAAGAAACACCAGACATACCGTAACTGACTTAAATCAAGAACCTTATCTGCCGTGAGAACTTATATCGAAGCCCGTAACAGATGCAAAGAAACAATCAATACTTCCAAAACAGAGTTCAAAAGAGCAAAAAGCATGAAGCTAGCAGCTTTTCCAAACGGCAGCCGAGCCTTCTGGTCTCTCGCCAAAGCAATTGGCCGTAACTTCTGCCCAACAGTATTCCCACCTTTATCATTCCCAGATGGCTTATTGCATCATCACCCACAGAAAAAACCAATCTTCTGGCTTCATACTTTACTTCCAATGCATGCATAACTGACGATGATAAATGTCCCCCCCAACCATTGCAGATACCCAACATATAATTCCCCTATAACCTTCTGCCAGGATGATATCAGAAAAATACTGTCCAAAGTAGACACAAAAACGTCTCTGGGCCCTGATGGCATCCCCCCAATTGTCCTGAAAGTTTGCGCACCAGAACTGACTCCTATCCTATGTCGCCTATATATACTCTCTTACTCCACTGGAATCTATTCCATAAACTTGAAATTGGCCTATATTCAGCCCATTCCCAAGAAGGGTAACAAGTCACTGCCATCCAACTACCGCCGTATCTCGCTTACCTCAGTTCTGTCTAAAGTAATGGAAAAAAAATCATCAATTTCCAACTCCTACACTACCTCGAAGACACCCACCTAATAAACGACCGCCAGTATGGATTTCGTCGCTGTCGATCAACGGGAGATCTGCTCACATATGTCACCCATCTCTAGTCAAATGCCATGGAGAAGTTTCGCGAATCTCAAGCGGTTGCACTTGATATCTCCAAAGCCTTTGACCGGGTCTGGCACAAAGACTTACTAAGCAAACAACCATCCTTTGCTGGGGTTCCACAAGGTTTTGTTCTCTTACCAACCCTCTTCCTGCTATATATCAATGACCTACTTCAGCTGACCTCCAAACCAATACACAGTTTTGCAAACGACAGCACATTTCACTCCTCGCTTTCATTCGATAAACCTTACCCTAAACAACTCACATCAACCTGCAGAACATCAACCACCGCCATCCTCAATTCCGATCTCCATGCCATCTAAAATGGGGTTCGGATAACCTCGTCAATTTCAATACTAATAAAAACTTAGTTCTGTCCTATTTCCAATAAAAAATAACCATTTTTTCCCAGTATTCTTTTTGACAATACCCAAATTTCCAGACAGTTTTATATCTCTCTTCTTGGAATTACCATCACATCAAGCCTCTCCTAGCATAAACATATCACAACCATTGGGCCTTTACCTTCACAAATAACTAGGATTTCTCTATCGCTCAAGACGTTACTTCACCTCCGAACAGCTGTTAACCTTATACAAATCACAAATCCGCCCCACCATCGAATACTGCTCTCACATACGGTGTGCGGCCCCTAAACGCTCCCTCAAAATGTTTGACTCAATACAGAGGAGAGCAATCAGACTTATTAATGACCCATCTCTTACCAACTCTTTTCCCCAGCAGCACAGATGCTTGGTCTCTGCAGTAAGTATATTCTACGAATATTTCCATGGGAAATGCTCATCCGAAATAACATCAATAATTCCCCCGCTCAGTACTAAGCTTATTGGAAAACGTTCAGCTGCTGCTCAACATCCTTTCACAGTACACCTAGAAACAAACGGAACAAGTTTCTTTTCTTCATCTCTGCAACTGCTGCACTGTTGAATAGACTCCCACCTGCTGTGTTTCCTGAGGAATACAATTTACAGTCATTTAAATGAAATGTAAACAAGTTCCTCCTCTCCCAGCCCACTACCCATACACGGTACTAATGTGCTAAGGTTGATCAACCAACCTCTTGTGTATGAGCATAACATAAAAAAAAAAAAATTCAGGGTTCATTCATTGCACATAATGTAATGAATATAACATCCCTTTGCATTTATTTGGGTCAATAACTAACCTGACTTTGGGTATTGCACTCATCCAATTTATTCAGTAAAACTTGAACACCGAGTGAGTATTACAAATGAAAATACAACACATGCAACAAGTATTAAGAGCACTGTTGTGACGACAGTAGATCGCAAAAGATAATGCTATCTTTGTCAAGAAATATTTCATTTTTATAGAGAGTTTTTAGGTTAAAGTTGCGAGAAATAGTGCTTTATGGGAAAGAAAGAAGCAAATTGCTGTGCATACTGTTTATTTTCTAATTTAACCACGCGATGAACTGTACGCGATGTGTTTCCTGTGCTTGGGAGCAGGCCTGCACAACTTGATTGTCTTTGAGGGCGACATCCAACTTGGACCACCTGACCAAGGGCCAATCACTTCGGACCTAGAATCTTAGCTAGTTCACTGCAGCTAAACTTAAGTAAATTTGTTAGTAGGTCTACAGTAAATACTAATTAATTGCATATTTAAAATTTTTAGAGTTACAATTAAAATTATAATCAAAATTATTTACAAACAGATATAGCTGCAAAATTTCTCAATAAAAACCACTTAAACACAAAGTTTGCTAATAATTTCACTGAGAATAACACACTTATTCGCAGTGAAATATCAGTGGCTGAATGTCACATTGTGACATTCTGAATGTCACAATATGACACATTGCATTTCTCTGTTGCCACTATTTTATCAAAGTTTGGTGTCACGTTTGAAGTGGCGTTCTTAATATGGCCTCTGAAAGTTCATGACCGAAAATGTTTGTTCACAAGTTGTTGATATTTTCAAAATTATTTTTCTTATGAGGATACAATTCGGAAACGGCAATCATCAGACACTTTTTTATCAACTCTCCCTCAGTAAATGATTTGCCAGCACGAACTATTTCTTGTGATATTTTTAAGCTTACCTTTGTGGCAACTTCATTTGCAGATGTTAATTTTTTAAAGGCTTGTTGCTCACCGCTAAGGACTTTCAATGACTTTGCTGATTTTATTTGCTTTTCACTTGCATTCAACTTGCCAAGGTTAGGATGTTTCGATTCAAAATGACGTTCTGAGACTGTACTCTTTCGACACAGCGATAGATTCCCGGCAAACAATGCACACTATTTTGCCCTTAAACAACGTAAAAAAAAAATATTTGTTTGTCCACTGAAGGTTAAAAGCTCGATGTTCCGAATCAATTTTACGCTTTTTACTTAAGCTCATTGTGTCAAGATTGACAATATTAATTACAAAAAACTAATGACGAAAAACTCACAATAATGCAGGTTATGATAACACCTATGCAATGTATTGCTTCGGCTACAACCAACCACAACACTGCCAAAGCCAGAAAAAGGCACGGCCAACTTTGTGTAATACGATTCGTTCTCGTTCGTCGACAACAAGTGGTTATCACGGAGATGTAACTTTGAATCTCCCGGCAGCGACACTAGCGCTAACAAAACCTCGAAGCGATTGTAATAATTTGTTATTAAATAGACAGTGGGAATAACTCCAAATGCAATTTATTGTCGAGTTGAAAGAAATACGATTGTGACATTAATCGCATGGACGAAAACATGCGGAGTCTTAGTAAAAAATTTAATTCAACGGTAGGAAAAATTCGTCTAATTTCATATCCCCCCGTACGATTAAATAATTCAATCAGGCAGAACGGTCCTAAATAAATAATTGCGGGCCGTATGTTGTGCAGGCCTGGAGAGAATCATTTCGTCTGTTTTGTTCCATTTTATATTCATCTTTTACGCTTGAAGATTAAATATCTTACTAATTTGCAAGTGAAATAATTACAAAGTCAAAATGTTGAAAGCATCGTATATTTTGTCGATTTTATAACTTTCTTAGCCGAATGAGCTACGAAGGCTTTCCCTCCAAATATGGAGGAAGAGCCTTCGTAGCTCAGTCGGTATAGGCGAAACCCTTTGATTGGAAAGACCTGGGTTCGATTCCCGTCCATGACATGAGGAACCCTCCACTGGTCTTTCTTTCGACGAAAGGTGAGTTAGTCGGTCTGATACGGAGGTAGCGGTTTTTCATTCGGAAACTCGGCTTTTTCGTCCCTCAAACTGGCCCGTGAACACACACAGATCTACAGTCATAAACTACATACTTAATCCCTCACTAGAAGGGCTCAACCAATCCGAAGGGACTGTCGAGGAACGGGGGAACCCCACACGAATAAATAAATTTGGAGAAAGGCCGATCTCTATTTGGAAATGTGGCTAATTGTATTGGCCATATTGTATTTATACAAATTATGTAATTACGACTTACTTGTAGCTCCCTCTTGTGTTAAAAAGGTAGTGGAACCTTCACTCTCACTATTGTGAATTGCTTAGAAAAACAAAAGTGTAGGGGTTTTCACACCCGAAAGCTTGATGGCCTTTGGTTCAGTAGTATAAATCAAAAACAAACTTTACAAATTTATATATTAATAACCACTTGTTAATGTTTTCTAATATGTTATTGTAGCTAGTAAATGAAAACAATGCGCTGGGCTCGTTTTTTTTTTTTAATTTTTTAAATAAAGCTACTTGAGAGCTGAAATTATTTGGTTTATTCACTGAAATAACATCTATGAGTTCTGTGGAACTGTAAAACGCTATTCATAGCGTTTCGATGGATGATATAACGTCCCACTTTGACGTCATATGTGACATCACAGCTTTCTAATATTATCTCGCATAGCTCAGCCTTGTGTGATTGTTTCGAAATAGAAGATAGGGTTACCGCATTCTGCATAGCAGATAATCCAAAAATTGTATGATATAAATAATAGTTTGAGCAGTGAACGGTCCGCAGGGCACACATTTCACTCGATTTTATCTTGTTATGAACAAAATGAACCTGCTTTAACAGCCCCCCTCCCCCCCACACTTGTGATGTCATCTATCTAAGACGGTAATTTGTAAAAATTGTGTTTCGGGAACAAAGTTCTGCAAAATTTATCAGCAATGAATGCGTTATCACAATTACCGGTAGTACTTATCAGCAATAAACACGTCCCTAAGGGGTGTCTCCTGGGGAAAAAAAAATCAGTAGTGAAGTGTCATTCCATCTGCTTTGTTTGGCCTCACAAGAGTCAAAGGTTAAATTTTCAGCTTTGAAGGATGAAAGCTGATTATTCCTGGTTAACCGAAAAGCAAAACTAGCCGACCGTTGTCCTTCTTTTACCACAGGGATCAAACATTATGGAGAAGCATCAGTAAGTACATTGGAAAAATTTATGGTATTAATTTTGTGGTTTGGTACGAGTGTAGTGATACGCTTCTTAGAAAACCTACATTAATGAGAATAATATTTTCGAGTTATATCGCGAGAGTGACAATTTCGTTTTAATTAAAGATTGTTTTGGAAACAATGAAGCCGGTGATATTTTTTAAAGGAGATGCGGTTTTGAAAGGCTGTAGCTTTGGCTAATACTCTCGACTCAGCGGAAGTTTCATTTGACACAGATGACTCAAAATCAACTTAGTCAACTTAACTTAAAATCACTATTCGCTTAACATGCAACAGCAAAGCCCTACACCCCGCGATTAATTATACGGAATCATTTCTCCCTCTCACAGAAGGAGATTGCAGTTCGTGGTATTTCTCTTGCGGATGAAATCTTGAAACTCTGCTTTAGAGACCAAACACGGAAATTTTTGCAAAAAATTTCCGGCTTCTCATAATCAGCCACCTGAACGAAAAATAAAAAGAAAACAACGCCCATCTTCATTTATAAAACTGTGCGGTAATATAATTGCACAGAAAGAAAAATGCGTTTTATTATACGATACCTTCTTTTAAAATTCGAATATAAACACAAAGTAAACCCAGCTTAGAACTTCCTCCAGGAGTGAAGAGAATTGAACTTCGTCCGCTTCTAGTATGGATGTTGTTTACTTGTCTGATAGCTCATAGTTTTCGGAATGTCCGCATGACATGCACGCGCTGACGCTTTTCCTTCTGGAAACTCTGCCAATGTTCCCGCAGCGTTACAACTGGAGATGAATTAATAGTCGTAAATCCACTGGCTTCGTGCTTCGGCCATAAATCTGAAGAGCAATCTACTCCGGAACACTGAAATCGGCCACAATGCACATTGAACACCGAAGCCAACATTTAGTCTCAGCATCCACACGAGCGTGTCATACTCATCGCAGATCACACGAATGCATCCCCTCACAGGTGAAAATTCTTAACTACTTTTGACATTTGAAAATCAAAATTCGTTCAGACTGAAGAAGCAGCCCATGCGATAACTGCAAATAAAATAATAGAACAGCGATGCAATGCAAGCAGTAGCAGAACATAGTAAAAGTAATACTACAAACATATTGAACACGTGATAATGCAGACTGAGAGATTAAAGAAAAACAGAAAAGGAACATGTTCATGGTGTAACCAAAGCTCACTCATAGCTACTGGTGACTAGAAAAACAGAAATGCAGTCGCTGCTAACAGAATGACTGCATCTGGGATCATCGCAAACGAGAACACGCCTAAACACACACCCAACAAAAAATTATGAAATGCTGATTGAAACGTGTTCATAATTTTAAAGTTGATGAACGTAAGGAGTCTTCCACATAGGTAGAAAAAACTGCTGGAATATGATTGTTTATTGCATCTGTAGCTCTCTGGGTTCTATTTTACAGTTACAGCGATGGGTCGCGTGAAGGTGATTTACCGAGTGGCAAAAGGGTGCCATTGTTTTGGACCAAGAACATGGATATTCCTTGCAAGAAGTGGCGAGGTTTGTTGGAGTGTCTGAATCCGCAGTCAGTAGCGTCCATTTACAGTGGAAAAAGTAGGGAAGCTATCGCCGTAGGCGGCGAAATTGTGGTAGAAGCCCTATGATGAAAAATCGGAATCGCAGGCGTTTTGGGACAACTAGCAACAGTTGAACGTTTCCAGACTCGTCAATAATTGATGAGTAACAGTACAATGCTGGACAATGCGCAACAGTACAATGCTGGACCCAATAAGACACTTTCGGAAGAAAAACTGCGGAGAGAACTGCACGAATTAGGCATTTTCAGTCGTGTAGCCAGGATACGTCCTAAGTTAACAACTGCCCAGAAGAAAAGTCGCCTTGCTTGGGCAAAACAGCATCTTCAGTGGATCACTGACCAGTGGAGACGAATAATATGATCCGGCGAATCCGGATTCTGCTTGTGTATCCGCTCCAGGGTCATGAGGAAGGCTGGAAAACCATTTAATCATCAATGTGTCCAAAGAGCTGTGAAAAAAGGGCGCGGAAGTGTCTCGTTTTGGGACTGTATTTCAAGTGCTGGAGTTACCCATTCGTTGAGATGTCCAATGGCATGAAATCCATGGATTATCTGACACTTTTAAATATAAAGAAGCGTTGCTATTTGTCCAGTTTTTGGAAGCAAGAAGAACACATAGTGGATCCTCCTGAATTTCAAAATGATATCTCTCATGTGCATCGAGCCAGAATTGTGGTGGATTAGTTTGCAGAACGTGAGAAAGAGGTTCCATATCTGAATTGTCCAGCCAATCACTAGATCTGAATGTTATTGAAAAAATCGGAGGCATGTTAGAAAGGCGTAAAGAAGAAACATCCCCCCCTGCGAATTTGGCAGAAATGAAGGCGTTTTTAAGCATGGAGTGGAATGAACTTGATACGCACGTGATAATGAGTCATATTGACACCATGGCCCAAAACTGCAAGCTGTAATTAAAGCAGGTGGTGATACAACTCCATATTAAGGAATAAAGTTTGCATTCCATATTTTTTGTGCGGTGTGTTTAACTTACACCACGAAATATAACATGTAACAATCCTAATAATCTTATAATCCAGAGTCAACATTATTCCCGTGAGGTAGTCTCTCACCAATTTTCTAAATACCTATTCTGAGATTACGGACTTACTTTACGATTTTATTTTGTTAAGCGCTTTCATACGTGTTCCTAAGAGTGAGATAGCCTAATTTTTCCTAACGTTCATTCTTTAATATTAATATTTAGTGGATTTTAGTGGCTCTGTTGCACATATTAGAGCCTGCATGACAAGTTATGCTTAGGTTTCCAAAACAGTTTATAGGATTTTATCTTAATAATTCTATTAATCGACTACGATTCTGACTAGATTAATTTCACTGAGGGATTTTTTTAATGACGCTAACTCCCACTCACCGAGGAATTTTGCTAAATACTTTCATGAAAATAAAATTGATTGATTGATGTGAAGATATTGGTTTCGTTTCGAAAAAAAGGTGTCATGTTTTGGGGCTGTATATAAATCCTATGATGGGGGGGATTAGTGCTGTAGACTTTGGAGCGAGAATGAAGAAGACACAATACAGCTACCGGGCTTTACAAACTTTGCGATTTTTCCCACAAATAACCAAAAGGTTTCCTATGAAGATCACGTTCCCAAATTGCGTCACCTTCCGAAATGTCTGAATCAGTTCACGCAAGGGTTTCCAATTTCGGAACAGATTTTTTCAACGGTGTACAAGTATCCCACCTTCCCCCTGGAAGGTGGGATACTTGTACGAAGAATCACTCATTAAATCTCCTAAGCAACTTTTCAGGGACTGCAAATGAGCACGTGACTATGCGGGAAAAATCATTGTATCGGGTGAACCCAGGAAGAATGGGACTGCTGTCACGCAAAGTTCGTAAAAAGGGCAGTCTAGGAGGTATGAAACCATTCAGCTGGGAAGAAAATGCGGAAACATGAATGCTTTCAGTGAGTCGAGAACTCCACCCTGCGTAGCTGTTGACCACGGTCGGCATGATGACGATGATTTGGGCACAGTGATTTCGTTACTTGGGCAATGAGGTCCATTGCACTGTTTACGCTTGTGAACTGGCTTCTGAGTCTGTTTCTAATGGAAGTAACGCCATTCTGAAATTTTGTTTCTTTTTAATGACAAATATGGCGATCTATTTGACACACTTGGTACTTTTAAGACATAATTCAACTTACATAAATGATTATAAGAACATTTTTGATTCTGAGATGTTTCTTTCAGTATTCAAGTTACCGGGTTCGCTGGAACTCCTCATTCTCGTTCGGTGAAATGGATGTTTTGTGGATTCATATTAATCGGAGAAGCGCTCTGTTCCATGATGCTGTGCGCATACTATGCGTATTCTGACAAACTTGCTATCGACGAATATGTAAAAGCAACTGTAAGTATTTGAATTGGAACGTATTCCTGTGTAGTGTAGTGTGTTACACCATTTAGAAATTGCGCATTTAATGTTACTGTAAGCATTGAAATTACTTTGTTTAATCTCTCGATTATCCCAACAGATCTCTGATTTTCTGTTTTGAAAGATGAAAGAGGAATGCAACGCAATTTGCTAATGCTCAGCAAAATAATCAACTCTCTCTCTCTCTCTCTCTCTCTCTGTGTGTGTGTGTGTGTGTGTGTGTGTGTGTGTGTGTGTGTGTGTGTGTGTGTGTGTGTGTGTGTGTGTGTGTGTGTGTGTGTGTGTGTGTGTGTGTGTGTGTGTGTGTGTGTGTGTGTGTGTGTGTGTGTGTGTGTGTGTGTGTGTGTGTGTGTGTGTGTGTGTGTGTGTGTGTGTGTGTGTTTAGAAACGATTGGTCGTTGAAGTAACAGTAGATCAGAACATGTTCACTTACGCTATTTCGAACATTTTTCAAGTGACGAAAATTTTATAAAAATGGGAAGATGAAGTTTGTGCTGATTAAAGAAAAATAAGTATTTAAGTAATCGCACACAGTTATAAAAAAAAAGAAAGATGCATTTAGTAAAAGAAGTTTACTTGTATAGAGACAGCATTCCTTGTCACAACACAATCGTACCTTCGTCTATTTTTGCCTCTAAAAATGAATCAGCTAAAACAAATTTGAAGTGAATGAACAGATTTTAGTGTCGCTGTTAAATACCAGATTTTCGTAAAGGTTTTGGAATATTTTTCATAGAAATGCTTCAGTAGAAGAAAAAACTGGAATGAATAGAATAGTTATTGAATTAAGTGATTGGCTGCTAGGCATGGATGCCCCTTTCTGTTCAGCTGTTTAGTATCTGTCCTCAAATGTGTGCAGCACTGCATGGTCAAACGATGGGAATCAGGATGACTGGCAGATTAATCGGCAACCTAAAATACGCTGATGGTATACAGTACGAACTCCTCTTTAATGACAGGAAGCAACTAGGAAAAATTCTTGACAGAGTTAACAATATCAGAAATTATAATATAATTGAGCAACTCTGCACATTTGAACCGAACCCCTGGAATCCATTATCAATGTGAAGAGTTGCTTTTCAAAAGGCATCAGAAGAAGATAAGGGATAGCTAGACACAGTACTCAGATAGCTGTCTAAAGCAGGGACGAACAGATATTGTCACTACAAGAATAAACTTAAGGATTTTGGATGCAGCTGTTGGATATGAAACTTGGAACCTAAAAACGTCTAGGTTCTATTGATAGGTTCTAGACAGGATCGCGGAACTTTAAGATTCTTGAAGACTATTGACAACACACACACACACACACACACACACACACACACACACACACACACACACACACACACACACACATCAATAAAGCTTCTAACAGCTAATAGAGTACATTAATTGGTCAACATCTGTGGTACACATACCTGATAAAATAAAAATAACATCCCTTTTAGCGTCTAGAATAGTCTCCCCCTCCTCCTCTAAAAGCATTTCCAAGGATGTTGATATACAGGCTGCTGCTGCTGGCTGATGGTATTTCAGCCAGCAAAGGCCTTCCATTCTCCTCAAAGATCTAAGCCCTTTCACGACAGGCGTAATATTTCTTAAGTGATTAAGGTCTTTTAATGCAGTCTGGAACTGTGTTTCGCAAAGCGGTGGATTCGATTGACGATGGCAGTGCATCTAACGACTTCAGTGGGGTCGCTAATCCACGTGGGTAAGGACAGTAATTTACACGATGTGTGGTTCCCGCAACTTTTAAGCGTAAAGTGCAACGATTCAGTGACAGATCGAGGCAAGAAATATACCAGTGTGCAATGTGCAAATGTAAATCAGAATTTTGGTTGTCATCTATTCGGTATTCCAAGTGACCAATCATGTTTATTCGTGTTTCTTTCTTTTCTTCTACAGGATAAGAGTGATTCCATATTGTCGGTTTACAAATACTTCATGGCAGCTCAACTTCTGGCCTATCTCTTCGCTCTTATTCCTGGAGGACTGCTGACGATAGCGGTTCCTTCTCACTGGTAAATCAGATCATTTTACGTCATTAAGCATTTAAAGTTCTAAGTATTTTATTAAATGTTCTGTTCTTTTTTGTTCAGTAGTGATCATTAAATTTGTATTTTAACCGATTGAAGAAAATCCTTTTGGGAATTTTCCCGAAGAAATTTTCTTTGAAATTAAAAGTTTCCTCGAAAGAATTGGCGTTGCAAAGAGAGCTCAAACCAGTCTCAGAATAATCAGCGAATTACACTCAAGAACATCTGAATGTAACGATAACCTCCTAAAGAGGTTTGTGTGCCGGGTACTGGTTTAAGAATGATCTAAGAGAACGTGGATCCTGTATTGGGGGAGGGGTTGCCTCGGGTATGTTCTGGATTTGGAGGCCTAAAGATATCAAAAACCTATAATACAATTACGGACCAAAGGTCGAGAACTTAAATTCAGAGGCCGTAAAGTATAATGATGAATAGGGAAACCACTCCTGGCAAGTGACTTCGTAACTGACGACGAACCAAAACTTCCCTCCGAAAAAAAGGGAATACACTCATTAACAGACAGGGCAGAATAAGGAGAAGAATTAACCGTATTATTACCTAAATTGGGTTTATAAAGAGTCAATCAAATCGGTGATAAACTGATATATAAAAAATAAATTAAAAAATAAATCAAATAATTGGATGGCATGGAACATCCATTTTTCTCTAAAAAAGAACCGAGAAACATCCCTCAACTTGTAAGTCTTATTATTTATGCCTTGTTCAAGTCTTGTGTTATTTAATGATGTCAAGTAGTAAAAGAATTGCGAAACTCATCTCTTTTTTTTGTGACCTCTCCGATCTCGTCGAACTTGTTTTTCTAAAAGAAAAGCAGTTTAATCAGGCGAATGGCTTTGCTAGATTATTACTAGCAAAAGGTTTAGAAAATATAAAAGCCAGCTTAGTCGATCTTGTCCAAGAACTCTTTGATAAACAGGATAAACAAATAACAAAAAAATTAGCGAACATGAAGAGTTAAATATAATATTTTAACAGTTGAAGAAGTCTTACACACATTAAAATCAGCATTAACATACTAACTGACAGGCAACACAAATTGATCAAAGACACATCCGAACTTCGTCATGAACTTAATTCCCTTAAACTACAATACGAACTTATAAATCAACAACAACATAAAAAATATCGTGCCATAAGCGGCCTTCCAGAAACTGCATCCACAGAAAACCTCAGAGACGTAGTTTTAAAGTTAGACCCATGCAATTGACATCCCTCTACAGCATAATGATATTCAGACCATAAATCGGATTCCCAGGAAGAACAAAAAACAAGGCTTGACACGACCCGCACCAGTCATAGTTCGTCTGACAATCAAGGCTACAAGAGACAATCTCATAAAAGCCAGCCAACTGAAAAAACCAGTTCTCAACGATTTAAATGAATCGCAAGACAACACACCAATCTTTCTATCTGAGTATTTAACACCATTCAATCAGAATCCGGTACACCAAGCAAGAAAAGCAAAAACAGAAACAAATTGTCAATTTTTGTGGATCAAAGACGGCTAGATATTCTTGAGAAAGTCACAAACTTCAAAGTCTATACAAATAAAAAGCTCGGAAGATATAGATAGGCTGTAGGGTGAAACAAAGGACTCCAAATTAGTTCAAAAAGAAGACCTCACCATAACAAAAATGAATGTGAACCATCAGATGTAATAACACTAGAATACATCATCAATTGTACTTTCGACTCGCTTGATGCACGGAAACAAACACAGTACAAGCGAGAGGTCTCTTAATCTTGCATATTAACATCAGAAGTATTCGAAAATATTGGTTATTATTACAGGCTTATCAGAGGAATTACACCGGTGTATTGATATACAGGGTGTTCGGGATAAATTTGACATATTTATAATTAATTATATTTTTCCGTAAGTTACATGTATTAACACACACTTCTCTTCATTTAAGTTTGGACCCTTCTTCATTCATATACAAGATGTCAGAAAGGATGGATAGCTGGAACCCACCTGAATCATGGAAGAGAATAACTTGTATCATGATGATTCGTGCCCGCCATCAAAATAAGGATATTACGACTGCTGCCCAATGCTCCCTGAATACAGTAAAAACAATCAGGCATGAACTAGAGACTTGCAATGGTGACTACGAGGATGTAGCAAGAAGAAAGATCCCTAGCAGACGATCTGATTGCGTTCGTACAGCAGAATTCCTCGCAAATCTGCAGGAACAGGTGTTGAAGAACCCTGGCATTGGAATTCGGGCTTTGTTCGTGGAGTTGCTAACTGTAGTCAAGCCCTGGATAACAAGGGTAGCCAATGGTAGGCCGTATGTATGGCAGCAGGATTCGGCCCCTTGCCACACCTCTGGGAAAAGTCAAAAATGGTTGTCTGAAAATTTCTACGACTTCACCAGTCCAAATGTTTGGCCTCCAAACTCCCCAGACCTTAACCCCATGGATTATTTTGTATGGGGCGCAGTTGAAAAAGACACCAATCGCACTTCCAGTAATACAAAAGCCCAGTTAATGGATAAAATTAAAACAGTTTTTGCGGCCCTTCCCAGGGAGACTGTAGCATCAGCTTGTTCGAGGTTCCGAAGCAGAATTGAAGCTGTGATCGATGCTAATGGTGGTTATTTTGAGTAAATCTTGTTGATAGTATTGCAATTAACTCTGCCTGTAATGTTTTTTTGTCAATTCATTAAATTTAATAGATACAAAGAAGATTTTTTTTTCCTTACGAAACTGTCAAATTTATCCCGAACACCCTGTATTTGTACTAACAGACGTATCCATTACTAATCACGAAGCGACTGCTTTCCAAATTCCAGGCTTCTAACAGCATAGATCATGCCACCAAACAAAAAGAGGGGTGGAATATTAGTATTTAACCAAAATAAATTAATAGCAAAAGAAACTGCCTAACAGTTTGAGCATGCTGAAACCCTTTGCCTCGAAATCACTAATACCACCAATAGACAGCATCCCATAATAATAAATGCTATTTGCAGGCCACCAAACTTAAACATGATAAAATTCTTGCACTAACTCAATTTCTGGAATTCACGCCAAAAATATGCTCAACCGAATACCTAATGATAATTGGCGACATAAACATTAATATTACAAACGAAAACCAGAACAACACTGTACAATACCTAGACACGTTATCCATGTATAATCTAATACAAACAATAACATCATGTACTAGAGAAGAAATATTCGGAAATACTATCACTGCCTCCTGTCTAGATCATATAAACGTCCGAGCAAAACCAAACAATTACCCTGCATCAGTCATAAAGTGCAAAGTAGCAGACCATTACTTCACCGCTCGAAACCTGCACACAAAGACAATATCCATTAACGCAATGTTCCACAGATAAAAACCGACAGAAAACAATAATAGAGGAAGAAATAGTCAACCACGAAATAAGAAAAACAGACTGGGAACATCTCGCATCAGATTCAGCAGATATCTTATACAACAACACTAAACTCACACTAAAGGAAATATATAAGAAAGCTGCAAAGAAATTCAGAATTCGTTCATGAACAACACAAAATCCTTGGATAACACAAAACGTAATCCTAGAAATACACAGAAAGGACGCTTTATGGAAAGAATTAAAGCGATATCCAAATAACACAACTTTAAAAACTGAATATAAGATAACAAGGAATCACTTTACAACACAAATAAGAAATGCAAAAAGAAGCTACTACTGAGACAAGCTAACCTCCGCACAAAACAACATGAAACAAACCTGGCATCTGATTAATGAGATGCTAGATTCTGTTCCCAACACCACTGCCTCCGAAACCATAAAACACAGCTTCATGAAAGAAGCAAAACCTATAACCTATCCAACAACTAGCGAATGAATTTAACCAATACTTTGCAGACTCCATCCAAGAACTTCACAGAAATATTCCCCCAATCACAAAACGAGACCCTCCACTTGGACCGCGATCAAAACAGATATTATGGTTCCCAACTATAAAAGAAGCAGAACTTCTCTCAGCAATACATCAAATCAACCCAACCAAAGGCCCAGGAATTGATGGTACCAGACCTAACGATATCAAGCAACATGTAACTAGCTTAAGTCCTATCCTCCTAAAATTAATAAATAAAATATTTAAAGCAGGACAGATACCAAGCATGCTAAAGACCGCCATAATCACACCCATATAAAAACATGGAAAAAGAAATTTAATCAGCAATTACAGACCCATAGCAACATTACCAATTATCAATCAAATTATGGAGCGGATCGTACTGAAGAAACTCACAGCATACACTGCGATCTTTCATATTATCCCTAAAACACAATATGGTTCTCAGAAAAATAAAGGAACACTATCTCTCTCTTGGAAGACTTTACAGACGTAATAATAAAACCGCCTTAGACAAAAACAAAATTGTCATGGCAGTCTTTATTGATCTAACTAAAACATTCGATACACTTACACATCAAACCTTGTTAGAAAAGCAAGGCATGTTTGACTAAACGGACCTCTTCACAGGTGGTTTAAAAACTACCTTCCAAATAGAAAGCATATCACGCGTATCAGGTCAAACCGAAGCAGAGAGCTACCAGTAACCTGTCGAGGAACACGGCAGCTGTACTCTCCCCAAATCTATTCAACATTTACACGCACGATATTAATCAGCTACCTGTCGAAGGTAAGATATTCCAATACGAAGATGATACACCCATAATATCCATCCATAATAACGCAAGCATAGCTCAAACAAATATGCAACATGACATAAATCTGATCACAGACTGGCTCACGAAAAACTCCATACACCTAAACTCAGAAAAGACAAAATTAATGATATTCAGAAATCCACTGACTCGACCAGTTGATAACAAAGGTATAGTCATCCACTTTCCAACATCCACTTTCCAACATAAAAAACACACAGAACAGAAAAACCACTACAATCACTCAGGTTGAAACAATACGATACCTTGGAATTTACTTCGATGCAGATATGAACTGGAATAGCCACATAAACCATCTACACAACAAACTCCGAACAATAAGTGGCAAACTCTACAGGTTAAAAGACATAGTTCCCACACTCCTAAAAACACTAATATACAAAGCACTATGCCAAAATATACTAAGATACGCTATAACAACGTATGCTTTCTGTGCACCCTACAAATTAAATAGATTAATGTCGCTACAGTACAAAATGAGAAAATGATCTTTTGGGAACAAAGAGAAATTCACGACCTTATAAACATTGCAATAGCAGAACACAAAATACTGACAGCAAAACATTTATGTCACTATGCAGCCTTGCTAAAACATTATTTTGATGCCAACTACAGGACAGTCAGAAATACATCCCGTATAACAAGACTTCAGACAACTAATTATATCAGATACAAATACAGTAATCACTTCGGAAAGGCCACACGAATCTTCTAAATCCCAGACATGCTAAACAAATTACCTTTTGAATACAGAAACCTTACAAACTACAATAGCCTGAAAAGAGCTCTTAGGACATACTATGAACAAGAAACATGCACCCAAAATACCATGCAAACTTAATGAAACACAATATATTCGTTCAGGCTTCCAGTTCAGCGATGCATGAAGACATTCCAAGTTGTGTGGGTGCGTGGGTGCGTGCGTGTGTGTGTGCGTGCGCGTGAGAATTTCTCAGTCAACGGCTGCAGTGGAAATCAAGCCGATTAAACATAGATTTGATTTCATAGCTTCCCAACACAGCAAATAAACCAATAAATAATAACTGGTGTCATCCACAGATAAGCTCAAAAATAAGCTTCTAGGATGAAAGCTGAGAAATTACATCCCATCTCATCCAAGATACAAAAAATTTAAAAAATTTTTTTAAATAATAAAAAATAAAAACAAATAATAAAATAAAAAAATAAATGTATCATATGTAACCAAATGCATGAAATGTACGTATCACATGTAAACAAATGTATGTAATGTTGTATCATATGTAATGTAATATGTATGTAATGTATGTATCATACGTCATAAATTATTATAATTATTATTGTAAAAAAATATTTTTATTATTATCAGAATACATAAATGTATCAAATGTGAAGAAATGTATGCAATGTTCTATCATATGTAATAAAAACTATGAAATATGATCATATGTAATAAATTATCATCATCATCATCATATGTATCAAGGATTTAGGCCTAGCATGGCCTGTTCCGGCCTTAGAAGTCATCGTTGAATCGTTTAAGAGGACGTCCAGGTTTTCTTTTTCCTAATGGCTTGTACTTTAAGGCTTGTTTTGGTAATCTTTCTGTTGTCATTCTTTGAACGAGTTCCATCCATCTATGTTTATATTTTTTAATTTTTTCAATTACTGCTTCTTGGTTTAATTCTTTCATAATATCTTCGTTTCTTTTGTGATCAAATAGGGTATACTTTGCAGTTTTTCTAATAAACTTCATTTCTTCTCTTGTTAATCTTTGTTTGTATTTTTGTTTTATTGTACAGATTTCGCTTCCATACATTAAGACTGGTAGGGCTAATGTATTGTATACTTTTAGCCTGGTTTGTTTTTGAACTAGGTTTGGTTTAAATACAGAGTTAATTACTCCTGTTATTTTTAAACATTTTGCAATTTTTATGTTTATATCTTTTTCATTTTCATAAGTGATCATACATCCTAGGTAGTTAAATGAATTCACCTGTTCTAAGATCTTGTTATCTAATACTATTTTAGTTCTTGCTGGATCTTGTCCTTTAAAGGCCATAGTTTTTGATTTTTCAGTTGATATTATCATACCATAATCTTTGGATATCTCATTTAGATTTAAAATAGCTTTCTGTAAGTTATCTTCATAATTTGTAATTATTATTTGGTCGTCTGCAAAGAGGAGAGTGTTTAAGTTAACTGTAGGTGAAAGTTTAATTCCTTGATGTAAATTTTTACTCCATTTTATTATTATTTCATTTAAGTAGATATTAAAAAGAGTTGCTGAGAGGGGACATCCCTGTCGGACCCTTGGTTTATCTCTCTCGTATATGAGAGCTCATGATTTAATCTTATTTGTATTTGATTATTTTCATATATACTTGTGACAGCTTTTAGGATATTATTTGGTATTTGTCTTTCTTTTAATATGTTAAATAATATGTTTCTTTTAACTTTTTCAAATGCTTTTTCAAAGTCAATAAATGCAATATGTGTTTCTAAATTATATTCTCTTCTTTGCTCTATTATTAATTTTAGGCAGAAGGCTGGGTCTATACATGATCGTCCTTTTCTAAATCCAATTTGTACCTCTAGAATAAAGTTTTCGGAATATTTCATTAGTTTGTTATTTAAGATTCTGCTGTATATTTTGTAACATGAATTTAGTATACTGATACCTCTATAGTTTTTAGGGTCATCTCTATTACCTTTCTTAAAGATAGGAATCACAATTGCTTTTTTCCATTCTATTGGGGGGGATACCAGTTGAGTAAATTTTATTTAAAAATAATAAGAGTCTTCCTTTGAATCTTGTTCCTGCGTATTTATATAGTTCTGAACCAAGCTTATCTTTTCCAGGTGATTTTCCGTTTCTTGTTTCTTTCAGGCTGATTTCTAATTCTTCTTTAGTTATTTCCTTTTCATTTTCGTTAATTGTTTGGCAGTTGTCTTTTTTAAAATATTTGTCTGTCCACAGTTCTCTGTAGTAATTTAGAAATTCTTCTAATTTCAATTCAGTGTTTAATTTTATGTTTTCTTTGGTATCTGCATTTAGGTGTTTCACAATCTTGTATACATTGGGTCTTATTTTATATAAATCATGTTCTAAATTAGAAACAAATTTATTCCATGATTCCCTATGTCTTTTTCTGACTTCTCTTTTAGCTATGGCTCTTATTCTTTTATATTCTATTTCATCTTCTAATCTTTTACTGCTTAACCATTTGTGATAGGCTTCTTTTTTCTTTTTGATTATTTCTTTGATTGTATCATCCCAGATCTTCAGTTTTTTTCTTTTATTGAATTTTTTGGTCTTTCCTAAGCGTTCATTTGCTGCTGCATTTAGTATCGTTTTTATATTAAGCCATTCTATTTCTATTTCTTCATTTTGTTTTATTTTATCTAGAGATTGGTTAACTCTTTGTTCATATAGCCATTGTACATTTGTGTCATTCAGTAGTCTAGTTTTATAAGCAAATGTTTCAATTTTTCTTTCTGTTCTTGTTACTTGTAGCCATTTAGGTGGTAATCTTAATTTTATTTTAACAAGGAAGTGGTCACTGCTTATTTCATATCCACTGTGAACTCTAACATCTAGTGAAAATTTTGATGTCTTTTCATTTAATATGAAGTAATCTAATATCGATTTCCATCCTCTTGGTGCCCAAGTATATTTATGTATGTCTTTATGTTTATAGAAGGAATTCATTATTTTTAGGTTATTATAAACTACAAAGTCAATCAAGTTTTTACCATTTCTGTAAGAGTGTGTTCTCCATGTATTCCTATATTATTATTAATTTTCGTGTTTCCAATTTTTGCATTTAAGTCTCCTGCTAAAATTATGTAATCATTTTTATTTATTTTATCACATATGTTTTGTAGCTGATTATAAAAATCGATATTATCCTGTTCTCTTCCTTCTTCTGGGGCATATAAACCAATTATTGTTAAATAGCCTCTATCTATTTTTATTCTAGCTTCTATTATTCTTTCATTCCATAATTTATAATGTTTTAACTGTTTTGAAAGGGAGTTATGAATCCAAATCATGACTCCTGCTTGTGCTCTTTGGTCTCTGTCGACTCCACTGTATATCACATTAAAATTTTCAGTTCTCATAGTTCCTTTTAATTTCTTTTTTGTTTCAGTGATTACTGCTATTTTAAAATTTCTTTCATTCAATAACTGGTCTAATTCTATTTCTTTATATGCTATTCCTCTTACATTCCAGTTTGCTATGTGTATTATATTTTGTCGTTTCCATTTTCGTTTTCCCTTTTCCATTCCAGGGTCGTTTCCCATAGATTCAATCCGATTATCTTTTTCTTTCAGCTTTCAAGTATGGTTATGTTCTCCATGTCAGGGGACTAGCCTGACGATGGAATAGTTCAGTGGTAGGGCTGCTACCTTAAGGCTTCTGAACTCACCCTCTTCCGAATTTAAACCCATAGGAGGAATAGGGTATATTGAAGGGGAAAGGGTAGATTATAGAAGAAATATAGTAAGGTTTATAGAGAGGACATAGTTGTAAGGCCAGAAATGAAAAGACACCATGGCCCTCGAGTACTCTAATAGCACAAGGGTCATAAAGTAAGAAGAGTTGGCTGATAAGGCCTTATAGGAAAGATTAAAGTGAGTGGGTCTTCCTCAAAGTAGAAGAAGCAGAGGATAGATCCAGCTAGGGGTCAATGGGAATGCCGCTTCCCTTACAATCAAGATGATTGCCCCTTATGGCCTTGTTGGTCCACGAGTCCTTATTCAGTATATTCGGACCACCCCACCATATATATATATATATATATATATATATATATAGACACACGCACGCGCATGTACACACACACACACATGGTGGGCTCCCATATCCGCCACCCAGGGAACGCGCTCTCTAGGGGTTACAGGGTCCCCTGAGAGCATAATAAATTATTATTATTAAAAATAAATAAATAATTAGATATATGAAGAGTCAAAGGCTTCAATTCGGCGACATATGACTTGTTTAGGTTAAGGGATATTACATCCCATATCGTTTCTTAGCCGAATACGAAACTCAAAGAGTTTCATGCCGAATATAGAAACTATATTAAGTTCGGCGATTCCAAGCGTGAGCAAATAAATAATAATATATAAATAAATAAATATACGTAAATAAATAATAATAATAATAATAATAATTTTACATGTGATATTTGCATTACGTATTTGTTTACATATAATACATATATTGGTTTTCTTGTGATATGTACATTACATGCATTTGGTTACATTTATCTTGGATACATCTTGGATGAGAACTAATTTTTTTTTTCCTTTCATCCTCGAAGCTTAAATGTAAACTTATCTGAGGATGACACCAGTTGGTTATTATGTATTTTTGTTTGTTTTTTTTTTTGCTGTATTAGGATGCTACGGAATTTATGATTGAGAAATTCGTGCGCGCGGACTCACACGCACACGCGCATCCCCCCCCCCACACACACACACAATAAATTGGAATGTACTGATGCGTCGCTGAACTGGAAGCCTGAGCAAATATATTGTGTTTCATTAAGTTTGTATGCTATTTTGGGTGCGTGTTTCTTGTTCATAGTATGTCCTTAGAGCTCTTTTCAGGCTATTGTAGTTTGTAAGGTTTCTGTATTCAAAAGGTAATTTGTTTATCATGTCTGGGATGTAGAAGTTTCGCGTGGCCTTTCCGTAGTGATTATTGTATTTATATGTGATATAATTAGTAGTCTGAGGTCTTGTTATACGGTATGTATTTCTAACTGTCCTGTAGTTGGCATCGAAATATTGTTTTAGCAAGGCTGCATAGTGACATAAATGTTTTGCTGTCAGTATTTTGTGTTCTGCCATTGCAATGTTTATAAGGTCGTGAATTTCTCTTTGTTCCCAAAAGATCAGTTTTGTCATTTTGTACTGTAGCGACATTAATCTATTTAATTTGTAGGGTGCACAGAAAGCATACGTTGTTATAGCGTATCTTAGTATATTTTGGCATAGTGCTTTGTATATTAGTGTTTTTAGGCGTATAGGAACTATGTCTTTTAATCTGTAGAGTTTGCCACTTATTGTTCGGGGTTTGTTGTGTAGATGTTTTATATGGCTATTCCAGTTCATATCTGCATCGAGGTAAATTCCAAGGTATCGTATTGTTTCAACCTGAGTGACTGTAGTGGTTTTGCTGTTCTGTGTGTTTTTTGTGTTGGAAAGTGGATGTTGGATGGTTATATATTTGTTATCAACTGGTCGAGTCAGTGGATTTCTGAATATCATTAATTTTGTCTTTTCTGAGTTTAGGTGTATGGAGTTTTTCGTGAGCCAGTCTATGATCAGATTTATGTCATGTTGCATATTTGTTTGGGCTATGCTTGCGTTATTATGGATAAATATTATTGCTGTATCGTCTGCGTATTGGAATATCTTACCTTTGAGTGGTAACTGATTAATATCGTGCGTGTAAATGTTGAATAGATTTGGGGAGAGTACAGCTCCCGTGTTACTCGACAGGTTACTGGTAGCTCTCTGCTTCGGTTTGATCCGATACGTGTGATATGCTTTCTATTTTGGAGGTAGTTTATAAACCACCTGTGAAGAGGCCCATCTATTCCAACATGCCTCAGCTTTTCTAACAAGGTTTGATGTGTGAGTGCATCGAATGCTTTGGTTAGATCTATAAAGACTACCATGGCTATTTTGTTTTTGTCTAAGGCGGTATTAATTACGTCTGTACAGTCTTCCAAGAGAAATGTTGTTCCCTTATTTTTCTGAAAACCATATTGTGTTTTGGGGATAATATTAAAGATCTCAGTGTATGCTGTGAGTTTCTTCAGTATGATCCGCTCCATAATTTGATTGATAATTGGTAATGTTGCTATGGGTCTGTAATTGCTGATTAAATTTCTTTTTCCTTGTTTGTATATGGGTGTAATTATGGCTGTCTTTAGCATACTTGGTATCTGTCCTGTTTTAAATATTTTATTTATTAGTTTTAGTAGGATAGGACTTAAACTAGTTGCATGTTGCTTTATATCTTTAGGTCTGATACCATCTATTCCTGGGCCTTTGTTTGGTTAGATTTGATGTATTGCTGAGAGAAGTTCTGCTTCTTTTATAGTTGGGAACCATAATATCTGTTTTGATCGCGGTCCAAGTGGAGGGTCTCGTTTTGTGATTGGGGGAATATTTCTGTGAAGTTCTTGGATGGAGTCTGCAAAGTATTGGTTAAAGTCATTTGCTAGTTGTTGGATAGGTTTTGCGTCTTTCATGAAGCTGTGTTTTATGGTTTCGGAGGCAGTGGTGTTGGGAACAGAATCTAGCATCTCATTAATCAGATGCCAGGTTTGTTTCATGTCGTTTTGTGCGGAGGTTAGTTTGTCTCTGTAGTAGCTTCTTTTTGCATTTCTGATTTGTGTTGTAAGGCGATTCCTTGTTATCTTATATTCAGTTTTTAAAGTTGTGTTATTTGGATATCGCTTTAATTCTTTCCATAAAGCGTCCTTTCTGTGTATTTCTAGGATTACGTTGTTAAATTGTGAATGAAGCTATGTTATGTAATTTATTATTTTCATTCACATTTAACATTGCCTATTTAAATATTAATCATGGTTTATATAAAATTGTTTATTATTCCTTAATTAAGAATTACTAATATTTACTGAAAACCTGACCTGCTATTAACTTATAAAATAATAATATGTTTAGAATTTTGTATAACTAAATATATATGGTGTAACGTAAAGTGTTAATTTATATTTAACTGTATACGTAATCAAAAAGTTAAAGAAGTAGCTTAAATATTCTGTTGTTCTTATTTGTCAAATATTTAATGTTATGTAATCATTCATGTAAGAGTAGTAACAGAGCATACATTACATTAGCGAAATGTTTACGTGCAGTCTGTTGTCATGGAGACGCGCGCGTAAACAACCACGAGTGGAGTAGAGCGTGGCGTTCGAACGTAAGGTGGGAGTAAAGGTCATAGATAAGATAGAAAAGGAGATTAGAGAAGAATTATTATTAAGAAGGAGGAGAGAGTTTTGCGGAACCAAGATTATATAATCCTCAGGGCAGAGATTTATGAGTATAGTGTTCGGAAGTGAACCTATAAGTAGTGAAACATAAAGTTTAATGTTAGAAGCGAAAACTGCTGTTGTTATGAAGAAAGGTTGATGCCGTAATCAGATAAAAGGAAACTGGACAGTCAATGCGAAAATTCTGATTAGTTCCAGTTAATCTGGATTACGATTAAATTCTAAGTTGCCCTAGGAAAAGGTTATATTGGTTACTTGGAGAAAAGTGAACAGGAAAAGATATTAGTACCTAATTACTGTTGTTTGGAATAGTGAAGTGCGACTTACAGTAATACAGTTTAAACTATGGAGAATATTTGTTATGTGTATTCTGCTAATGTTAATTAAGTTAATTCATAAGTGCTCTCTCAATAATTTGATGTATTGAAGAATTTGTCTGGTAAGAGTAGTTGTATAAGTTTCTCTATTCTAGCATTAACTGTAATATACCTCCGATGCTCAAGGTCCGGGAATATATTTGCTTGGAATATAGCTTACGTAGTTTATTGCCTGCTGTGAATATAAACATTGAGCTGATAGATTTGTGAAGACTGAATAAAATGTGAAATTGTTATATTAACTTGAGAGAAGAAGATTTGTGTTTTTGGGAGTGTGAATAGTATATTAAAGTTAGAATACTGAATTAGCATCAGTGACCTAAGAAGAAGTGTTAAGTTAATTGTATAGTTCCATTTTAAAATAGAGTTCTTGTATTTGTTAACCATATCATTATATTAAATGTTTTATTTTGTTGATCTAAATATTGTGTTTGCCTGAATTCCTTATTATTGCACCGTTCATAAATATTCGAATCTTGCGGGAACCCCAAATAAAAATGATAATAGATGATTAGGCCTAATGAGATGACTGCTAACTTAATTTAGAACTGATCCTACTATTTATATAGACTAATCTAAGAATAGGGTGGCGCAGTATAAATATAAATTTCCCTACTTTTGGATCGGTGATCATTTCGTAATTAGTTGTATTATTCATAAAAGTGACTTGAAACTAGATAGATTTAGTGTTATCCAAGGATTTTGTGTTGTTCTTGAACGAATTCTGACTTTCTTTGCAGCTTTCTTATATATTTCCTCTAGTGTGAGTTTAATGTTGTTGTATAAGATATCTGCTGAATCTGATGCGAGATGTTCCCAGTCTGTTTTTCTTATTTCGTGGTTGACTATTTCTTCCTCTATTATTCTTTTCTGTCGGTTTTTGTCTGTGGAACATTGCGTTAGTGGATATTGTGTTTGTGTGCAGGTTTAGAGCGGTGAAGTAATTGTCTGCTACTTTGCACTTTATGACTGATGCAGGGTAACTGTTTGGTTTTGCTCGGACGTTTATTTGGTCTAGACAGGAGGCAGTGATAATATTTCCGAATATTTCTTCTCTAGTACATGATGTTATTAGGTGTTCGGTTGAGCATATTTCTTGGCTTGAAAGCCAGCAAATAATAATAATAATAATAATAATAATAATAATAATAATAATAATAATAATAATACACCATGTCTAAATCCACCCTACTTGCAAAAAAAAAAAATGTTAAACCATAATAGCAGTCGAAGTCTTCCAATCACGTACCCAACAAACAGTAAAATCAACACCTGGCTTGTGACTAGTATAGGAACATAACCATGAAACCACCACCCATCTATCATCTATTATCTTCCTCAGATAAGCTCTGCTAAGCTTCGAGAAAGAAATCAGAAATGCCTCCCAAAGAATATTTAACATTATACAGAAAAAAAAAACCTGTTGTAAATATGCAATCAGAATATACAATCATAATTTCAATAAAAAAATAAATAAATAAAAATTATGACGTTCATGCATTCCAAATTATTCTGTGTGTGTGTGTGTGTGTGTGCGTGCGTGTGCGTGTGCGCGTGTGTGCGTGCGTGCGTGCGTGTGTGTGTCTGTGTGTGCGTGCGTGTGTGTGTGTGTGTGTGTGTGTGTGTGTGTGTGTGTGTGTGTGTGTGTGTGTGTGTGTGTGTGTGTGTGTGTGTGTGTGTGTGTGTGTGTGTGTGTGTGTGTGTGTGTGTGTGTGTGTGTGTGTGTGTGTGTGTGTGTGTGTGTGTGTGTGTGTGTGTGTGTGTGTGTGTGTGTGTGTGTGTGTGTGTGTGTGTGTGTGTGTGTGAATTTCTCATCCTACAGCTGTAGCTGTAGTGGATATCAGACCAATCTAGAAATCAGCCTGCTTCCATCACAGCAATCAAACCGATAAACAACAACTAACCGGTGTCATCCTGAAATAAGCTTATTAAAAAGCTTCGAGGATGCAAGCTGAGAGATTACATCTCAACCGAGATCAACACAAAGAAACAAAAATCCATTTGTTACATTTCAAGTGTTGTAGCTACAGCGCTTTAATATATTTCAGCAAAAATTGTAAATATATATGATTTATTGTTATTGTATAAATACTGTAAATATGTAATCTCATTCAACCGCTACTATAAATTACCAACTGCAGTAACTAACTACTATTAATATACGGTATTATACAAAATAAAAGGGAAATTTGTAAGAATTTCATTGTTAAAAAAAAAAAAAAAAAAAAAAAGAACAGAACTATATGTTTCGTGAACGTAATATATAATTTGTAAACATAATATATAATCTTAATTTTAACAATAAAAAGTAATTAATCTTTTAATAGAATTCTAATTGCAGAAAACGAACCATAACCTGCAGCACTTAGTTGCTGCAATTTGTAAAATAATATGTGGGAATGTCACTCAAGACGATTATTGCATATATGTAAATATTTATGAGATCAATAGAAAAATAATAACTAACAAGTAAAAAAATAATTTCAAAGATTTTCTGTTGAATTGCAGGCTATACACCATGGCGGTATTCTAGTGTCTATGTGCACCATCGTTATTCCGAAATCATTTTCAGTGGGACGAGGGATGGTGTTCATCGTTTTGATAGTTCAAGGAGGAGCAAGGGTAAGTGAATAAATGAACACTACATATTTTAAGACACTCTAAGAAACATTAAGAAGGTTTCACGTTTAATTTTACAGAAATAAACCTCAAGATGTCCTCCAGATCCTTCATTTTTAATTAATTAATTATTTCGTGTAAACAAATAGAAATGGAAATGAAATTTTGTAGAAATGACAGCTTACTTAATGAAAAAAATTAGTGATACACTCGTGCATGCCGTGCCTGGTTGGCCGAACGGTTAACGTATCGCTCTCCAGTCAAGAAGCTGCTGGTTCGAATCCTTCCGTGGGCATGGATGTTTGTCATTGTCTGTGAAAATAATAGTTATGTTAGCGAGCGGTAGATGGCGTTGGTATAGTTGCGGTTAGTTGTAGTTGGTGGATTGAATGATGGAGAGTAGGTGTAGAGTAGGAGCTGTAGAGTAGGTGTCCTCCCTCGAT